>NC_041387.1:271553274-271877433 GCF_002162155.2 Triticum dicoccoides | reverse complement strand
AGGCAGTGGCAGCGAAGCAGCAGGGGGATGGAGGAGATGGCAATCTCGCACATAGCGACAGTCTCGTCCAACCCCCTCGCTGCCAAGCGTTGGCCCGATTTTTTTTCTCACGCCCAATCGCTAGGTGACGATGTGGCTAGCGCTAGGAGGCGCCCCTTCTGCGTACATTAATGTGTTCTATGGAGAGTTTATAGCAGCAGCAACTTGGTATTTGCCTCCTATAAGCATTGTGGATTCAGCAGAGATCATTGCAATTCGAAATGGATTTATGCTAGCTGCAAATATTGGGTGCAACCGACTGATTATTGAATCTGATAGCACCTTTGCTTTTGAAGGTGTTAACCAAGTCTATGCATATTTGGGTCCTGACCTTCAGATCACTGTGAATGTAGGCAGTTGGCAGCTGATTTTGCAAACACGATTGTTGTCCATTGCTTTATAGAGGCTAAACATGCTTCTAGTAGTCGATCTTTGGCCTTTTGGGATTCTTACTTCCCTGACTTTAATTCTCCATTTCTTGTAAATGATCCGGCTATGGGTTGAGGAATAAAGTCTGGTTATTGTTCAAAAAAAAACCTTTTAACTTACCCCATCTTGCTCATTTCTAGATCGCCAACTTGATGCACTCAGGTTTCTGGGAGTTGTCCCATGTTGGTCACACGTTCCAACAGTCGTGATCAACTCGACCTAGCATGTTGGGGATATTCCCCACGACCAAGACCCGGCTCAAGGTATGACCCACCAAGGGCCCGAAGGCACAATGGTTCATACTGTTCCCCGGGTCATAGTGGCGCGACAAGGAAAGGGCTAAAGGCCCATAGTATGACCCGGCTAAGGGGCGGTTTATAAAGGAGAAAGTGTGTCGGCTTATGGAGAAGGCCCATATGGAGGAATTTCCTTAGCTTGGAAGGCAAGATAGATAGGAATTAGAGTAAGACACTGGTTGATAGTATAACCCGGATTCTGCTGTAAACTTAGGGGCTCAACCTGTTATATAAAGGGGAGCTCCTAGGACGAAAAGACTTAAGTTGCAATCTCTTGAGAGCTAGGTTAGCGAATCTGCATCCTTGTAATCGATATCTCCAGCAAGACCAATCAAGTAGGAAGTAGGTCTTTATCTCCACCGTGAGGGGCTGAACCTGTGTAAACTTGTGTTCTTTGTTCCCAATCAACCCCATTCAAGTGTCCACCTAGTTGCGATGCCATCCAGACCGAGTTCTTTCACAAGGACATCTGTCGTGACAAAACCATGTCAGTTAGAATTCACCATGGGGCCTGCGCACGGTGGTGTTGAGTTTTTGGAGGGCGCTCTCCCAGGGATCAAGGGATACACGATCGTCCAGATGACGAAGAGTCACTGAGGCAAGCTCTACATCGACAACTCAGGCTGGGGCCCCGAGGCTGACTCAATCGAGTATGGGTACCAGGTCCCCTTCGGCTAGATCCACGTCTTCATCGGTGCAATCGGAGAATTTGGCCCCGAGAAAGACATCAGCTCCGACGCCGTCGAGCGGCTTGTCGTGCCAGACCCGGCCAGGCACAAGCCCGCCGAACTCGCACCTTCGTCGGCTTCATTCATGGGTCGACCTTTTGGGCAGTTCCGCATCCGGCGGCAACACGTTGGTCAACTCAGATGACGAATCCTCGGTGGGATATACCGAGTCGATTCTTCAAGCCACCCCGCCGTGCGGCAACCTATATGGCAGGGAATCCAAACACGACCGGGACTACGACGGCTGGTGTCGTAGCATGAACCGGTACCTCGGTGTTGGCTCTAACCAAGCGCCGGTTAAATACCTGGCAGAACTGATGACCGCTGTGGGCACTCTCTTGGCGGCTCCAGTAACCATAGAGAATTTGGCCGAATGAAAGGCTGAGGTGACAAAGCTTCGCAAGCAGATGGCTAAGATCCAGGAGGATATCAACACTAAAAATATCCGTATGGCAGAGATACAAGCTCACATCCTTAAGGAAACCGAGCGCCCGAAGACGAAGTCATTACACCTCAGTTTTTGTCAGCATGGATCGAATGCAGTACACTAGAGGAGGCATCAGAGCCGGCTGCTACCCGGTTTTGAGCCTACACGGTTGTTCGATACACCGCAGGATGCACCCATCCCAGGGGCAGGAACTGGTACACCAGAGGGAGCACCTGTCATACCTCAATTTACATGGATCGTGCCTCCAAACACAACCCAGTTGCAGTCACCATCGGCTCAGCAGTATCAACCTGCTCAGCAGCGCCCTACAGAACCGACTCATCATCAGCCGCCGGTCCAGCATCCACCTCATTGTTTCCAGACTCCAACGGCTCATTACTCCAACCCGGTGGACAGTGTGCTAGCAGCGGTTCACAATCTTGCTGCAACTCGAATCACTGGAAATAGCACAATAGAGATCGTGGCCAGGAACGCTATTGAGATGTTAAAAACTGCGGTTACCCAGCAGGCAAATTACTCTTATAGCCAGCATGGCTTCACTCCACTCCTCATTAGAGTCATAGTAGGAGTCGTCACGCCTCATCTCCAGCAGTTTCTAGCTGCGAACGCGGACAGCGGCGGTAGCCACACCAGAACCTGACACAACCGGCAGATGCACATGCAACCATCGATGTTGCTCGTGCTATGCGCGAGGCGGGGGCAGGAAATGCATGAGTGGCATATGTTCCACCCGCGACATAGCCCTAACCCACCTCAGCCTAGCCAGTGCTGTGAGGCACCGGGATTTTCAGCAAGACCAGCGGGACTCCGTGCTTAAGGCCGGCTTTGCATAATGAGCGTATGCCACCTGACTTTAAGGGTCCCTACAAAGTCCCCAATTATACAACAGATCTGGAGCCGGCTGAGCGGATCAGAAGTTATGAGCTAGCCATGGACATGTTAGAAGTCAGCGATGCGGTTTGTGCCCATTATCAGACCATGATGTTGGAAGGGCCGGCACGCACGTGGTTGAAGAATCTGCCCCAACTCCATCAACACTTTGAGCAGAGCTGAAGGAGCGTTTCATCAAAAATTTCCAGGGCACATGCAAGCGCCCAATGACAATTGTTAATTTGGAACATTGCATCCAACGTGATGACGAGTCCGCCCATCAGTGGTCTCGTCGAGTTACATAGATTGTCCACTCTTCCGACAACATCTCGTCCGCTCAGGCCGTCTTGATCTTAGAAAAGAATTGTCACTTCCAACCTCTTGTTCAGAAGCTTGGTCGTCTCAAGAGAAAAGTGAAAGATATGGGTGATATCATGGATGTTTTAACTCGGTATGCCAAGTTTGACAATACTAAAGATCCAACTTCAGATGATGAGAAGTCTGTCAAGGGCAAGAAAAACACTGGCAAGGGTCAGCAGAACAACAGACACAACAGTGGTCACGGGCACAATGGCAACCATGGTAACAACGCAAGAATACTGACAAAGGTTCAGATTTTGTCGCCAACACAAATACTAGCTTCAATAATCAGTGTCAGAACATCAATTCTGGGAGACCTTATAATGGGAACCGACCTCATAACCATGAGGAAGCCCTCAAAGCCCCATGTACCAAACAATGTTTTGATGGCAAGTCAATGAATCATTTCTGGGAAAACGGTTTCATCATGCAGGAATTCAGAAACTAAGCCTATCAACACCATCATGGTGGGAGCAATGGTGGACATACAGGAAATCCTTCAGCCGGTGGGTCCGGAGACGGCTTTCAAGCAGCCGGCTCACATGGACATTTCCCCAATGTCGGCTTCCAGGGGTCATGCGCCCAAGGCTCTGGTTTTCAGGGGGCTGGTAACAATGGTGAAAATAACCAGGGATCCGGCTAGGGAAATCAGAACCAGGGTGTTGGTGCAATATCTGCCTTCCTAAGTTTTGGAGATTGTTGACAGAAACATGTATGGACTGATTTGTTTGCTAGTGCATATAGAGAGAAGTAGTCCAAACAGAACTAAAGGAAATGCTGCCTTCGGTGTCAAGTTCGAGGAACTTCACTGAAGTATATCTACGTTGCAGAGAAGAATGAGCTACATCTGTTGAAGACATGTAGACGAGAAGATTGATGTGAAGGAATTATCCCCTCAAAATTCTATTGCTGAAGCAAAGCATTTGGTTTGGTGCTATTGTCCGAAGAAATTGACTGCAACGCGTGGAAGTCGAAGACAAAGTGAAGACGTAGTATTCCTTTCGTTGTTCTTCTTTCATTCATTTGAGTCATAGGACCTCTGCACTATTAAGCGGGGTATAGGTTCTCGAAGCTTAGATCCGCTGTGATGCTAAGCCTAAAACCTATGAAAGATGTGAGAGAAATCTCTTTATGCTTCGAATGATTACCTGCCAATAGTAGACGTTGTTCTTCGTGCCGCATGATATATCTTTGAACCGACGAGTTAGCATTACTTGCTCCGCAAGTAATGTTACCGTTGTGCTCAATTTCCGACCGTTGGACTCGTGTCGTATGACCATTGGCTGCTCCTCGTGTCCAATTTGGTCATTGCCCATTAGGGAAGGCCGTGGCTATAAATAGCCACCCTGCTCCAACGCTGCCCGTTGGCTGCTCCGCTTAAAATTTCTAAAAAGATTGATTTGAGCATCCCCTCTCCGAGTGATTTGAGTTTAAGATCCACCAAGAGAAAAATCAAGAGCCCAAACTTAGACAGTGGTTGAGCATCACAGTACTTCTGAGTTAGAGTTCTTATACCTATTACTCTTGAGATTTGCACACTCTCTAGATGGATAGGTGTCGGCTCAAGTGTTGAAGTGTTGTTGTCTTCACCGAGCAAGATCTTCATCAACTAAGAGTGATTGTAGTTCGTGAAGGTCGATCGAAGGTTTGGAGATCGCCGACAAGTATCTACCACGAGTGAAATCAAGTAGAGTCTGGTCAACTCTGACTTGAAGGAGAATAGGCCAAAGAGAGTTTATCTTCCGTGTTAAGTCACAACCACTCCAACCAGACGTAACCCTTTCTCAGAAGGGTGAACTGGTCTACCAAATCTCTCTGTCGCCATCGATCACCACTAGTTCTAATTTACTTCAGTGCATTACCTTCAGCAGTTTACATTCGTGCTCTATGATGATAGTTTATCTGATCTTTCTTTTTCTGTTGCATATCATTCATTTTTATTCCTTCTGTCATTCCCATCAGTTATCATTCGTTGCCCTCATTGTTGCACTCTCATCATTCTGTTATGTTGTCTTAGTCCTTGTCATCTTTTGTGTTGTGAGTATTTACCTCATCGTAGCTATTTCTTGAGTTTATCTATCACAGTTCATTTCTAGCTCTCTATCACGATATTATATCTGTTGGCATATTGCATTACCATCATTACCATCAAGCCCGTTGTATCCTATGCTCGAACCGCTATTGCATCGTACATTGATGGTTTTGTTCCTCAATAGTATGCTTGATTAAGTTCGTATCCACCGGACCTTATTTCCGCTGAGTGTTTGGGATCTGTTCAAAACCTTTGTAAGAACTTTCGAATCTCCCATTCACCCCCTGGTCGATATACTCTCGGTCCTAACACATGCAAATCAGTCAGGGTTTCAGAGCAATCTCAAGCAGTTAAAAAGTGGGCAATATCATGTCTTCACGACTAGTACTTGCAAGCATGACCATAAACTCTAGAAGCGAGCCATCAACAAGGCTGAGCCGGCAATTCCTGAATACCTGATCTGGTCAGAGCATCCAGTGACTTGGAGTCGAGAGGATCATCCTCCCTGGGTTGATAATCTAGGTTGCCTTGCTCTGGCAGTGGTGCCTCAAATCGACGGGTATAATCTCACTAAGGTAGTCATGGATGGTGGGAGTAGTATGAACATCCTTTATTATGATATACTTTCAAGCGGATGAATCTGTCAGAGAAACAACTTCAACCATCTTCCATAGTATTTCATGGGATTGTTCCAGGGAAGTCAACATATCCTATTGGGAAGATTAAGATGGAAATCGCTTTTGGCATTGAATACAACTATAGGTCCGAGTTCCTATCGTTTGAGGTGGTCAAAATCAAAAGTCCATATCATGCACTATTTGGATGTCCATCTTATGCTCGGTTCATGGCACGACCTTGTTATGTCTATTTAAAGCTCAAGGTGCCAGGACCTGAAGGGACTATCACGGTCAATGGGGATAGGAAAATAGCTCTAGAATGTGAGGAAGGAGATGTAGCTTACGCTGAGTCGTCCTATGCAGCCGAGGAGTTGAAAATTTACAAGGACAACATTGACCCGACAGATATGACATCTCTGAAAACACCCACTACTTAGTCTGATCTCCTACTCAAGTTTAAGTCGACTAAGGATACTAAGCAAGTTGATTTTACCCCTGGCGACTCATCTCAACAGTTCACGATAGGGGCAAATATGGATCCCAAATAGGAAAGGGTGCTCATCGAGTTCATCCACGAGAATTGGGACATCTTTGCATGGAAACCTTCTAACATGTCGGGTATACCAAGATGACTCGCTGAGCACCGCCTAAATGTTGATTGCAAGATGAAACCCGTCTGACAATACCTCCATCATTTTAACAAGGAGAGGCACAAGGCCATAGGTGAAAAAGTAGCCTGACTCCTGGCTGCTAGGTTCATTGTTGAAGTTTTTCATCCTGAGTGGTTAGCTGACCCAATGCTTGTTTTGAAGAAAAACTGTACTTGGCGGTTGTGAGTCGACTACACAGGCCAGAATAGGGCTTGTCCCAAGGATCCATTGCTCTTCCTCACATTGATCACATCATTGACTCCACTACTGGTTGTGAGTGCCTGTGTTTCTTGGATGGTTACTCTGGCTATCATCAGATTAAGATGGCGAAAGAGAAACCAAGAGAAAATAGCTTTCATCACAACATTTAGAGCTTCCTGCTATACCTCTATGCCGTTTGGACTTAAAAGTGCAGGTGCAACTTACCAGCTGATAAAGGCAAAGGTGTCCCGTCTTTCGATGAGATGATGGATATCGCTTTGGTGGCAGTCGACTTTGACGATCCGACTACGAACGTGCGAGGACGTCGCACCTTAGCAATCGCTAAACCAACTCCAAGAGGTTATTGACCACGCCGGAGCACGATCAACCTGACCACGAGGGTCTGTTTCCTGCGAGCAAACGAAGAACAAGCAAGAAACTGAGATTGCAATCTGGATATTGCGAATATAAGATGAAAGCTTTATTGATCAAGGTGGGGTTCTGTGACGCCTTTGTCTGGTCGTTGAACACAAACGAAGTACGCGAAGTTGCAGCTATGGCGAACTTTTAATCTAAACAAAACCCAAAGTCTAAACGATGCCCTAAGGGCTGTATATATGGAGGAAGAGGGGGGAATTTCGTGGCCCTTGGTGGAGGGGTCCGAAATCAACCCTATCTCTGGTTTCCTCACACATACGGACTCTAAAAATAGCCTATACTTATGTATTTCGAAATTACATGGGCCTGGCCCAATAATAAGGTGATGCAGCACCTAAAATAGCCTCGGGACGAAATTTATGAAGTGGCATCTTGTATATTTCGTCCAAGGCTTCATGCACCCATTATGGTGGCTTCAAAGTCCTGAAATCATCACTTGTAACTCCGTTCTTGTTCCCCTTGCGCATGGCATCATCTCCATGCTTGTTCTTGCTCCAATGTTCATCCTTCTCCAAGCTAGGCCCTTCATTTGTAAGCAAAACAAATGTATCCAATTTAGGCAGCATCATATTCTCATGAACATTAGAATCATTACCAAGAAACGAAAGTACCTGGTAATTTAGTTGGCGTGCACGAGCTCTAGTAACTGGTCCAGTATGTATAGCAGCAGGGGCTGTGGGTGTAACAATTGTATTGATGTCCTCATCATCCTCCCCTTCTTGAAATGAAGTCGTCCTCGACGGAAGTTCATCTTCCTCACCCAAATAAGGCTTCAAATCTGCAATGTTAAAAGTGGGACTAACCCCAAAATCTGCAGGCAGCTCAAGTTTATATGCATTATCATTTATTTTCTCTAACACCTTAAAGGGACCATCAGCACGTGTCATTAACTTTGATTTGCACAAATCAGGAAATCTATCCTTACGCAAATGTAACCAAACAAGATCTCCAGGTGCAAACACAACATGTTTTCTACCCTTATCTCCAGCAAGTTTATATTTAGCATTCATACGCTCAATGTTTTCCTTAGTTAACTCATGCATTTTTAAAATCAATTCAGCACGTTGTTTAGCATCAAAATTAACCTTCTCCGAAGATGGAAGAGGCAACAAATCAATAGGTGCACGAGGTAGGAAACCATACACAACTTCAAAAGGGCACATCTTAGTAGTAGAATGCAATGAACGATTATAAGCAAATTCAATATGAGGCAAGCATTCCTCCCACATTTTCTTATTATTCTTCAAAACAGCCCTAAGCATAGTAGACAATGTTCTATTGACTACTTCAGTTTGTCCATCAGTTTGGGGGTGACAAGTAGTACTAAAAAGCAGTTTAGTCCCCAACTTAGCCCATAAACATCTCCAAAAGAGGCTAAGAAATTTAGTATCACGATCTGAAACAATAGTATTTGGCACACCATGCAAGCGAATAATTTCACGAAAGAACAAATCAGCAACATTAACAGCATCATCGCTTTTATGACATGGTATAAAGTGTGCCATTTTCGAGAATCTATCCACGACAACAAATATGCTATCCCTCCCCTTCTTTGTTCGAGGTAAACCTAAAACAAAGTCCATAGATATATCCTCCCAAGGAACACTAGGTACAGGCAAAGGCATATATAAACCATGAGGATTGAGTCGTGACTTAGCTTTTTGACATGTAGTGCAGCGAGCAATAAAACGCTCAACATCCCGTCTCATCTTTGGCCAAAAGAAATGTGTAGCAAGTACGTCCTCCGTCTTCTTCACGCCAAAGTGTCCCATTAATCCTCCTCCATGCGCCTCCTACAACAACAAAAGACGAACGGAGCTAGCTGGAATGCATAGCTTGTTAGCACGAAACACAAATCCATCGTTGACAACAAACTTGTTCCACATTCTTCCTTCTTTACAATTCTGCATTATATCTTTAAAATCAGCATCATGCACATATTGATCTTTGATGGTCTCCAAACCAAATATTTTGAAGTCAAGTTGTGAAAGCATAGTATAGCGACGAGACAATGCATCAGCAATAACATTTTCTTTTCCCTTCTTGTGTTTAATGACATAAGGGAAAGTCTCAATGAATTCAACCCATTTAGCATGTCTACGATTCAGTTTAGCTTGACTTTTAATATGTTTCAAAGATTCATGATCAGAATGTATAACAAATTCTTTGGGCCATAAATAATGTTGCCATGTTTCTAAAGTCCGAACAAGAGCATATAATTCTTTATCATAAGTAGAATAATTCAGACTAGGCCCACTCAATTTTTCAGAAAAGTATGCAACAGGTTTGCATCTTGTAATAACACACCTCCTAATCCAATTCCACTAGCATCACATTCAAGCTCAAAAGTCTTATTAAAATCAGGAAGTTGGAGTAAAGGAGCATGTGTCAACTTATCTTTCAATACCGTGAAGGCTTCTTCCTGTGCGGTACCCCAAAGAAAAGGCACATCTTTCTTTGTAAGCTCATTGAGAGGTGCAGCAATGGTGCTGAAATCTCTCACAAAACGCCTATAGAATCCAGCGAGGCCAAGAAAACTCCTCACTTGTGTGACCGTTTTGGGCTGCGGCCAACTCTCAATAGCTTCAATCTTGGCTTTATCAACTTCAATTCCCTGTGGAGTAACAACATAGCCAAGAAAAGATACTCGGTCGGTGCAAAAGGTGCACTTCCCAAGGTTACCAAACAAACGTGCATCACGTAGAGCAATAAAAACATCACGTAAATGTTCCAAATGTTCTTCTAAAGATCTGCTATAAATCAATATGTCATCAAAGTAAACTACCACAAATCGTCCAATGAAAGCACGTAAAACTTTGTTCATTAATCTCATGAAAGTACTAGGTGCATTAGTTAACCCAAAAGGCATGACTAACCACTCATATAATCCAAACTTAGTTTTAAATGCTGTTTTCCATTCATCTCCCAATTTCATACGAATTTGCTGGTAGCCACTATGCAAATCAACTTTGGAGAATATTGTAGAGCCACTCAATTCATCAAGCATATCATCTAGCCTAGGAATAGGATGACGATAACGAATAGTAATATTATTAATGCCTCTACAATCAACACACATACGTGATGTACCATCCTTTTTCGGCACTAGAATAATAGGAACAGCACAAGGACTAAGGGATTCGCGTATATAACCTTTGTCGAGAAGCTCTTGTACTTGACGCATAATCTCCTTCGTCTCCTTTGGATTGGTACGGTATGGTGCACGGTTTGGCAGTGAAGCACCGGGAATTAAGTCAATCTGATGCTCAATCCCTCGAATAGGCGGTAATCCCAGTGGCATGTCTTGTGGAAAAACGTCAGCGAACTCCTGCAAAATGTTAGTGACAGCAGGAGGCAAAGAGGAAGGCACATCCTCGAATGAAAATAATGCCTCTTTGCACACAAAAGCATAGCAAACAGATTTGCTGAAATCTAGCTCATCAATATCAGATTTGGTGGCAAATAAACATGCACTTTTCAATTTAATTTCAGAAGCAACACTAGATGGTTTATTATTAGGCTTCATTTGTTGCTCAAATTCTTTTGCCACAGTCTGATTTTCACTCTTATTCTTCTCCTGTTTTGCTTTATTAGCTCTATTAATATCATCTTTCAAAATGGAATCAGGAGTCATAGGAAGCAAAGTAATATTTTTATCCTTATGAACAAGAGTATAGTGATTGTTTCTACCATGGTGTACATTATTTTTATCAAATTGCCATGGTCTACCAAGTAATAAGGAACATGCTTGCATAGGTACCACATCACAATCAACATAATCAGCATATGTAGAGATACTAAAATGCACACGAACAGTACGTGTTACCTTAACCTTGCCGCTGTTGTTGAACCATTGGATGTAGTAAGGATGTGGATGTGGTCTTGTGGTGAGAGAAAGCTTCTCCACCATCTCCATGCTAGCCAAGTTGTTGCAGCTCCCTCCATCTATTATGACGCGCACAGAACGTTCCTTCACAACTCCCTTGGTATGGAACAAATTGTGCCTCTGATTTTGCTCAGCTTGTGTGACCTGCACACTCAAAACACGTTGAGCAACTAAACATTCATACCTGTCAGCGTCTTCAGGAGCCATATATTGCGTCTCATGATCAGAATCATCTCCACGATGTTCTTCACGTGTAATAAGAGCCAATGTCTCCTCATCATAGTCACTAGCGGACTCATATCCACCATCCGCGGTAGCAATCATCACACGCGGAGATTTGCATTCTCTCGCATAATGACCTCCTCCCTTACAACGACGACAAATAATATCACTTGTGTGCCCTGTTGATGCCCTGGAAGAAGAAGAACTCTGTGCAGGCCCGGCAGGTCCGCTCTTGGCAGATAATGGTGGTTGTTCCTGTTTTCTTGTATCACGGCTGTAGGAGGCACCTGATTGAGGTGCTGGTGCAGTTGAAGTAGAAGATGCACGCGGCGTCCATGAGGAAGGTCGGCCTGCAGAAAAGTTAGTTCACGCCAATGCTTGTCGATCCTGCACTTCACGTTCAGCTTTACAAGCAAGATGGAATAAACGAGTGATATTAGTATACTCCTTATAGTCTAGAATGGTCTGAATCTCTCTATTTAATCCACCCAGAAAACGTGCAAGCATAGCTTCATTCTCCTCAACAATACCACATCGAATCATGCCAGTTTGTAATTCCTGATAATATTCTTCTACAGAATTTTTTCCTTGTCTTAAACGCTGCAATTTTTGAAGCAATTCACGTTGATAATATGGTGGAACCCAACGCGTACGCATAGCGGTTTTCAAAGCAGCCCAAGTAGTTGGAATAGGATATAATCTACAATGTTCAGACCACCAGACACATGCAAAACTAGTGAAAGCACAAACATCAGCAGCAACCCGTCTCTCCTCGGGATATTGTAAACATGTAAAACGTTGTTCAGTTTCTAACTCCCAAGTAAGATATATATCAGGAACATATCTACCCTCAAATGGTGGAATATTCAATTTCAGTTTAGGAATATGGACATCATCTCGTACCTGAGGTGGTGGTGCAGGCCTACCATTACGAATATATACCTGAGGTCGACCTGGTGGTGGTGGTGCTGGTGGCTGCACGTAGTTCGGATTTTGATCAACCTCATCCTCATAATCTCCCACATAATCATCATCCTCCTGGGTACTAGCAGCAGCAGTAGCAGGAGCCAAAGAAGCACCAACAGCAGTAGCAGCGGCACTAGAATTTTGTCCTGGCTCAATAGGAACACGCTGTGCTCGTCCATACTGATTCGGAAGGGGGCGTAGTTGTTGTTGTTGCAGAGGTGCGACAGGTGCAGCCGGTGGTGGAAGACGCGCAAGCAGTTCATTAAATCTGTTATCGAGCTTTGTTTCGAACGTCTTCTCAAGGCCAGTAATCTTCTCCATGGCCTCTTCAAAATTGTTTAGCACATCTTGCACCTGTTCAGTCATCATTTGCTGAAACTTATCATGAAGCTCCTTGTTCGATAAGTTCTCCCAGTCAATCTCGTCGGCTTGTGATCCTGGCATGGTTAGCAGCAATAGAAACACACAAGAATATGATCCTACAGACTACTAAGAAGTTGTGGTGGTGTATCACAAACCCGTCAAGCAAACCTCAAATTCTTACCAGTTCTTACCCAGCAGCAGGTGGTGATCGGCAACCGTTGTAGTCAAAACTTCTCAAAGCTTGGATAGAGCAATTACCAGGGAAAGTCAAACGCACGACGTAGATGTATGTGGAGCTGGGAAGGCTTATAATATGGTAGCAAAAAGGGTCAGCAATAATCAATTCAGAGATGCAAAGTTGAATAAACGCTCAACGACCGTACTGTGCTGGTCCTAGGCTAGACCGTGCTAGAGACGCGAGCCTAGAACACTAACAAAATCACGGTGCTGCACGTAAACAAGGGAAAAGCACACTCTCGAATTTTTTTTTCGCTCTTTTTTTTTGCGCTGCTTTTTTTTTGCGCTGCTCTCTTTTTTTTTGCGAAAAATCACTATAATGGCGAGTGTCTCAAAACTCTTCCCAGGTCAAACTGACAGGATGGGCACGAAATTTTTGTGACCAAACTTTTTTTTGACTGCCCGGACCCAAAAAACTGGAAACGGGTCAAAAAAACTTTCTATAACGGCGACTGTCTCAATACGCTTAGAAACACCTAAAAATAGGATAGCCAGAATTTTTTTGTCAATTGCGTTTTCCGAAAATTTTGGGCCTAAACGGAGGGTGGTTTCCGGACTTTTTTTTTTTGGAAACCAACCTCTTCTACGGACGGCAAAAGATTGCTGGAACCCGAAACCTACTCAGACAAGGAAACACGAATCGGAAATTAGATGGATCCCAAAAACAAACCTAATATGCAAGGAACTCGGATTGGTGGTGGATATATGGTGGTGGTATATGGCAGCGGTGGTGGTAGCGGTGGTAGTATATGGATATGGATCGGTGGTGGTATATGGACACGGATTGGTGGTGGTATATGGATACGGATTCGGAGCGGTGGCGGATAAGCGGTGGTGGTAGATGGCAGGGGCGATGATGATGGTGCGGCGGCGGCGTGACAACTTATGACCAGAACTCGAAACTTTAAAAGACTAGACTCTAAGACCAGGAACTAGACACGACGATGCAACCGCAAATTCAACAAAGCAAAACCCTAAAAAGATTATGCAAAGGCTCAGATTGGTACGGATATGATGAACTAACCCTAATTTTTTTTGTGGCTTTTTCGTGGACTGTAGGTATGAAGAACAGACTCGATCTAAACTACGAAAAACTGTAAAATCTCACCGAGCAACCTGGAAATCTGATACCACTTGATAAAGGCAAAGGTGTCCCGTCTTTCGATGAGGTGATGGATATCGCTTTGGTGGCAGTCGACTTTGACGATCCGACTACGAACGTGCGAGGACGTCGCGCCTTAGCAATCGCTAAACCAACTCCAAGAGGTTATTGACCACGCCGGAGCACGATCAACCTGACCACGAGGGTCTGTTTCCTGCGAGCAAACGAAGAACAAGCAAGAAACTGAGATTGCAATCTAGATATTGCGAATATAAGATGAAAGCTTTATTGATCAAGGTGGGGTTCTGTGACGCCTTTGTCTGGTCGTTGAACACAAACGAAGTACGCGAAGTTGCAGCTATGGCGAACTTTTAATCTAAACAAAACCCAAAGTCTAAACGATGCCCTAAGGGCTGTATATATGGAGGAAGAGGGGGGAATTTCGTGGCCCTTGGTGGAGGGGTCCGAAATCAACCCTATCTCTTGTTTCCTCACACATACGGACTCTAAAAATAGCCTATACTTATGTATTTCGAAATTACATGGGCCTGGCCCAATAATAAGGTGATGCAGCACCTAAAATAGCCTCGGGACGAAATTTATGAAGTGGCATCTTGTATATTTCGTCCAAGGCTTCATGCACCCATTATGGTGGCTTCAAAGTCCTGAAATCATCACTTGTAACTCCGTTCTTGTTCCCCTTGCGCATGCCATCATCTCCATGCTTGTTCTTGCTCCAATGTTCATCCTTCTCCAAGCTAGGCCCTTCATTTGTAAGCAAAACAAATGTATCCAATTTAGGCAGCATCATATTCTCATGAACATTAGAATCATTACCAAGAAACGAAAGTACCTGGTAATTTAGTTGGCGTGCACGAGCTCTAGTAACTGGTCCAGTATGTATAGCAGCAGGGGCTGTGGGTGTAACAATTGTATTGATGTCCTCATCACCAGCGCTGTGTCCAGAATTGTTTTCACAAACATATTAGCTGCAACGTCCGTGCTTATGTTGATGACATCATGGTCAAATCTCAGAATAAAGAGACCTTACCAGATGACCTCAAAGATACTTTGGACAATCTTCGAGTCTATCAGATGAAGCTTAACTCGGCAAAATGTGTGTTCGGTGTTCCTGCAGGAAAACGACTGGATTTTCTAGTGTCTGAACGAGGAACCAAAGCCAACTCAGAGAAAATCAAAGTCATCACCACCCTGGCCAAGCCGGCCAACATCAATGTTGTTCAGAAATTGACTGGTCATGTGGCATCTTTGAGCCAGTTTATTAGCCGTGTTGGGGAGAAGGCTATCCCTTTGTACCAGTTGCTCAAGAAATCTGATATTTTTGTCTGGGGTGATGAAGCAGATAAAGCCTTTGAGCTCCTGAAGAAACAGTTGTCTGAACCACCTGTCCTTTCCACTCCTCAGGACAAAGAGCCAATGGTTTTGTAGATAGGTGCCAGTAACAAAGCGGTGAGTGTGGCAGTTGTCATGGAACGCAAAGAGGAGGGGAAGGAATATCCAGTCCAGCGGCAAGTCTATTATGTCAGTGAAGTATTGATACATCTCTGTCGTATCTACTTTTCCTAACGCTTTGCTCTTGTTTTGGACTCTAATTTGCATGATTTGAATGGAACTAACCCGGACTGACGCTGTTTTCAGAGAACTAGCATGGTGTAGTTTTTGTGGAGAAATAAAAAAACTTTTTGGAGTATGTCATATGCTGGTAGATCCTCACACTCTGAAAGATTTCCTATCTTCGAGAGAAATGATTATCTCTACTGGAAAGAAAGAATGAGAATCAGAATTCAAGCCATCAACATAGACTTGTGGGAGATTGTGGAAAACGGATACACCATTTAGCATCCTGATGATCCCACTTCCAATGACAAAGCTAATCTGCGGTTGAATGCTCAAGCAAAAGATATCATTAGTAGCAGTCTTTTAAAAGACATTTTCCTTCGACTCCAAAAGTTTGACACTTCAAAGCAACTCTGGAATGCCATCAAAAATGCTCATGAAGAATTCATCACAGGAATGGATCCCCACACTCAAATGGTTTGTGCCATGTTTGCTAGTTTCAGAAGTGTTCGTAAGGAAAGTGCTATGGAACTCAATAATCGATTGACAAACATTGTTGAAAGACTTCATCAATGAGGAGTAACTGATATCACCGATAGAGATGTGGTCAACTAGCTACACTGCTACAGAGTGCTCTTCACGCAACTTTCGATCCCATCGTAGCTAAAATCAAACAATGACCTAACTATGAATAACTTCACCACATCGAGATCATGACACTATTGTTCATTCATCAAGAAAAGATGGAACTGGAAAATGGAGATCAAGAATCTTCTTCAGAAGGTGAAGGGGAAATTCTCTCACACTATGGCAACTCACAAGAAGAAGATGTCAAAAATTACCACACCATCACATGTGAAATTGAAATGCTCACACAAAGGATAAGTGATCTCAGAAGACAAAATTTATGCCTCACATATGATGATGAATTTGAATTGCCTGAATCTTCAAGAAAGCTACCATCAAAAGAAATGGAGTGCTTCAAGTGCAAACGATCCGGTCATCTCATCACAGACCATCCTTGTTGGGAAAGAAAACCTAGCAACAGATGGAATTATCTTCACTGCAATGGTTTCACTCGAATGGATCGTCATGCTAAGCTCCCGAAGAGAAAAGAATCTCCATCATCTCCGACAAGACCAGTCACTGACGTGCAAGCCAAAGATACTGTCGAATCCAACATGAAGAAAATCTCTCAGCTGAACAAAGTATGTGCTGAAATGAAAATGGATTCTGAGGATGAGATGTCCGAATCAAAATCAGATGATGAAGAGCTTCACAGAAGAAAATGAAGGACCAATGCTTTAATTGCCTATGAATCATCTGAGAAATCACTCGAATCAGATACTGATGATGATGCTTCAAGTGATGATGAACCAATCGCATTCTGCCTCATGGCAAAATCCTCTAAGGATCAAGTATCAGCAAAACACCAAAAATCCATGAACGGATATTCTCCTGAATACATTGCCTATGCTAAACTTGTTAAGATTGCAAAATCTCAACAAGATGAGCTTGAAATGCTTGAGAAGAATCTTAGGAAAACCAAAGGATTACTCGTTGAAGAGATGGAGAAGAATCAACAATTGATCAAAGAGCATGATGTTTTTTCTTCAACTAGTGATGATCTTTCCAATTGATATGATTCCCTTTCAGTCGACTATGGGAGTTTATCAAATGAAATCCTTAATAGGAATCAAGAACTCGAGACACTGAAAGAGTCTCACAACGAGTTGGCGAAAGAAAAAGCTTCTCTCTTCACCGAGCAACCTATTAGACTTCTTGATGATTTTGTCCCCCCTTGCTTAAAATGTCTAGAATGTAGCAATGCTGATTCACATGCTGAAACTTCTAATGCTATCATCGAGAAGATTGCAACTAATACGAATGGTTACTCTAACCCCTCTTCTGAGGAATTTGTTGCTGTTAATGATGAAAATTGCAGGCTAAAGGACTTGCTTGGGACAGGAATGCTAAGGAGCCTAAAAGGGCATCAAACTCTCTATGATGTGCTCAAGAAGTCAATACTGCACAAAAATCCTTGAAAGGAAGAATTGGGGTTTGAAAGAAAACTCAACGTTGATGGAACCTACTGGATTCCCAAACAGTATCCTCGAATGAGTTGGGTTCTTGCTAAAAGCAAAACTCTTGAACCTGCTATTCTGTCAGGATATGATACTTCCATTACTGTTGTTTCTGATGAGTCTGATGACTCGAACTACAAATTCTTCAAACAACAAAATGGTAAGGTTTTCTCTCGATATGCTAGGACTAATTGCAGTTCTGGTTCACCCAAGAAGCAAATCCGGGTGAAGAAGTGCATCATTGAAAATCTATCTATCACTTCTAACTTGAACATGCAGAGTGATTCCATTCAAGGAAATGATTATCATTCGTAGAATGCGTAGGAAATTCTCGAATGTGTATCGGTCAAACTTTCGATAGAAGGAGTACATGTGTACCTCCACAAATCATTATACTCATGTCTGTTGAAACAACTTCAATTCATATTCATATGATTACTCTCAAAATGCACAGGTGTTTTATAGATCTCGCCGAAAGAATGCTCCCGCTCAGACAAAGCAAATGAGATCCTCGTTGCCCACACAAGTGTGGGTTGCGAAAATGAACTAAGCCTTGTTGCAGATTTTATCTCAGGGATTCCACTCGTTTATTGTTTATCCTGAGATCTATATTGCTGGTGCTACCTCTCTATGTTTTTCATTCATTTGTTTTTCTTTTCAATTTGTTGTGTTTGTGTTTTGTTTGAATGTCAACTCACTCAGAGCTTCGTGGTCTTGTGTTTCCTCTCATTTGGCTGAGTGTTTTTCTTCGGACCCTGTTATCCCTCTATTCTTTCTCATCCAATCTATGTTGTCCATCATAAGCATGAAATTTGATCTGAAGAAGATTTCAGTCAGACGTCCTTGGCCACGAAAGAAATCAAGTTCGAACCTTCATCTATTTTTGGCGTTTGCCCTTCTTCAGACGTTTCAGCCTCACATTCAGTTTCTGAGATTTTCATAGGAAACGGTTGCCACGTGCCCACGATTCTCACGATCGTCATCGTGTCCGTTGAATGTGGAACGTCCCGTGTTTGTAGGCCGTAGATTTTGGAAGAGGTTGTTCCAGCTGTGGGCTATAAATACCCCTCCCGGCTTCTTCTTCTTCAGTTCTTCCTTAAACCCTCGCCCGTTCTCCTCCCTCGCCTGTGCTCGAAGCAACATCGTCGAAGTGCCTCGCTGTGCAACTCCGGTGAAGTCTCATCCCGTTGGTCGTGCCAGTGCGGTATCTTCCCTTCCGCATTGTCATAGTTGATCCTTGCTGCCAAGTTAGGGCACTTGGATCTGGAACTGGCCCTGTCTACTTCTCTGTTCTAGGGGCAGTTCTTATCGACACATTTTTCCTTGATTTATTTCCTTGCGGTAGATCTTTAGGCTTCTCTAGGTTATGACTGGTACGGTTTGTAGTTTTTCCCTCGTACTAGTTTTCCTGGATCTAGGGTTCATGAGTACTTTTTGAAAAGATTAGATAGTGTTACTCTGCCTTAATCATTCCATGGCATGTTTCCATTCTGTCAACGACATCTTCTCAAAAGTATACCATGAATTCCGTTGTTTCTTCAAAAATAACATTATGGTTTCATTCAAAATGCTTATGTGCATGGTTATGACCCTATCCTGTTTTCCCTCGAATCTATTCTATTTCACATGTTGGTCATGGCATAGAGTTCGGAAGAGCAGTCTGGTTCTGAAGGAGAAATGGCTCAGTTGCCTCCCATGTCTGAACGTGTGAGGTTGACTGGTTGAGGAAAAGCATCAATGCCACCCAAGATACGAAGAAGAAATTTGAGTTTGAATCTGAAGAAGAAGATGATGATATTCCCTTGGCTTACAGTTTGCCTGAGGATGAGGTGGTCACTGATGCAATGACTCTATTCTCTGATGGAAATCAAAAGAAAGGTGGCCATGGCAGAGAGAAGAATACAACTGCCGAGATGTCTGATCCCGAAAGTTATAAAACTCCACCTGGAGTTGAAACAACAATTGAGAGAAATAATAGGCTGCAAAGGATTCGTCATCACTGGGCAAAGAAATGGTTTAATCATGAAAATGTCCGAAGGAAATATCAAATCCTTTTTGCTTTCGCTCCACCTTGGAATGACTCCATTGCTAAGAATTGCCTCGGACCAGATGATGAAAAAGTCAGGCCACCTCCACATGTAAATGCTTATCCTGACTCCCTCAAAACAATTGCTGATTTTGTCAAGGAGGTGGAAATGGGAGCCAAGGCCAATGCCAAGCATGAAGCCAAGGTCACAAAGAAAAATGAAGTGGAAGAGAGAAATGCTGCACTGACTCAACAAGACGTACAGAAGAAAAAGGGTCGTGCTTCGAAAGGAAGCAAGTCCAAAAAGCCAGTTTCCACTTGAGCTCCCCGAAAGAAATTTGTTGCCAGAAAATCCAAGAAGGCCGCTTCTGCCTCGTCTGATGAGTCCTCCGATGAAGATGCTCCCGATGAAATACCGATGTATGATCAATGCGCTCTTCTGAATTAGCCATACCGAGCTCCCTCACCAATGAAAGTTTCACCCCCACTAAGGATGTCACAAAGACTTGCACATGCACCAGTCTTTGACAAACCTTCGGGTTCTGCCACCCCTTCTACAAAGAGAAAGTTGTTAACCAAAGAGAAAGCTGTTGTTTCTGTCAAAGCCAAGTCGAGTGTTCCTGCTTCCACAATGGAACAAAAATATGATTTTGATCTCATGATTGGTGTAATTGAAAGTGCTGCCTATGATGCAAAATCAGTTGATTTGAGCAGTTTGGGACTTCCTGATGATGTTACCAAACTGGTAACGAAACATTTCACTGAGCTGAGGAAAATTACCAACAAGCTGAACGAGGCTGCCGAGGACAAGAAAACCCTTGAGCAAATGAGAAGATATGCCAATACTGAATCTGAAAGGAAAAGTCTGAACAAAGAGATTGTTGATCTCACAAAAGCTCACACTATTATGAGGAATGACAAAATTGAGTGGCACTGATGTCTGAAAATGGAAGTATCTCAGTTGTGTGACCGAAGGAATGATAAAATTGTTCGTCAGATAGATCTTGCTCGACGAAGGATCAAGGAAGAAAAACGACGGAAGGCTAAGGCAAGAGCCAGTAAGCCGAAGGGAATCAAAGGTCAACACATTCAGAATGTTGCAAGTGATGCTCCTATTGACTAAATTACTCCTCTGTAGCAGATTCCTCCATCCCCTCCTCACGAGGATGAACCCATGCAGCAAGCTGAGCCTATGGAGGTTATTATCCCGACTCCAGCTGCACAAGAAACTGATGCCGTTGATATCTTTCTAGACAAGTCTGATAAAGAAAATGCCTAGACTAAGTAGCAGGCCATAGAGGATAAAACCGCCGAAGAGATTGAGGTTGAGAAGGCAGTTTCATCACCTCCGAAGGAAATGCAAGCTGATCCCTCCGGATCCAGCAAGGAGGAGTATGACAAGGTTGAGGGGGAGCTAAATTCTTCCCGAGAAAATACCACCCTAGTCAGATAATCTGGTGCCCCAACCCAGATGGATGGTATCATGCCCCTGCTTCCACTTCACCAGTTGGAAGAGGAAGAGAAGAAATTTGAAGAGCCCATGACTCATGAAGGAGTTGTTCCACCAATTATGCCCCAAGAACCCGAGAAAGAAGCAGTTGTGACCCAGGCATCTGAAGAGGTTGTTATGCCTCCCACCAATTAAAATGCACCTAAAGAAAAGGCCCTAGTGACTAATAGTCAGAAAGCCGTTGAAGGACTTCCAGCGAGCAAGAGTGACAGTCTGTTATGTGCCACAAAGCCGTCTAGACTAGAGAAGTTGAAAAGGCCCCTTGCTGCACTCAAGCCCATTGATGAAGATATGCTAGCTACTGATGATACTCGGTCCAAGCAGTAAGTGATGAAGAAAATCTGAGAAACCCATAGGAAAAATTTCCTTTGTTTCTTGATGTAGATGGCCCAAATGGTCCTACATTCAATGAGCAGCTTCACCTTTAAAAGCTAGCATTCTTTGGGACCAGCCTGTATGAAGGAGAAAGGATTTCGCTGTCACGTAGGTTCCGGACAACAGAAAAGGTTATATATTATGCTCGGATTCTATTCAACAAGAATCGTATTATCGGTCACAAGATTCTGAACTTGCTGAACTCGAAGATATACCCTCCTTCCTTCACACGATCGTCATATTGAACATTGATACGTCTCCGTCGTATCTATAATTTTTGATGGTTCCATGCCAATATTATTCAACTTTTACATACTTTTGGCAACAATTTATATGATTTATTTGGACTAACCTATTGATCTAGTGCCCGATGCCAGTTCATGTTTGTTGCATGTTTTTGTTTCGCAGAATATCAATATCAAACAAAGTCCAAATGCAATAAAAATTTATGGAGAATTATTTTGGAATATTTGTGAATTTGAGGAGGTGGAATCAACGTAAACGGAGGCCCGAGGCCTCCACAACCCACCAGGGTGCCAGGCACCCCTAGCGCTCCCACATGTCTTGTGCCCTCCTCGAACGTAGGTTGGGGCCCTTCTTCGGGCTCAAGAAAGCTAATTTATGAAAAAAACATTTTAAAATTTCAGTGCAATCGGAGTTATGGATCTCCGGGAATATAAGAAACGGTGAAGGGCCAGGAAAGGGGAACGTGAAACAGTAGGGAACAGAGAGACAGATCCAATCTCGGAGGGGCTCCCGCCCCTCCGCCGCCATGGAGGCCATGGACCAGAGGGGAAACCCTCCTCCCATATAGGGGGAGGCCAAGGAACAAGAAGAAGGAGGGGGGCTCTCTCCCCCTCTCCCCCGATGGCACCAGAATGCTACCGGGGCAAGGATCGTGACGACGATCTACATCAACAATCTTGCTACCGTCAACACCAACCTTCTCCCCCTCTATGCAGCGGTGTAACACATCTTCTCCCCATTGTAATCTCTACTTAAACATGGTGCTCAACTCCTTATATTATTTCCCAATGATATTTGGCTATCCTATGATGTTTGAGTAGATCCGTTTTGTCCTATGGGTTAATCGTGATCTTGGTTGGTATGATTGTATATTTTATTTATGGTGTTGTCCTATGGTGCCTTCCGTGTCAGGAAAACAGAGGGGCCCCGCTGTAGGGTGTTGCAATATGTTTATGGTTTGCTTATTATCTGTGTTGCGGGGGTGATAGCAGCCTAAACACGGATAAGTGGGTTATGGCGTATGGGAGTAAAGAGGACTTGATACTCAATGCTACGGTTGGGTTTCACGACCTTAATGATCTTTAGTAGTTGTGGATGCTTGCTACGGGTCCAATCATAAGTGCATATGATCCAAGTAGAGAAAGTATGTTAGCTCATGCCTCTCCCTCATATAAAATTGCAAGAATGATTACCCGTACTTGTTATCGATTGCCTAGGGACAAATGACTTTCTTCTTGAGAAAAGCTATCCACTTTTATGTTCCTCCAATTTATTCATAGTTTTATTCTCACAAAGTACTTCTAGTTTTATCTCCTCTTCGGGTTGGGCACTCTTATTTATTGAAGAAGGCTACAAACGACCCGCTATACTTGTGGGTTATCAAGACCTTTTTCTGGCGCCGTTGCCGGGGAGCAATAACATGTGATGAATATTCTTGTGTGTGCTTGTTTGCTTTATCACTAAGTAGTTTTTATTTCCTATTCTAAGTTGTTCTCGATCTTTTATTTATGGATATGGAACACGAAATACCAAAACAATTAGTGGTACTTGGTACTCATGGAGATGGGGAACCTCCTAAAACCCTCGATGCTCGTTATGTGAAAGATATTATGCACTACTTTGATAATCCCGAGAAAACCCCATTCAACTATATAATGTGAGTAACGTTGGATCAACGTGAATAGTTTTGGGATTATCACTTGAACCATAAAGTGAAATTGTTATGGGATCAAATTCATATGTTGCATTGGTATGCTCGGGACCTATGCTTGAGATATGATTATACTTGTTGCTCTAGGATGAACGCTCCACATCTTCCCTTTTCATGTGAATTTAATGATAATGAAACCTTGGCTTCTTATGCTAGAGGTATATATGATTACTATGATGTGGAACGAATAGAAGAATTTGTTGCTTTTAAGGGTGCTTATGAAATTGAATCTCTGTCTTTTAAAGTATGAAGATGATGATGATACTGGCTATAGACCTGAAATTTTTGCTATTCTTAAATATTGCTATGATAATTATAAATAAAATTGTGATATTGAGGCATTTATTGAGAGAGTCTTCGCTGTCCAAGAAGAGACTACTATTTTGCAGGAGTCTGTGGAAGAAGAAATTGATGATGTTGTGAGCCCATTTGATGAAAAAGATGAGGAGGAGAGTGAAGAACAAAAGGAGGAAGAGCGGATTGATCACCCATGCCCACCTTCTTATGAGAATAACTCTTCAACTCATACATTGTTTAATGTCCCTTCGTTCTTGCCGAAGGATGAATGCTATGATAATTGCTATGATCCCGTTGATTTGTTCGAAATATCCCTCTTCGCTGATGCTTGCTATGCTTGTGGCCAAGATGCCAATATGAATTATGCTTATGTAGATGAAATTTCTATAGTTCCTTATGTCAAGAATGAAATTATTGCTATTGTACCCACACATAATAGTCCTATTATCTTTTTGAATTCTCCCAACTACACTATATCGGAGAAGTTTGCTCTTATTAAGGATTACATTGATGGGTTGCATTTTACCATTGCACATGATGATTTTGATGAATATAATATGCATGAGCTTGCTGCTCCTACTTGCAATTATTATGAGAGAGGAACTATATCTCCGCCTGCCTATGTTTCCAACACGACAAATTGCAAGAAACTGCTTATGCTATGTATTGGCCTTTACTTGATGTGCGTGAATTGTTCTTTTATGACATGCTGATGCATAGGAAAATAGTTAGACTTCGTCTTTGCATGATTTATGTTTCTTTGTGCTCACTACTAAATTACAAATCATTGTTAATTCAAATTGGCTTTGATATACCTTGGGATCCGGGTGGATCCATTACTTGAGCACTTCATGCCTAGCTTAATGACTTTAGAGAAAGCGCTGCCAGGGAGACAACCCGGAAGTTTTAGAGAGTCATTTATTTCTGTTGAGTGCTCTTATAAAGTTTAAAAACAAAAAATAACAAAGGGGAAACTAAAAACCTTTTTTCTAAGAGAAGCGATTGAAAGGTGATGCATTGGGGAAGTGAGGGTCGACCTTGAACATTTGTGTTCATGCTCATGGAAACAATGTAGAACTTTTCATGAATATTCTCACAGAAATAATTTTCCCCTTGTACAAGCCTATTATATTAAAAAAATAATGTGCCAAGATTTGCCTTAAGGATGATTAGATTGCTTGTTGGTATGTGCAGTGTAAAAATAGAAACTTTGGTTGTAGCGCTTGAATTTTCATTTTTTTACTGGGACGTCAAATGTTTCTGAATTTTCTTGCAAACTATTACTATAAAAATTGTTTATGTTGTCCTAATTTTTCAGAAGTTTTGGAGTTACAGAAGTATGGTAGTGTTCAGATTACTACAGACTGTCCTGTTTAAGACATATTCTGTTTTTGATGCATTGTTTTGCTTGTTTTGATGAAACTATCGATTCTATCGGTGGTATAAGCCATGTAAAAGTTATAATACACTAGCTACATTGCAAAAAAATATGAATTTATTTGCAACAGTACTTATAGTAGTGATTTACATTATCATACTAATGGATCTCACAAGCTCTTTGTTAAGTTTTGTGTGGATGAAGTGATCAAAGATCGAGGAGGTCTCGGTATGAGGAGAAGGAGGAGAAACAAGAATTCAAGATTAGGGATGTCATGGACACCGCAAGTAAATTCCAAGGAGACTCAAGCGTCTAAGCTTGGGGATGCCCCGGAAGGTATCCCATCTTTCTTAAACAAGTATCTGTATGTTTTCGTTTTCATTTCGTTTATGTGATATGTGCAAATATTGGATCGTCTTTTGTGCTTAGTTTTCATTTTTCTTTTATGCATCATGCTAGTATGAGATAGTCCATGGTTGATTTATAAAATGCACATTTCACTTCACTTATATCTTTTGAGTAAGGCTTTATAGAATGCTTCATGTGCTTCACTTATATCATTTGAAGTTTGGATTACCTGTTTCTCTTCACATAGAAAATAGAGTTCGTAGAATGCTCTTTTGCTTCACTTATATTTGTTCGAGCATGGTATTTTGTAAAAAGAATTAAACTCTCATGCTTCACTTATATCTATTTAGAGAGACAAATGGAATTGGTCAATTGCATTGTTAGTCATAAAATCCTACATAAAACTTGTGGATCACTGAATATGATATGTTTGATTTCTTGCAATAGTTTTGCGATATAGAGATGACAATATGTGGGAGGTACTAGTAGATGATCGTGTTTAGTAAGTGTTCACACACGAACACGTCACTGTGTACCTCCAACGCCGAGGGTGATGCACTGCAGCTCACGTTGAAGGAGACCCGTCCGGAAGCACGGTACGCAAGCGATCCGGCGGGCGCTTTTGAGCATCCGAAACCCCACGCGCCCGGGAGGGACCCCGTCTGGACACGCGGCGGCTATGGGCTGCCCTAGGTCGGTTCGCCCGCCCCTAGAGCCTCGAGGATCGCTGCCCTTCGACGAAGAACGAACGAAGAACGAGAGAGAAAGAACAAGGGAGAGATGTAAAACTAGGGTAAAAAGTAGATTGATTGTTCGATTGTGTGTTGTTATTCAATCGACCGTCACCCCTTAGGTATATAAGAGGCGGCTGGACTTCCCGTGCAAGGAAAAGGCTTGGATTCACGTCCAAAACCCTAGTCAAATTCGGATTGGTCTTGTCTGAACTTTCCAAAACTGTTCGGTTTAAACTGGCAGCACCTTGCGGGTCTTTTTTGTGGTGGTAAACGATCTCGGATGGAAACGAGTCCAAAAGCAATCTTGACCATTTCAACGATACGAACAACTTTCATGTTGAACATTTTTTGATTAGAGGTTATCTTGAGGGTCAAATAGCTCGCGCAAAAGATCTCTTTACTCGCGCTACCAATCAGACATGGCGTCTGGTGGGGCGCGCCATATTTCGCCTCGTGACAGGGCTGCACTCCGATTGCTCTAACTTTTGCATATGAACTCAGATTTGGACGATTGTTATATCAAAATCGATCGTTTTGACGAGACGAAGACAATCCATGTAGATCATTTTTCCATTTGAGGTCGTCTTGGGGGCTTAATCGGCCAAACTGTACTCTGAATATAAGATCTTAGTACTTTGAGCATAGTTTCGGCCTTCGAGATGAAATCGGACGGCGATGACCCAAACTTCAAAGATGTTCATATCAACAATACGGAACTCTTTCATGAAGATCACTTCTCCATTTGAGGCCATCTTAAATAAGTTATTGACCGTGCCAAAATCTAGTGTCAACACATGCCCCCCTGTTTTTCGGCAAAACTTGCGTGCCGAAAAATAATTTGCAATGTATTTGTTCTAAGGACGATGTCAACACTCCATCGGCCATTTATTTTTCTCAGGACGATAATTATGTATCGGCCATGTTTATGCTAAAGGCGATAGTTATATATCGGCCGTTGATTTTAACTTCTTGTTCACATCATACCTTGTAACCGATTACCACCAATCGGCTTTAAAGAGATGGGAATGAACCCGTTCCTTGTAGCACTAAGGAAATCAAACTCCGAGAGGTCACGCCCTATTAAGCAAGTTACATCGGGATGATTCCAATCCACTGATGCATCGGCCAAAGCAACACAAGCCGAATTATCCGCGTGAATGATTTCTACCTCATCATCGATCCATTGTATTAAAAATTGATGCATGGTAGACGACACACATTGGTTAGCATGAACCCAATCGTGATCGATTCCCCCTCCGATAGAGCGTCGGAAAAGGCCCCAAGATGGGATCTCATGGGTACAGAAGGTTGCGGTGGTGGAAATAGGGTTTTGTGGTGCTCCTGGATGTTTTAGGGTGTATGGGTATATATAGGCGAAGGAAGTCGATCAGGGGAGCCACAAGAGGCCCACGAGGGTGGGGGCCGCGCCTACCCCCCTGGGCGCTCCCTCCTACCTCGTAGCCGCCTCGTTTGTTCCTTGACGTCCACTCCAAGTCTCCTGGATTGCGTTTGTTCCAAAAATAACTCTCCCGAAGGTTTCATTCCGTTTGGACTCCGTTCGATATTCCTTTTCTGCGAAATACTGAAATAGGCAAAAAAATAGCAATTTGGGCTGGGCCTCCGGTTAATAGGTTAGTTCCAAAAATAATATAAAAGTGTATAGTAAAGCCCATTAAACATCCAAAACAGATAATATAATAGCATGGAACAATCAAAAATTATAGATACGTTGGAGACGTATCAGAAAGCCACATCAAGCTCGATCAAAAAGAGAAAATTGGAGACGATAACTAAAATTAATTGGCTTCACAATTGTGCTCGCCTAACCCCTTGCATGAGAAGGAGCAAAAGAATAGCTCCTGGATCCTTCTGAGGCAACATTATTCTCGTAAACATCTGGTTGCCAAGGGCATCAAGAAAGACTATGACTACCTCAAGTTATTTGTAGTACCTCGCATCCGAAGGCAAACCCCTGTGCTTGCTCAGTGTTCTGCACCAACTGATCTGGTGTTTGTCGAACTAGATGATGATCTTGAAGACACAACTAAAACACTCATCTACAAGATAGATTCACCACGCAATGCTTCTTCCGAAGATGTTCCTGAAGCCCATGCTGCAACACCTGCTTCGGCCTCTACCATCCCTTGCTCTGCTTCGTCAAGCAGTGCCAATTCTGATTCTGAGGATTTCTCGAACGAGTAGTTCCTCGTATGCATTCTATATCCTTTTTTACACTTGTTGACAAAAGGGGGATAAGATCATCGAGTGATAGATGAATGGGGTGTTTCCATTCGCCATTTGCTTTTCGCAGTCCCAATTTTTGGTGTTCTTCGAACAATTTGCTTGTTGAACTTCATGCACCGCCTGTGGTGTTTAAATACTCGGTCACTAAGGGAGTCATGGACTAAGGGGTCCTCGAGGAGACGGCCCATTGTACATGGGCCGGACTGTTGGAGCCGTATATTGCCAGGAGATCTATGAATCCGTGATGTGCCCTCCAAGTCAAGAAGGTGCAGGATCTATTTTAACCCTTGTTGTAATCTATCTTTGTTAACCCTAACCCTACCGGTGTCTATATAAACCGATGATTTTTAGTCTTTAGGGCTAGAGCTACATTCATAACCTCATCGCTTTAGGGTTTAGCTCATGCTAATCTCGTGCTAAATCTACTATGTAAACCACATCATACATCCAATATAATCAAGCAGGACATAGGGTATTACCTCTTCGAGAGGGCCCGAACCTGGGTAAACACTGTGTTTGTCATCCCTTGTTCCCCATCGATCCTAGATCCACAGATCGGGACCCCCTACCCCGAGGTATACCGGTTTTTACACCGACATTGGTGCTTTCATTGAGAGTTCCGTTGTGGGGTCGCCAAAAGGATCGATGGCTCGCCTGATCACAGGAGAAGGCATCGGGTCCGGGGACTTCTTCATCCCCGGGCAACTCTTCGCATTTGGCAGCGTCGTGCTTCACGCCGACCCGACTGGCCGCCTGGGTCAGATCAACACCTTCGCTCCCGGACACTGGATTCGATTCGGTGGTCTGGAATACGTTGCGGACGCGCTGGGCGATCTGGCTTTTACCGGATTCACTTTCCCCTCCCACACCTTCGCCATGCCCGATCCAGAATCCTCTTCCGATTCGATTGGCGGATCGGCCTCGACGGTTAGAGCCAGGAGAGCTCCACTTCGAGCGAGGGCCAAGCTTCACCTCCATACAGGCACATCATGGCCGTGGACGACCTACCCTTGACTTTCGAGGTAGAATTAGGAGGCAGAGGCCAAGAGTCAACCTCGGTCAAACCTTCCTTTCACAATGCTTGCCTGGCCTTGAGCCCTTATGAAAAAGCTGTAGCCAACAACCAGGGGTCACCCCCAGCCCAAAGCAGACCTACCTCAAAACTCGGCGGGCAAACAACATGCAAGGACCATAGCCCGTCCCTGACCTCCAGTGATGTGCCAGACCCCTTCAAGGATCTGGCTCTGCACTCCGAGCTTAGCGCGGCTAGCATAAATCAAGGGCCGGCTAGGGCATTGACTGCCCCCACCTCGTCACAACTGAATTCGGCCCAGAACCATCGAGTTTGGCGACCCTTGCAATGGCAAATGAAGCATTAGACCGAATCCGGTAAATGACCATCCAGGAGGACTTGCCCTCCGTCTTCAACCACCAACCCTTTGAGGCATACCATAGGGAATTTTGTGTCCCACCCACCACCCATTTAGTAGCCACCATTGATGATTTAACTGATATGCTAGACTATAATTCGGAGAATGCCGAATACATGGACGAGGAGGACGGAGCCACGACCAATACCGATGTTGCCCCCCTGTCACCGGCCGCTGGTCGGCCACATCCACCTACGACATCTACATGGTGGACACCCCCAAGGATGGCAACGACACACCTAATCAAGACCGAGGCAAACCTAGAGATGAGCCACCCAAACATAGAAAACAGTGTCGTTGATCAAAACCACGCCGAAGCCATGCGAGCAACATGGACTCCACGGAGAACAACACCATAAATAATACGGATGACCTTGACAGAGACACAACCAAGGAACATCATCAGGATGACCCCGTAGGATAGGTGGACCCCCTCAATACAGAAAATCCCGACGGCTCCGAGGTTAGCAATTACCTACCACTGTCTGAAGAGGAGGTCAGTCTCGAGGATGTCAACTTCATCGTCCCAAAAGATCCTCTGGAGCAAGAATGGTTCAAGCGAGGCTTTTAGCCACCGCCCGTAGCCTAAAGAAGCAAAAACGTAAAATCAAGGCCAAACAGGACACCCTCAACGACCGATGGACTAAAGTCCTAGCTGCTGAGGAAGGGTATGGCCACGAACAGCCAACCAAAAGTCATCCCAAGCGAAGACTCCTGCCGCAGTTTGATGACGAGGCATAGAGCCCACACACCCAATATACACAAGCGCTGAACAACCAGACCGCCCCCTAGAGGGTGGGACAGATAAGCTGATGAGTCCGAACACCCAGCCACCCCACCTCACCACTACAACAAGGATCAAGTGCGGCCCACTTAGAAGTACGACCTCCACCATGTCCTAGACTCCCGTGGAGGTCACACCAGGTCCATTTACGGACCCAGAGATGACCCGCCCAATTATCGGGAAGGATACTATGATAGGTTAAACCGAAACGATAGAATCCGGGAGTAGAAGTAGATTCGGAGGGCCGAAGACCTCCGACGCGATGTAGCCTGAGTTTGGGGCACCGCACACCTCTTGTGCTTCACATAGAGGGTAATGCAACATCAATTCCTGAAAGGCTTCAAGCCCGTGAACATCGAATCATATGACAGAACCATAGATCCAGCCGTATGGATAGAGGATTTCCCCCTCCATATCCACATGGCACGAGGAGATAACCTTCACGTCATTAAATATTTGTTGCTAAGGCTTAAAAGTCCATCTCAACACTGGTTGAACAGCCTTCCTGAAGACTCTATAGGTTGCTGGGAAGAGCCTGAGGACACTTTTTGAGCAAACTTTCAGGCCACCTATGTTCGGCCTCCGGATGCTGATGACCTAAATCACATCACGCATCAACCCGGAGAATTTGCCCGACAGTTTTTGAACCGATTCCAGACCAAGAAAAATCAGATCGTTGACTATCTAGATGCCGAAGCCTTGGCTGCCTTTAAGCATAGTGTCAAGGACGAATGGCTTGTACGGTATCTCGGCCAGGACAAACCAATAACTATGGCCGCCCTTACTTCCCTCATGACCCGCTTCTGCGCGGGCGAAGACAGTTGGCTTGCTCGCGAAAACACCAACCCAGACACACACGGTACCTTTGAGGTTCGGGACGGAAATGGAAAGCCCCGATACAGCAAGAATAAACGTTGCCACAATGACAATGAGGGCGAGGATACAACAATAAATGCCGGATTCCAAAACCAGAAGTCTAGACCCCGAAAGAAAGCCCCTAAAGGCAACAACGATGGCCCGTCCAGACTGGACACAATTCTGGACAGGCCTTGTCAGATCCATGGTGCGTCAGAGAAGCCCACCAACCACGCCAACCGAAATTGTTGGGTGATCAAACAGGCCAGCAAGCTCACAGCCGAAGACTCGGGATAAAGCCCGCGAAGCAAGGATGATGATGAGCCCCGCAGACCGAATAGTGGAGTCTAGAAACCCTTCCCTTCCAATGTTAAGACAGTAAACATGAACTATGCAACCCACATACCGAAGAAGGAGAGGAAGCGAGCGCTACGGGACGTATCCTTCGTCGAGCCAGTAGCGCCGAAGTTCAATCCATGTCCAGCTTACCGGATCACGTTCGAGTGTAGGGATCATCCCACTAGCAAACTCCATGGAGGGTCTACAGCCTTAGTGCTCGACCTTATCTTCGATGGATTCCACCTCACTAGAGTCCTAATGGACAGAGGTAGCAGCCTCAATCTGATATACAAAGATATAGTGAGGAAAATGGGGATCGACCCGTCAAGGATCAAACCCAATAACACCACCTTCAAAGGGGTCATTCCGGGAGTGGAGGTCCGCTGCACGGGCGCCGTGACGCTTGAAGTAGTGTTCAGATCTCCGGATAACTTCCAAAGTGATGACTTGATCTTCGATATTGCACCTTGTCGCAGTGGCTATCACGTTGTCCTTGGCCAAACAACATTCGCCAAATTCAATACCGTTCCGCATTACGCATAACTCAAGTTGATGCCTGGTCCCTCAGGCGTCATAACCATCAACGGCAACACAGAACGCTCACTTCCAACCGAAGAGCACTCTGCGGCCCTAGGGGCTGAAGACCACTCCGGCCCATATAGGCCCGGATGCTAACCCGCCGTAAAGGCCGGCGGCAATAGTAAACGGGTGCGAACCCGTTCCCCGTCATGGGAACCCGCATGCGTTCGCCGCAAATAGGGATACACGCCCCATGACACGCCCACATTCTTCACACTCCATATGCCTCCTCAGCACAACTTTGCACTCAAAATACCATCGGAAGCCGTGAGGCATACATTAGTCTGAAGTACATGTTCGGTTAAACTGAACTTCGGAATTACCTCATCTTCGGACGACCTGGGGACCATTTTCGGATACCCCCAAGCATAAAGCTCCATCGACAGGGTCCTCGCCCATCAAGGTCTCATCAAAGGTCCCAACCCCCACCTATCAGAAGCAAAGGCAGAGACGTGTAGCAGGGCATGGTGAAGGCTTCAACCCATGCTTCAAGGCCCTGCATTAACCTTTACTCTGTATACTTTCTTTTTATTTTTCTCTTACAAGTACTACCTGCGCAGTTCGAATTGTACGGTTAGACGTCTCGAGCTTATGAGAAATAATAAAAATACCCTTTATGGTGTTCAGATATCCGCATCGTGCAACTTTTTCTACCTCTTTCCGGATTCCCAACTCGCTCTTCGAACAGCCCGACATGAAAATATATTAACTAGTTATGAGTTTGATTTATATATCATCTCAATATCTTCAAGTCCGGCACCGTTTTCCACTAGGTGCTCGGCGTCTCAGATATTGCATTATATTCATCCGTTCTAAACTATGTCTTAGGTCCATAGTTGGGTTGCCCGGCTCCTATGCTTGCCCCTTATGTTCCGCACATTTGGCTAAGAGGGCAAAGGGAGAACCCCTGCGATTGTACTTCCGGCTCGCCCAGTCAAGTACTTCACAAGGAGAAAGCTGAAAACTGACTGTTACGGTAAGCGTGAACCAGTCTATGATCCGATGATGATGTTCGACTATAAAAATCGTTGGCGATTTTACCATGTCACATGAAGGGTTTGTCTTAACACAAACCATGTGATCATAAGGGGTAAGCGTTCTGCCCCAAGTACATCACAACACACCGGGGGCTAGTCCTTAGTCCCCACCGTCAAGCTCCTAAGGCTAAGGGAAAGCAGTAAAACCAAATAGTCTGATTGCCTAGTTTCACCCCCGCACTACCGCCTCCGGGTACCAAGACGTTGGCTAAGGGTAACAATGCGGATACAAACACCCCTCGTGACATTCACTTGGGGGCTGAAGCCAATGACTGGTAGCTTTCGGACCGAACATACGGCCGCACAGGAGTTAAAATTAAATCATAAAACAAGTTCGGCAGACGCATTATATAGCACAAGGTCCACTTGGTACATACTTAACACAATCACTCAAATATTACATCTTTCGAACACTAGCCCTCTATCGTCCGCGCGCCATTCATCACCTGTGCAAAGTACTGCTCAGGACGGCGGTGCTCCTTTACCTTGAGCGGAGGACTGGTGGCCATGTCCATCGGGTTGATCTTTGGCCAATGTACAATGGTCTTCGCGAAGGCAAGCCTCGCCCCCTCAAGGCATGCTGACCGCTTTATGGTGTCAATCCAGAGCGGCGACTCCTGCAGCTTCTGCACAAGGCTGAAGTAGGTGTCCGGAAGGGGTTCGGCAGGCCACAGACTGACACAGAGGTCCTTCACAGCCAGCTTGGACATCCTATGCATCTCCAACAACTACTTCATCTGATCACTGAGGAGAGGAGGACGCTCGGAATCCGGAAACTGTGACCAGAAGAGCCGTTGCGTGGAGTCCTCCTCGAAGGTGGCATAGTGCCTCGCTGCTGCCTCCACATTCTTCAGAAGTTTGGTGAAGACACCTGCAGAGCGCCAGAACCGCGTCAGCAGGGCGAACCTGTTGCCTCAAAACACACTCTATAGTAAGTATTTCTTACCATTTGCAATTTGTGTGACTTCGTGGAGCTCTTCCCGGACACCCCGCATGTTAGTCCTCACCTCTTGGAGCTCCTTCTCCGCCTTGGATAGCCGGGAGGATTGCTCCTCCTGCCCATCTCAAGGGCCTCCATCTTCTCGGCGGCATCCTAGAGCTCCACTTGGACTTCGGTCACTCGAGCCTCGTGCCGCTCAGAGAAAGCTTGGCCTCCTCAAGCTCGGTCACCGCTTTGTCAGCGATCGTCTTCTTCGCGGCCGCCTCATCCTCGGCTTTCTTCAGGGCCTCCTTCAGGCCCCCGACCTCAGCAGGAGCAACTACAGGATCATCAACATAAGGGATCAGCATATAGTCCGGATTGTCAATATCTGGTGCCAAGCAAGTACACATCTTCTCACAGGGCTTACCTTGCACCTCGTCAAAGCATTTGTTAACAAGGTCAAGCTCTTTATCAAAAAGCTTGAGCTTCCAACCCATCTCATCTAACTCCGCATCATTAGCAGCTGCGGACACGGAAGATTCCTGCATAAAAAAAAAGAAATGTCAACATTATTAATCGGCCTAAAGAATCTGATCATCTACAGGTCTCTTCTAGGTCCTCGCAAAGTCTCGAGGGCTGCTATGTATACGGCCGACCCAAACTAACAATTACAACCACATTATGAGGAAAGAGCATTACTTGACTTACCTCAAAGCCTGTTAGAAGACCTTGGATAGCGTCGCTCAGTCCGGATTGGACGGACCGAACACTCTGCATAACCGCACTCATAAGTGTGCGCTACCCATCAATGATGGCATAGTTGTCCACCAGCTCCTCCAGCATGTATGGCCAGCTAGCCGCCGCCCGTGTCGAGGTGTACGGTGCTGACGTTGGCTCCTGATGACCCACAAGTGTATGGGATCTATCGTAGTCCTTTCGATAAGTTAGAGTGTCGAACCCAACAAGGAGCAGAAGGAAATGATAAGCGGTTTTCAGTAAGGTTTTCTCTGCAAGCACTGAAATTGTAGGTGATAGATAGTTTTGTGACAAGATAAATTGTAACGAGTAACAAGTAAATAAAGTAAATGAAGTGCAGCAAGGTGGCCCAATCCTTTATGTAGCAAAGGATAAGCCTAGACAATTTCTTATAATGAGAAAGGAGCTCCTGAGGACACATGGGAATTATCATCAAGCTAGTTTTCATCACGCTCATATGATTCGCATTCGGTACTTTGATAATTTGATATGTGGGTGGACCGGTGCTTGGGTACTGCCCTTACTTGTACAAGCATCCCACTTATGACTAACCCCTATTGCAAGCGTCCGCAACTACAAAAGAAGTATTAAGGTAAACCTAACCACATCATTAAACATATGGATCCAAATCAGCCCCTAACGAAGCAACGTATAAACTAGGGTTTAAGCTTCTGTCACTCTAGCAACCCATCATCTACTTATTACTCCCAATGCCTTCCTCTAGGCCCAAATAATGGTGAAGTGTCATGTAGTCGACATTCACATAACACGACTAGAGGAAAAGACAACATACGTCTCATCAAAATATCGAACGAATACCAAATTCACATGACTACTAATAGCAAGACTTCACCCATGTCCTCAGGAACAAACGTAACTACTCACAAAGCATATTCATGTTCATAATCAGAGGGGTAATAATATGCATTAAGGATCTGAACATATGATCTTCCACCAAGTAAACCAATTAGCATCAACTACAAGGAGTAATCAACACTACTAGCAACCCACATGTACCAATTTATGGTTTTGATACAAGATAGGATACAACAGATGAACTAGGGATTTGAGAGGAGATGGTGCTGGTGAAGATGTTGATGGAGATTGACCCCCTCCCTATGGGAGGATCATTGGTGATGACGATGGTGATGATTTCCCCCTCCCGGAGGGAAGTGTCCCCGGCAGAACAGCTCCGTCGGAGCGCTAGATTGGTTCCGCCAAGGTTCCGCCTCGTGGTGGCGGAGTTTCGTGCCGTAAGCTTGCCCATGATTTTTTCGAGGGTAAAATCCTCATATAGCAGAAGATGGACACTAGGGGCCACCAGGGGGCCCAGGAGATAGGGGGTGCGCCTAGTAGGGGTGGGTGCGCCCCTCACCCTCCTAGCCAGGGTGTGGGCCCCCTAATGTATTTCTTCCGCTCAATAATTCTTACTAATTCTAAAAACATGTTTTGTGGAGTTTCAGGATTTTTGGGGCAGCGCAGAATAGGTTTCCAATGTTTGCTCCTTTTCTAGCCAGAATTCCAGCTGCCGGCATTCCCCCTCTTGATGGTAAACCTTGTAAAATAAGAGAGAATAGCCATAAGTATTGAGATATAATGTGTAATAACAGCCCATAATGCACTAAATATTGATATAAAAGCATGATGCAAAATGGATGTATCAACTCCCCAAGCTTAGACCTCGCTTGTCCTCAAGCGGAAGCCGAAATCAAAAAATATGTCCACATGTTTAGAGATAGAGGTGTCGATAAAAATAAAATACGGACATGAGGTCATCATAATCATTCTTGTAACAACAACATATATAGATTTTATCATATGATTTCTTATACTCAAGTAACAATCAATTCACAATGTCAAGTATGGTTCAAAAACTTCATTGAGAACTAACAAACTATAATCTCAGTCATTAAAGTTATTGCAATTTATCATAACATCAGAAAGAGCCAACAATAGAGCTTTTCAGCAAATCCACATACTCAACTATCATGTAGTCTTCTACAATTAATAACACTCACGCAATACTTTTGGTTATGGAGTTTCAGCCAGACACTGAGAAAGATAGGGGCTTATTGTGTTGCCTCCCAACGTATTCACCTTTAGGTGATGTCAACATAATAGCCAATGCAAACTTACATCCAATTGGATATATATATCATGATCTTTCAAACACGAGGAGCTTGCCAAAGGATAAAATGAAAAAGGGAAAGGTGAAGATCACCTTGACTCAAGCATAAAGTAAAAACACAAAGTAAAAGATAGGCCTTCCGCAGAGGGAAGCAGAGGTTGTCATGTGCGTTTAGGGTTGGATGCACAAAATCTTAATGCAAAAGAACGTCACTTTATATTGCCCCTTGTATGTGGACCTTTATTATGCAGCCATCGCTTTTATTACTTCCACAACAAGATCGTATAAAGCTTATTTGCTCTGCACTAATAATACATATTTAGATAGCAATTTTTATTGCCTGCAACATGACAACTTACTTGAAGGATCTTACTCAATCCATAGGTAGGTATGGTGGACTCTCATGGCAAAACTGGGTTTAAGGATATTTGGAAGCACAAGTAGTATCTCTACTTGGTGCAAGGAATTTGGCTAGCATGAGGGGGAAAGGCAAGCTCAAGAATGTTTGGAAGGTCAATGACAATATACTTTAACTGAGATGTGAGAAAACATAAACCATTACGTTGTGTTCCTTGTTCAATGTCAACTCTTTTAGCATGTCATACTTAATGAGTGCTCCCAATCATAAAAGATGTCCAAGATAATATATTTATATGTGAACCTCTCTTTCCTTATACTTCCTATTAATTGCAATGATGACCAAAACTACGTTTATCAACTCTCAACAACTTTTATGCCTCATACTTTCTATGTGTGAAGTCATCACTAACCGTAAGATCAATATGAGCTCTTTTATTCTTTCTACTTTCTTAGGATCATAGCAACATAGCAAAGCCTTTGACTCAACACTAATCTTTATTATAGATAGCTCACAGACTCGCTTACAAAAATAGATCACAAAGCAAAGCTCAAAACTACTTGATATCAAAACTTCAATCTACTAGATCAAAATACTACTAAAAGGATCGAACTAAATAAAACGGTAAAGATAGAAGTGTGATGGTGATACGATACCGGGGCACCTCCCCCAAGCTTGGCAGTTGCCAAGGGGAGTGCCCATACCCATGTAATTATGTCCTCAGAGGTGGTGAAGGAGTTGTTGATGATGTAGGCTTGTCGTCCATCTTCAAAGGCATAGGCTCACCATCATAGAAGGATGATCGAGTCTCCGGAATCCTTAAATCTGCAGCCAAACTCATCCTCTTGAATCTATATTCATACTCACAGTTCTGGTTTTGCAAGTCATAGATCTGGGCTTGGAGGTGCTCGATTTTCTCTTGAAGCTTGAAGATGGTCTCCCCAATGACTTTGGCATCTAGCTTGTGGTTGTTGGTGACCTCCGTGATCATCATCTGGTTGGCGTTGAGTCCACGCTCCACCATCCCTTGGCACTTGAAAACTTGCTGCTCCACGGCTTCAAGCTTTGTCTCCATGCTTCCGGTACGCCTTGGTCCCTCCACATCGCGGATGTGCTGCACCCCTTCACCCATCTCAATGGTTTGAGGGTGTTGCAGCACCTCCACGAGATAGGGGTTGATAACCCTCTCGAAAAACTTGTCCTTGGGAGCGCTTGGAGACGCCATGATGCTCTAGATCTGAAATAGAAACAGCTCGAAATGAAAACAGAGGATATTTGCGTGATACCGTGGTCAAAACCTTCGGGAGTTTATATAATGAATTTTTACCGACCAAAATACGTAACGTGCAAGAAAAAGGAGTCCGGGAGGCACACGAGGTGTCCACAAGACAGGGGGGCGTGCCCAGTAAGGGTGGGCGCGCCCTCCACTCTCGTGGAGGCCTCGTGTCCCTTTCGGACTACTTCTTTCTTCCTAAAGTTCTTAAATATCCAAAACTGATAAAAATTGCCATTGGAGTTGTTTTGGAGTCGGTTTACTTACCGTACCACATACCTATTCCTTTTCGAAGTCTAGAACGTTCTGGTAAGTGTCCCTTATGTATTCCTCCGGGGTTACGGTTTCAATAATATTAGTTTCAACATTGACAGGATTACCTGAAATATAATGTTTAATTCTTTGACCATTCACCACCCTCGGACTTGTGCCTTCGAAGTTGTTGATTTTTATGGCACCAGAACGATAGACCTCCTCGATAACATAAGGACCTTCCCATTTAGAGAGAAGTTTTCCTGCAAAAAATCTTAAATGAGAGTTGAATAATAACACATAATCTCCTATGTTAAACTCACGCTTTTGTATCCTTTTGTCATGCCAGCGTTTGACTTTTTCTTTAAATAGCTTGGCATTCTCATAGGCTTGGGTTCTCCATTCATCAAGTGAGCTAATATCAAACAACCTCTTCTCACCGGCAAGTTTGAAGTCATAGTTGAGCTCTTTAATAGCCCAATATGCTTTATGTTCAAGTTCAATAGGTAAATGACGTGCTTTTCCATAAACCATCTTATAAGGACACATACCCATAGGATTTTTGTATGTAGTTCTATAGGCCCATAATGCATCATCAAGTTTTTTGGATCAATTCTTTCTAGATCTATTGACAGTATTTTGCAAAATTAATTTGAGCTCTGTATTGCTCAACTCTACTTGACCACTAGACTACGGATGATAAGGAGATGCGATTCTATGATTGACATCATACTTAGCAAGCATCTTACGGAAAGCACCATGAATAAAATGTGAACCACCATCAGTCATAAGATATCTAGGGACTCCAAACCTCGGAAAAATAACTTCTTTAAGCATTTTAATAGAGGTGTTATGATCAGCACTACTAGTTGGAATAGCTTCTACCCACTTAGTAACGTAATCAACAGCAACTAAAATATGAGTGTAACCATTAGAGGCAGGAAAAGGTCCCATATAATCAAAGCCCCAAACATCAAACGATTCAATAACAAGAGAGTAATTCATAGGCATTTCTTGACGTCTACTAATATTACCAATTCTTTGACATTCATCACAAGATAAGACAAACTTACGAGCATCTTTGAAGAGAGTAGGCTAATAAAAACCAGATTGCAGTACCTTGTGTGCAGTTCTATCTCCAGCGTGGTGTTATCCACAGGATTCAGAGTGACACTTGCGTAGGATCTGTTCCTATTCATGCTCAGGCACACAACGTCTAATAACACCATCTATTCCTTCTTTATAAAGGTGTGGGTCATCCCAGAAGTAATGTCTTAAATCATAAAAGAACCTTTTCTTTTGCTGGTATGTGAAACTAGGAGGTATAAACTTAGCAACAATGTAATTAGCATAATCAGCATACCAAGGAGCAGTACGAGAAGCATTAACAACCGCTAATTGTTAGGAAAGCTATCATCAATAGACAGTGGGTCATCAAGAATATTCTCTAACCTAGACAAGTTGTCTGCAACGGGGTTCTTATCTCCCTTTCTATCAATAATATGCAAATCAAATTCTTGGAGCAAGAGAACCCATCTAATGAGTCTAGGATTAGCATCTTTCTTTTCCATAAGATATTTAATAGCAACATGATTAGTGTGAATAGTAACTTTGGAATCAACAATATAAGGTCTAAACTTATCACATGAAAACACAACTGCTAAGAATTCTTTTTCAGTAGTAGCATAATTTCTCCGGGCAATATCAAGGGTCTTACTAGCATTCTGGATAACATTCAATTTCTTATCAACTCTTTGCCCTAGAACAACACCTACAGCATAATCACTAGCATCACACATAATTTCAAAAGGTAAATTCCAATTAGGTGGCTGAACAATAGATGCAGTGATCAAAGCTTTCTTAAGTATTTCAAATGCTTCTACACAATCATCATCAAAGACAAAAGGAATATCTTTTTGTAATAAATTAGTCAGAGGCCTAGAGATTTTAGAGAAGTCCTTAATGAACCTCCTATAAAAACCGGCTTGACCAAGGAAACTTCTTAGACCTTGTATGTCCTTGGGACATGGCATCTTTTCAATAGCATCAACTTTGGCTTTATCAACTTCAATACCTCTCTTGGAAATCTTATTCCCCAAGACAATGCCTTCATTAACCATAGTGACACTTTTCCCAATTCAGGACGAGACTAGTGTCTTCGCATCTCTGCAAAACTCGGTCAAGGTTGCTCAAGCAATCATCAAAAGAGGATCCATAAATGGAGAAGTCATCCATGAATACCTCACAAATCTTTTCACAAAAATCAGATAATATATCCATCATGCATCTTTGAAAGGTAGCAGGTGCATTACATAAACCAAAAGGCATACGTCTATAAGCAAAAGTACCGAAAGGGCAAGTGAAAGTAGTTTTTGATTGATCCCCCGCTGACACAAGTATTTGAGAGAAACTAGAATAACCATCTAGAAAGCAGAAATGTGTGTGTTTGGATAGTCTTTCTAGCATTTGATCAATAAAAGGTAAATGGTAATGATCTTTCTTAGTAGCTTTATTTAATTTATGGAAATCAATTGCCATCCTATAACCAGTGATAATTCTTTGCGGGATCAATTCATCTTTATCATTAGGAACAACGGTAATACCTCCCTTTTAGGAACACAATGTACAAGGCTTACCCAATCACTATCAGCAATGGGATAAATTATACCTGCCTCAAGGAGCTTTAGTATCTCCTTTCTTACCACTTCTTTCATTTTGGGATTCAGTCGTCGTTGAGGATCTCTAACTAGTTTGGCATCTTTCTCCACTGAAATTTTGTGTTGGCATAACGTGGGACTAATGCCCTTAAGATCATCCAGGGTATATCCAATAGCAGCTCAGTGCTTCTTCAGAGTTTTCAATAATCTTTCTTCTTCTTGCTCTGAAAGGTTCACACTAATAATAATAGGATATATTTTCTTTTCATCAAGATAAGCATACTTAAGATTATCAGGTAATGGTTTGAGTTCAAACACGGGATCACCCTTGGGTGGAGGGGGATCCCCAAGAATTTCAACGGGAAGGTTATGTTTCAGCATAGGTTCCTGTTTAAGGAACACTTCATCTATTTCCCTTCTTTCCTCCATAAACATATCATTTTCATGGTCTAGCAAATATTGTTCTAACGGATCAGTAGGAGGTACAACAATGGAAGCAAGACCAATAATCTCATCCTTACTAGGTGATTCTCTATCACGAGGTTGTCTACGAAACTTAGCAAAATTGAACTCATGAGACATACCCTCTAAGCCAATTGTAACAGTATCCTTTTCACAATCAATCCTAGCACTAGTTGTATTCAAGAAGGGTCTACCAAAAATAATGGGACAAAAGTCATCTTGTGGGGAACCAAGAACAAGAAAATCAGCAGGATATTTAACCTTCCCACACAAGACTTCAACATCTCTAACTATCCCAACTAGTTTAATGGTATCCCTATTAGCAAGCTTAATAGTAACATCAATGTCTTCCAGTTCAACGGGTGCAATGTCGTGCATAATTTCTTTATATAAATCATAGGGTATCACACTAGCACTAGCACCCATATCACATAAACCATGATAACAATGATCTCCTATTTTAATGGAAATAATAGGCATGCCTACCACGGGTCTATGTATCTTAGTATCTAGTCTAGCAATATTAGCAGTTTCACCACAGAAATAAATAACATGCCCATCTAAATCATCATCCAAGAGATCTTTAACCATAGCAATACTAGGTTCAACTTTGATTTGCTCAGGAGGTGTACATGTCCTAGTATTACTCTTACGAACAACAGTCGAAGTTTTAGCATGATCCTTCATCCTAACAGGAAAAGGAGGTTTCTCAACATAAGTAGTAGGAACAATAGGATCACTATAGGTGATAGTCTTTTCTTCAACTGTAATAGGTGCAACTACTTTTACTTCAATGGGAGGATTATATTTAAACCACTTCTCTTTAGGGAGATCAACGTGAGTAGCAAAAGATTCACAAAAAGAAGCTACTATCTCAGAGTCAAGTCCATACTTAGCGCTAAATCCACAAAAAGCATCGGTATCCATAAAAGATTTAACACAATCGAACTTAGGTGTCATACCTGACTCCTTACCATCGTCGGAACCCCAATCTTCAGAGTTGCATTTAATTCTTTTCAATAAGTCCCATTTGAAATCAATAGTCTTCAGCATATAAGAACCAACACAGGAAGTATCGAGCAGGTTGCGATCATTGAGAGAAAGCCGAGCATAAATTTTTTGAATAATCATTTCCTGGGAGAGCTCATGATTGGGGCATGAATATAACATTGACTTTAGCCTCCCCCAAGCTTGAGCGATGCTTTCTCCTTCATGAGGCCAGGAATTATATATGTAATTACGATCACGATGAACAAGATGCATAGGATAGAACTTCTGGTGAAATTCCAGCTTCAATCGTTTATAATTCCAAGATCTCGTATCATCACATAGCCTATACCATGTCAATGCATCTCCCTTCAAAGATAAAGGGAAGACCTTCCTTTTGACAACATCATCGGGAATACCTGCAAGCTTAAATAATCCACAAACTTCATCCACAAAGATAAGGTGTAAATTGGGATGCAATGTTCCATCTCCTGCAAATGGATTAGCTAGCAGTTTCTCTATCATACCCGAAGGAATCTCAAATTAAATATTTTCAAAAACTTCAGTAGGTCGAGGAGCAACTCTTTGCTCTTCTGGTCGAGGTGAAGATACCACAAACAAGCCCTTCAAAGGATTAGTTTCCATAGTGACAAGTAACAGAAAATTTCAGCACACTATATAAATGTTTCCTAACCAAGTTCCACTCACCAAAAGCGCTTCACTCCCCGGCAACGGTGCCAGAAAAGAGTCTTGATGACCCACAAGTGTAGGGGATCTATCGTAGTCCTTTCGATAAGTAAGAGTGTCGAACCCAATGAGGAGCAGAAGGAAATGATAAGCGGTTTTCAGTAAGGTTTTCTCTGCAAGCACTGAAATTGTAGGTGATAGATAGTTTTGTGATAAGATAAATTGTAACGAGTAACAAGTAAATAAAGTAAATAAAGTGCAGAAAGGTGGCCCAATACTTTATGTAGCAAAGGATAAGCCTGGACAATTTCTTATAATGAGAGAGGAGCTCCCGAGGACACATGGGAATTATCGTCAACCTAGTTTTCATCACGCTCATATGATTCGCGTTCGGTACTTTGATAATTTGATATGTGGGTGGACCGGTTCTTGGGTACTGACCTTACTTGGACAAGCATCCCACTTATGATTAACCCCTATTGCAAGCGTCCGCAACTACAAAAGAAGTATTAAGGTAAACCTAACCATAACATTAAACACATGGATCCAAATCAGCCCCTAACGAAGCAACGCATAAACTATGGTTTAAGCTTCTGTCACTCTAGCAAACCATCATCTACTTATTACTTCCCAATGCCTTCCTCTAGTCCCAAATAATGGTGAAGTGTCATGTAGTCGACGTTCACATAACACCACTAGAGGAAAAGACAACATACATCTCATCAGAATATCGAACGAATAACCAATTCACATGACTACTAATAGCAAGACTTCACCCATGTCCCCAGGAACAAACGTAACTACTCACGAAGCATATTCATGTTCATAATCAGAGGGGTAATAATATGCATTAAGGATTTGAACCTATGATCTTCCACCAAGTAAACCAATTAGCATCAACTACAAGGAGTAATCAACACTACTAGCAACTCACAGGTACCAATTTGTGGTTTTGATACAAGATTGGATACAAGAGATGAACTAGGGTTTTGAGAGGAGATGGTGTTGGTGAAGATGTTGATGGAGATTGACCCCCTCCCGATGAGAGGATTGTTGGTGATGATGATGGTGATGATTTCCCCCTCCCGGAGGGAAGTGTCCCCGGCAAAACAGCTCTGCCGGAGCCCTAGATTGGTTCCGCCAAGGTTCCGCCTCGTGGCGGCGGAGTTTCGTCCCGTAAGCTTGCCCACGATTTTTTCCAGGGTAAAAGCCCTCATATAGCAGAAGATGGACACGGGGGGCCACCATGGGGCCCAGGAGATAGGGGGCGCGCCCAGTAGGGGTGGGCGCGCCCCCCACCCTCCTGGCCAGGGTGTGGGCCCCCTGATGTATTTCTTCCGCTCAATAATTCCTATTAATTCCAAAAACATGTTTTGTGGAGTTTTAGGATTTTTGTGAAGTGCAGAATAGGTTTCCAATGTTTGCTCCTTTTCCAGCTAGAATTCCAACTGCCGGCATTCCCCCTCTTCATGGTAAACCTTGTAAAATAAGAGAGAATAGCCATAAGTATTGAGATATAATGTGTAATAACATCCCAGATTGCACTAAATATTGATATAAAAGCATGATGGAAAATGGACGTATCAGCTCCCCGGCCCCTTCCCCGCTGGGAGGAGCCTGTGTCGTCGAAGGCCTTGGGGGCTCGGGAACGGTCGATGGATGCGGTCCGGATGGTTTGGACTCCTTTCCCTCGTCAGCCAGGATGGACGCTCCCTCCGGATCTTTGGTGATCGAGGTGTTAACCTCGACGACTACAATGTCCGCCTCCCCCTCTGTGTTCGGGGGAGGAGGAGTCCTTTGGGACTGCACCTCCTCAACCTCTTCAGGGATCAGAGGAGGCGCAGAGTGCGCCATAGACCCAGTGTCCGCCAGTTCGGCGGGTGCAGACGTCCCCTCCGAAGTCTGCTCGGTGGGGCATTCATGTGGGGGACTGCAATTCGGAGGGGTTAACCATCAACTAAAACAAATTCCTGAAAATATATAGCGAAAAATACCAATGCCTTACCTACTAGCTAGGGGCTTGACCCCGGGTTCCTTCTCTGCAACCTTCTCAGTCACTTCGGACTCCTTGTCGGAGTCCGAACTATCAGACAAAACCAGCTTGGGCCAGAATTGTCTCTTCGGGGCCGGAGAAGGTTGGACCTTCTCGACGTCCTCGAATGCCACCCTCTTCTTGGAGTGCGAGGAGACACTCTCCTCCTCATCCTCATCCTCGCCCCCATCCTGCATGGATGAGGCCGCAGCTTCTCCAGACCGATTGCCCAGACGAACCCTGCGACGAGGCCCTCCCTGGCCGCTGACAGTTCTTTCTTCTGGCCCTTCTTGGCGGGCGCCTTATAAGGCACTACGACCAACAACTTTTCCAGGTGCTCTGATCGGGGCCCTTTCGGCAAAGGCGCCGGGCCACTTATCTTCGTGTCCTTGTTAAGCCAGCCCTGCAAACTACACATACCAAGGTTAGACCGAATCAAACGTGGTATGAAAATCCAAACACTCCTTGAAGAAAAATGCCGCTCACCTCCCTTGGGGGGTCCGCGGCATCGAGGTCGATGTCCTTGCCCTTGACCGACCACTCCTTCTGGGGCTGGAATAGTTGGCCCCATATTTTGTTAGGAGTCATGCCGTAGAGGTGTCGCACGGTGGCCGGATCCTCGGGCTCATGCTCCCACATAGGCTTGGCCCTCTCCTGGCAAGGGAGGAGCCGGCGGTGGAGCATGATCTGGACCATGTCGACCAGCTTTGCGCAAGTCTCTATTATGTTGTCGACACGCTTCTGCAACACCTTTGTGTCAGCGACACACCCCCAGTCTGGACTCTTGGTGGTCCAGGAGGCCAATCTAGTAGGGGGTCTGGACCTGAATGCGGGGCCGCTCCCTAGGTGTCCTCCCTCGGCTTGGTGATGTAAAACCACTCCTTATGTCACATCCGGACAGTGTCAATGAAGTGGCCGTCCGGCCAGTGGACCCGCATCAGTTTATTAATCATGGCCCCTCCGCAGTCCACATGCTCACTGTCGACCACCTTGGGCTTGATGTTGAACACCTTCAGCCATAAACCAAAGTGCGGCTGGACTCGAAGGAGCGCTTCACAGAAGACAACGAAGGTCGAGATATGGAGGAGGAAATTGGGGACTAGATCGTGAAAATCTAGCCCGTAGAAGAACGGGTGCAGGGGAAATCCTAGTCCCCTAAGAGAATGGGGAAGAAACACGACCCTCTCGACCAGGTGGGGCGTGGGGATGATCTGGCCCTCTTGGGGGCCCGAAGAGCGACATTAGCCAACAAGTAGCTGGCCTCCTTCAACTTCAGAATGCCCCCATCGGTGATAGAGGAGGCCTCCCACTTCCCATTGGCACCAGATCCGACCATGGTCGAAGGAGGTGAAGTGATTCATTGTGGAAGCAGAGAGAAAGGGCGCTGAAGCTCTGAAGGTCTGCGTGAGCGGAAGGTGGAAGATGTCGTGGGATGCTGACTATAGCTGCTGTCCCTTTAGAGGCCGGTGACAGGCCTAGGATTTCCTTTTTCCACGCTGTTGGCTTCTCCACTTCTTGATATGCCCACGATGTTATGAGTGGAGAGGGGAATCAAAATCATTAAGCATATCCCCCAAAAAGTGGGACACAATCTCCACCTCGAGGGGACGTGTCAAGCATGGTGTTGGCCTCCAGCCGCGCTTCAAGAAATAGTAACTGCTCAACATTATGGCCAGAAGGGACTCTTCATTGAGAGAGAAGAAGTTGTTAGATGGAGCCATCATTTGCGCTTGAGCGATGTCTTTATATTATTGCCTTTGGTGTTAAGTAAAATGCCATTTTAGATTCCAGACATCACTTGGTTCCGAACATGGGCGAAACGTACCGAAGAACTCGCTTCGCAAGCCGAATATAGGATAGATGAGTGGATGCTGGATACAAGTCTTGGCGTTGGAGGCAAGTTCGGGGGTTACTAAGGGAGTCATGGATTAAGGGGTCCTCGGGGCGATGACCCATTGTACATGGGCCGGACTGGTGGAGCCGTATATTAATAGGAGATCAGTGAAGCCGTGATGTGCCCTCCAAGTCAAGATGGCGCAAGATCTCTTTTAACCCTTGTTTTAATCTTTCTTCGGTAACCCTAACCCTACCGGTGTCTATATAAACCGAGGGTTTTTAGTCTTTAGGGCTAGAGCTACATTCATCACCTCATCGCTTTAGGGCTTAGCTCATGCTGATTTCGAGGTAGATCTACTCTGTAAACCACATCATACATACAATATAATCAAGCAGGACGTAGGGTATTACCTCTTCGAGAGGGTCCGAAGCTGGGTAAGCACTATGTTCGTCATCCCTTGTTCCCCATCGATCCTAGATCCATTGCTCGGGACCTCCTACCCTGAGGTCTGCCAGTTTTGACACTGTCGGTCACCATGTACTGTTAATAACCTCGCTGCAATACTATTTGCTTCCAACTATCTATTTGCAGGTGCTATCGAAAGTTTACTCCCTTGCAATGATTACCCTCGATAGTTATCTATCGCGCAGGGATAGTAAAAGTTTTACAAGGAGGACAGGAAATCACGCTTCTCTAAGCAGATGCAGTTTACTCCTTGAAACTATATGTGTTACGGTTGGTTATGCTATGATTATTATCTTTTGTTATCTGACCTTGTGAGAGAAGAAGGTCAACTTTAGTTTAAACTTCTTAAGATGAGAAAGCTATCTATATGACTGACATAGTGTTTTTCCTCACATATCTCCTTCGTATCATCCTTATTGCAGGAAAACCATATCTGAAGCAAATCCACTCCAAGCAATATACTCATATTTCCCTTGCTCTGTTTATACTCTAACATCTAACTTGCAGGGAACTTATATCTCGTGTGGATTCAAATTGTGTTCTGAGAAAACCTTCATGACACATATCCTTTGTCACAAATCATTTCAAAGTATTCACTATATCTATCTAATTCATGTCAATGATTGTGTGACATGAATTACCTCAGACACTGTCGAGTGCATTGAAAGAGACCACGAATGAGATCATAGGTCAATGACACTCATACAAAGATTCACCTTGCCACCTTCCGATTTAATTATGCACTCGAATGATGCTTATCTTCAGGGGGAGCATGTTTTATCTTCATAATTATCTCGTGTCTTTCATTATCCTTCGCATTACATTCCATTCATTATCTATCCTCCGATGTGTTCTGCTTTGTCAACAATCATCCAAAAAGGGGGAGATTGTTGGTGCAATATCTGCCTTCCTGAGTTTTGGAGATTGTTGACAGAAACAGGTATAGACTAATTTCTTTGCTAGTGCATACAGACAGAAATAGTCCATACAGAACCGAAGGAAATGCTTCCTCTAGTGTCAAGTTCGAGAAACTTCACCGAAGTATATCTGTGTTGTAGAGAAGAACGAGCTACATCTTTTGAAGCCATGTAGATGAGAAGATTGATGTGAAGGAATTGTCCGCTCAAAATTCTATTGCTGAAGCAAAGCATTTGGTTCGGTGTTGTTGTCCAAAGAAATTGACTGCAGTGAGTGGAAGTCGAAGACAAAGTGAAGATGTAGTATTCCTTTCATTGTTCTTCTTTCATTCATTTGAGTCATAGGGCCTCCGTACTATTAAGAGGTGTGTAGGTTCTCGAAGCTTAGATCCGCTGTGATGCTTAGCCTAAAACCTATGAAAGTTTTGAGAGAAATATCTTTATGCTTCAAATGGTTACCTACCAATAGTAGACGTTGTTCTTTGTGCTCCAGGAGATATCTTTCGAACTAAGGAGTTAGCATTACTTGCGCTGCAAGTAATGTTACCGTTGTGCTCAATTTCTGACCGTTGGACTCGTGTCGTTCCGCCATTGGCTGATCCTCATGTCCAATTTGCTAATTTCCCATCAGGGAAGGCTGCGGCTATAAATAGCCACCCCGCTCCAACGTTGCCCATTGGCTGCTCCGCTTAAGATTTCTGAGAAGATTGATTTTAGCATCCCTCTCCGAGTGATTTGAGTTTAAGATCCACCAAGAGTAAAATCAAGAGCCCAAACTTAGACAGTGGTTGAGCATCACAATACTTCTGAGTTAGGGTTCCTGTACCTATTACTCTTGAGAGTTGCACACTCTCTAGATGGATAGGTGTCGGCTCGAGTGTTGAAGAGTTGTTGTCTGCACCGAGCAAGATCTTTAGCAGCCAAGAGTGATTGTGATTCATGAAGGTCGATCGAAGGTTTGGAGATCGCCGACAAGTATCTACCATGAGTGAAATCAAGTAGAGTCTGATCAACTCTGAGTTGAAGGAGAATAGGGCGAAGAGAGTTTATCTTCTGTGTGAAGTCACAACCCCTCCAACCAGACATAGCCCTTTGGCAGAAGGGTAAACTAGTCTACAAAATCTCTCTGTCGCCATTGAAGACCACTGGTTCTAATTTACTTTAATGCATTACCTTCAGGAGTTTACATTCATGCTCTATGATGATAGTTTATCTGATCTTTCTTTTTCTGTTGCATATCAGTCGTTTGTATTCATTCTGTCACTCCCATCAGTTATCATTCGTTGCCCTCATTGTTGCACTCTCGTCATTTTGTTATGATGTCTTAGTCCTTGTCAGATTCTGTGTTGGAGTAAATGACCACGGGTAGCCTAACCGGCTCCCTTTGGCTCTCAGAAAAAACAATGGGCCGACCGAGCCTTGAAGCGCCCAAGACACGGGGCCGCCTTCTTCCGGCCGGCTATCACCTAGGCCGACTAGCGGAAGGCGGCCCGGCCGTAAACAATCTTTGGGGGACGCCACAACAGGGCCGACTCCAAGAAAGCCGGCCCATGAAGGACCGGCTCCAAGAAAGCCAGCCCATGAAGGACCAGCTCCAAGAAAGCCAGCCCATGAAGGACCGGCTCCAAGAAAGCCGGCCCATGGCAGGCGGCCATGGGACGCACCCTATAGTCAACCCCCATAACAGTGACGAGACGGGGCATGGCTACAGTACGCCGTACAGGGCGGACATCTCCTGTCCGGCGAGGCACTGTTACCATGCGAATCATGACGCCATCCACGACGGGCTGCTGGTACGGCCCAGATGCGGCGGGCCCCTTCGGTCAGAGAGACATCCGAAGGCGGCCTGGCCTCCCCTAGCCGGCCTAAGGCCAGGCCGGCTTCCTGCAGCCGGCTTGCTCCCCTCCCCGGGGCGCGCGTACCGTTAAACAGACAAGACGAGGTAAGGCTACAGTGAGCGCCCGCAAGGCGGAGGCACTGTAGCCATGCTTACCTCGGCAAAGCCCTCGTCATCAGAGGCGAGGCGACAGTAACCAGCCCCCGACAAGAACCCCCAAGCGATGGGGCCGGCCTATCGACCAATGGGCCGGCAGCCGGCGGGACCCACCAGTCAGCGGGCCCCAGAAGTGCAAAAGTGGCCATAGAAAAAAAATAAGCTTTGAAGCAAAAAGAGCAAAGAGCTTGTAAGCAATAACCATAGCATCACAATATATCATATGTTATCATACTTGATCATTTTGGATCATTGTGTGAGAAACAACGGGAACCATACATATATAGCATAATTGGGATAGAAAGTTTATCCATTTTGCATCTTATAGGTTGTGCACAAGTGTCGTATCCACCTATTGAGCAATCGTGGTAGCGTCTCTCTTGAGTTGTGCAACATGAGCGTTTTCCGTGGATTCCACATTTTGTACTCATTCCTTGGTTGCACGACCCCATTTATCTATCCGTGTGTGTGTTTCCGTGTGCCACATATTGCTATTGGTCTACTTGTTTCTCTTGCGAATTTGTGAATCTCTTTCAACATTATTGCCTCTTGCTAACATTTTGCATCAAATTTTTGTGCCACTATCCTCACCGAGCTCTACCATAAGCTTTACTTGATAGGTGTGAGTGAACCAGTCCGGTACCAATTCCACTATTCTTTCATCTCACATTGAGTGAAACGGGATACATTCTCAACTTTGGGAAAAGGTAACTTGGTATTGCTTATCTCATTTCCTACTCACCTCTACTCGAGTCTTGTGATGGATAGGAAAGGCATTTCACCTTCGGTCTACACCAACAATGACGAGTTCGATGCCACGAACAACAACTCCGACGCCCAGATGCAACCTCAAATGGATGAGATCAAAGCCCTCATCAAGTCCTACAAGAGATCTTCCTCATCTACGAGAAGACGCTCAAGAGCACATCCTTCCGAGCTACCATCTCCGGCAAGATCACATCGGCATCGACACCATCACCAACAAGAACGTGAAAGTCAAGAGCTCAACACCAACAACCGCTCAACGACTTCACCATCTCCCTTGGCATCTTCGCCTACGGACATACGACATCTTCGCCAACAAGCACCCCAAGGCTACGCTCAAGAGAAGCTCCCCAAGCTCAAGTCCGCGACTTCCACGAGCTACTACGACCTCGACACCGACCACAAGATTCCTTTCTATGTGATAGAGGCAAAGGTGTCCCGTCTTTCGATGAGATGGTGGCTACCGTTTTGGATGAAGTCGACTTTGACGATCCGACTACGAACGTGCGAGGACGTCACGCCTTAGCAATCGCTAAACCAACTCCGAAAGGTTATTGACCACGCCGGAGCACGATCAACCTGACCACGAAGGTCTGTTTCCTGCAGGCAAACGAAGAACAAGCAAGAAACTAAGATTGCAATCTGGATATTGCGAATATAAGAAGAAAGCTTTATTGATCAAGGTGGGGTTCTGTGACGCCTTTGTCTGGTCGTTGAACACAAATGAAGTACGCGAAGTTGCAGCTATGGCAAACTTTTAATCTAAACAAAACCCAAAGTATAAACGGTGCTCTAAGGGCTGTATATATGGAGGAAGAGGGGGGGAATTTCGTGGCCCTTGGTGGAGGGGTCCGAAATCAACCCTATCTCTTGTTTCCCCACACATACGGACTCTAAAAATGGCCTATACTTATGTATTTCAAAATTACATGGGCCTGGCCCAATAATAAGGTGACGCAGCACCTAGAATAACCTCTGGACAAAATTTATGAAGTGGCATCTTGTATATTTCGTCCAAGTCTTCATGCACCCGTTATGGTGGCTTCAAAGCCCTGAAATCATCACTAGTAACTCCGTTCTTGTTCCCCTTGCGCATGCCATCATCTCCATGCTTGTTCTTGCTCCAATGTTCATCCTTCTCCAAGCTAGGCCCTTCATTTGCAAGCAAAACAAATGTATCCAATTTAGGCAGCATCATATTCTCATAAACATTAGAATCATTACCAAGAAACGAAAGTACCTGGTAATTTAGTTGGCGTGCGCGAGCTCTAGTAATTGGTCCAGTATGTATAGCAACAGGGGCTGTGGGTGTAACAATGGTATTGATGTCCTCATCATCCTCCCCTTTTTGAAATGAAGTCGTCCTCGACGGAAGTTCATCTTCCTCACCCAAATAAGGCTTCAAATCTACAATGTTAAAAGTGGGACTAACCCCAAAATCTGCAGGCAGCTCAAGTTTATATGCATTATCATTTATTTTCTCCAACACCTTAAAGGGACCATCAACACGTGGCATTAGCTTTGATTTGCGCAAATCAGGAAATCTATCCTTACGCAAATGTAACCAAACAAGATCTCCAGGTGCAAACACAACATGTTCTCTACCCTTATCCCCAGCCAGTTTATATTTAGCATTCATACACTCAATGTTTTCCTTAGTTAACTCATGCATTTTTAAAATCAATTCAGCACGTTCTTTAGCATCAAAATTAACCTTCTCCGAAGATGGAAGAGGCAACAAATCAATAGGTGCACGAGGTAGGAAACCATACACAACTTCAAAAGGGCACATCTTAGTAGTAGAATGCAATGAACGATTATAAGCAAATTCAATATGAGGCAAGCATTCCTCCCACATTTTCTTATTATTCTTCAAAACAGCCCTAAGCATAGTAGACAATGTTCTATTGACTACTTCAGTTTGTCCATCATATTGGGGGTGACAAGTAGTACTAAAAAGCAGTTTAGTCCCCAACTTAGCCCATAAACATCTCCAAAAGTGGCTAAGAAATTTAGTATCACGATCTGAAACAATAGTATTTGGCACACCATGCAAGCGAATAATTTCACGAAAGAACAAATCAGCAACATTAACAGCATCATCGCTATTATGACATGGTATATAGTGTGCCATTTTCGAGAATCTATCCATGACAACAAATATGCTATCCCTCCCCTTCTTTGTTCTAGGTAAACCTAAAACAAAGTCCATAGATATATCCTCCCAAGGAACACTAGGTACAGGCAAAGGCATATATAAACCATGAGGATTGAGTCGTGACTTAGCTTTTTGACATGTAGTGCAGCGAGCAATAAAACGCTCAACATCCCGTCTCATCTTTGGCCAAAAGAAATGTGTAGCAAGTACGTCCTCCGTCTTCTTCACACCAAAGTGTCCCATTAGTCCTCCTCCATGCGCCTCCTGCAACAACAAAAGACAAACGGAGCTAGCTGGAATGCATAGCTTGTTAGCACGGAACACAAACTTCTTTACAATTCTGCAATACATCTTTAAAATCAGCATCATGCACATATTGATCTTTGATGGTCTCCAAACCAAATATTTTGAAGTCAAGTTGTGAAAGCATAGTATAGTGACGAGACAATGCATCAGCAATAACGTTTTCTTTACCCTTCTTGTGTTTAATGACATAAGGGAAAGTCTCAATGAATTCAACCCATTTAGCATGTCTACGATTCAGTTTAGCTTGACTTTTAATATGTTTCAAAGATTCATGATCAGAATGTATAACAAATTCTTTGGGCCATAAATAATGTTGCCATGTTTCTAAAGTCCGAACAAGAGCATATAATTCTTTATCATAAGTAGAATAATTCAGACTAGGCCCACTCAATTTTTCAGAAATGTATGCAACAGGTTTGCCATCTTGTAATAACACACCTCCTAATCCAATTCCACTAGCATCACATTCAAGCTCAAAAGTCTTATTAAAATCAGGAAGTTGGAGTAAAGGAGCATGTGTCAACTTACCTTTCAATACCATGAAGGCTTCTTCCTGTGCGGTACCCCAAACAAAAGGCACATCCTTATTTGTAAGCTCGTTGAGAGGTGCAGCAATGGTGCTGAAATCTCTCACAAAACGCGAGGCCAAGAAAACTCCTCACTTGTGTGACCGTTTTGGGCTGCGGCCAACTCTCAATAGCTTCAATCTTGGCTTTGTCAACTTCAATTCCCTGTGGAGTAACAACATAGCCAAGAAAAGATACTCGGTCGGTGCAAAAGGTGCACTTCCCAAGGTTACCAAACAAACGTGCATCACGTAGAGCAATAAAAACAACACGTAAATGTTCCAAATGTTCTTCCAAAGATCTGCTATAAATCAATATGTCATCAAAGTAAACTACCACAAATCGTCCAATGAAAGCATGTAAAACTTCGTTCATTAATCTCATGAAAGTACTAGGTGCATTAGTTAACCCAAAAGGGATGACTAACCACTCATATAATCCAAACTTAGTTTTAAATGCTGTTTTACATTCATCTCCCAATTTCATACGAATTTGATGGTATCCACTATGCAAATCAACTTTGGAGAATATTGTAGAGCCACTCAATTCATCAAGCATATCATCTAGCCTAGGAATAGGATGACGATAATGAATAGTAATATTATTAATGCCTCTACAATCAACACACATACGTGATGTACCATCCTTTTTTGGCACTAGAATAATAGGAACAACACAAGGACTAAGGGATTCGCGTATATAACCTTTGTCGAGCAGCTCCTGTACTTGACGCATAATCTCCTTCGTCTCCTCTGGATTGGTACGGTATGGTGCACGGTTGGGTAATGATGCACCGGGAATTAAGTCAATCTGATGCTCAATCCCTCGAATGGGAGGTAACCCCGCTGGCACATCTTGTGGAAAGACGTCAGCGAACTCCTACAAAATGTTAATGACAACAGGAGGCAAAGAGGAAGGCACGTCCTCGAATGAAAATAATGCCTCTTTGCACACAAAAGCATAGCAAACAGAATTGCTGAAATCTAGCTCATCAATATCAGATTTAGTGGCAAATAAACATGCACTTTTCAATTTAATTTCAGAAGCAACACTAGATGGTTTACTATTAGGCTTCATTTGTTGCTCAAATTCTTTTTCCACAATCTTATTTTCACTCTTATTTTTATCTTGTTTTGCTTTATTAGCTCTATTGATATCATCTTTCAAAATGGAATCAGGAGTCATAGGAAGCAAAGTAATATTTTATCCTTATGAACAAGAGTATACTGATTGTTTCTACCATGGTTTACATAATTTTTATCAAATTTCCATGGTCGACCAAGTAATAAGGAACATGCTTGCATAGGTACCACATCACAATCAACATAATGAACATATGTAGAGATACTAAAATGCACATGAACAGTATGTGTTACCTGATGCGGAGCATCCCACGATCATCCCCATGGACCTACAACCGTCTCATCAAGAGCCAAGAGGACGCATGACACGAGCACGAGCTAGAGCTCTCGAGAACGAGGTGACTTCCTTCCTTAGTGATATCACATATGATCCACTCGAGACATGGCTACTACCTAAGTCCGATATGCTATGCATCATCAGGTGTCAAGAGGAGCCTTCCGAAGATGCACGTGAAGACGGACGAGCCGCCAAGTCCATGGATGAAGAGAACCACGGAAACGGGCAAGTTCACCTTCTAGGCCCCGGACATCCGGCCAAGACCCCGGACATCCGGCCCCTGGAGATGCCAACACAGCAGCCGCAGCCCAGCCAGGAAAACTACAGGGCCCGGACATCCGGCCCCCAGGCCCCGGACATCCGGCCTCCCACGAAGCCCCGGAAATCCGGCCCCAGCCCAGAAATCCGGCCTCGCCTATCCAGAGAGCACAGAAACTTGCCACGCTAGCCCGGACATCCGGCCCCCAGCCCGTACATCCGGCCTCCCCTGAAGCCCCGGACATCCGGCCCGACGCCCGGACATCCGGCCTCGTCTGTGTGTGAATAGTGAAGGGCCGAAGCCCATGTGCACTTTCGCCCCCGTAGACTATATATACTCCATCCCCTTCCTCTTTCTAGGGTTAGCATTGGTTTAGCTCATATTTTGGTGTGAGAGCCCTTGCTCATCCACTTGGCTACTTCTCCTCGGAGCTCAGGACCTCTACGGAGAAGATCCCCCAAGCGGATTCAAGACCCCCTTCTAGGGTGGACCCCATCAAGACCTCCTCTCGGAGAAGAATGGCTACTCGTGTATCTTTCCTTTTGTTGATTTTGAATCTTGTGCTACCTTATGTGTTCGGTGATCTAGCCCCTGTGTAATCGAAACTTGTCGGTTTATTGTTCCTCTTGTGTGTGTTTTCCCTTGTGTTCTTCCGCTTGTTCGTCGTGATCTCCTCGTAGGATCCCCTCCAAACGTGAAAGATCTCCGCATAGGGTTCCGCCCTACATCATCTTGGTATCATGAGCCACGTTGATCACGTTTTTGGAGCCCCTACCCCGTGTTTTCTAGCTTGATTTTGTTGTTTTCGTCCTAAATCCGAAAATCCCCACCAAAAATAGCCCCAAATTTTTTTTTGTAATTTGTTGGTGTGATGAAGTTTTGTTGGATTTGATCCGTGGATTTCGTGTGTTGCAGGTAGATCTAGCATTCCCCCACCTATTCCACAATTTCCATCCACAAAATCGACCAAATTTTGCCCCGGATTTGACCTCCCCACGCGGTGTTCTTCGAGTTCGTCCATGGATCGAGAGCCCGGACATCCGGCCCGACCAGCCCGGACATCCGGCACCCCGGACATCCGGCCATCACCCCCGGACATCCAGCCTCTGGCAGCAAAACAACCCATCCATCACCCGTTTCCCGCCTAACTCTCGTCAAATTTTGTCCCGGTGCCCACATACACTTCCACATACCTCCACCACTTCCGCATAACACCACCATAGCCTTTCCCGCTACCAACTCCGACAATTTTGCCAAATTTTGCTTTGAGAATTTGAGTTGTGGTTTCCGTATCCTTTTGTGTTTCGGCTATCTAGGTACGGTTCAACATCAACATCACCACCGCTCATCTTCGCCAAGGACTACTACGAACGGCTACATCAACATCACTTTGGTATCACCTTCACCTTGGATATCAACTTGGTATCGTGATATCATCATACTCTTTTGCAATTGCATTGATAACCCCATGGCCTTACTTTTCGTCACTTACCCATCGAGACTAGCCCTTGAGTATTGCCGGCAACGTGACTTGTGCACATTAGTGTTCATACTTCCCATAGCATACATATTATCATCATGTTGCATATCTCGGCATCATCACTTGTGTCACAAAGTTGTTGTCGCATACAAAATTGCTATCATGGTTCGTGAAGCATTGCATGAGAAAGAGCTCAAACATCAAAGAGCCAAACATGCTTTTAAGCAAAAGAAGAAAGATAAGCACCGAGAAAGAACCATAGCATCATACAACATTAAGATTGTCATACTCGATCATCTTGGATCAACACATTGAAACATCATACATATAGCATACTTGGGATAGAAGTCGTTGCATTTTTTCTTAGTAGGTTGTGCACAAGTTCGTATCCGCCAATTGTGCAATCGTGCTAGCGTCTCTCTAGTGTTGTGCAACAAGAGCATCTTGGTGAATTCCACATTTTGGCTCATCCTTGGTTGCATAACCCCATCTTATCTATTTGCGTGTGTGTTTCCGTGTACCATATCTTGCTATTGGTCTACTTGTTGCATTTACAAATTTGTGAATCTTTTCCAACATTATTGAGTCTCACTTACAATTGCATCAAATTTTGTGCCACTATCCTAACCAAGCTCCACCATAATCTTTTACTTGTGTAGGTGTGAGAACCGACAAGGATTGGTACCAATAGTGCTATTTCATTGTCCGCATTTGAGTGAACTTGATTCATCATCAACATCGGTCAAAGGTACATTGGTATAAGTTCTTCTCCTTCTACCACTCACATTTTTGCTTGGAATGATGGATAGGCCAAGTACTTCTACCAACCCACTCTTCCTCGAGCAAGACGACGACATGTCATCATAGTCACCAAGAGCCACCTCTTTGGTGCACAACGAGCGTTGCACCAAGAACAACAAGCAATGAGCGACCGCATCGACAACCTCGCCACCGACTTGCGACTCTCTGAGCAACGTACAAGAGACTACTTCGACAACAAGTTCGACGCTCACAAGCAAGAAAATGATGCAAGAATGGACGAGATCCGTGCCTTGATGAGGAACCGGCATCATTCTACTTATTCATCCTCAAGACGGAGCCGCTCGAGTCGACACTCCAACGGCACCTTCTACGACTCAAGTACACCGTCATCAAACACTCTTCGACGAGCCGCGCGTCAAGACCGTCATGCATCTCGCAACCCGCTACATGACAAGCATTCACAAGAGCAAGTCGATGAGCAAGTCCCTCGTCCTCAATCAAACCAAGCCGCATTTGCTCAAGCTCAAGAACGACAACGTCTTCGTCGCCAAGAAGAAGAAGAACGAGCCCGTCTACACCAAGAGCAACAAGACGCCGAGGCTCAACATCTTCAACAACAACAACGAGAAGCGCAAGCTCTTAAGGCGCAACGTGCACTTCAAGAATCAAGTCGAGCCATCGCCAACCGCAATCGCGAGCGGCGCAACCAAGAGGAACCCTTCGAGAAGAAATCCAAGAGAGGAACTATCAACCGCACGTGCAATGTCAAGTTCCTCAAGCTCCTCCACGAGCTCGTCAAGCTACACCTCAACCTCAAGTTCAACAAGAGCAACTTGATCATGGTCTTCCTCCACGACAAGAGCAAACAATGGCACGTTTCTTGAATGGACTCAATCATCCCATCAAGAAGATTGCCAACTTTCAACCCTACTCCAGCCTCATTGAGCTCGTGCATCAAGCTACAAAGGCGGAACGTCAAGTGCAAGATGACTTCAAGTACGCCAAGTACTCGTCCAAGACCTGCGGCTTCTCCAACAACTAACCTTCAACGACTCATCCAACATCTACATCAACCAAACCTCCTCCGAGCAACGACGACAAATCAAGTTACAAGAAAACTTCGGCAAGTTCAAGTCGTCTTCCTCCTACTACAAGCAACTTCAAACCGCGTGCTTCGTCATCTACTCCGACCGACGAGACCGTCAAGACAAGCTCCTTCAAGTGTTTCACTTGCGGCGGCCGAGGCCACAAGTCCTTTGAGTGCACAAACAAGCGCACCATGATCTTCAACGACGACGGCACCTACGACTCCATGAGTGAAGGAGAAATGGAAGCCCTTGAGCAAGTGGCCATGCACCGACAAGTGAACAACAAAGACGAAGATGGCCAAGTCTTTTGTGATGAAGATTCAAGTCCCGCTCTTGTTGTCTCCAAGGTCTTGACTCTTCAACATCAACAAGAAGACGACCAACGATGCCGCATCTTCCACACAAAGGCCGGCATCAATGGAAGGTCCGTCAAGGTCATCATCGACGGAGGTAGTTGCCACAACTTGGCAAGTGAAGAACTATGCTCCAAGCTTCAATTGGTCAAGAGGAAGCACCAGCACCCCTACAAGGTTCAATGGCTAAGTGACTCCGGCACTATACGAGTCGAGCATACAGTCCAAGTCTCCTTCAAAATCGGTGCATATGAGGACACTTTGGAGTGTGATGTGGTCCCAATGACCGTTTGCCACCTCCTTCTTGGTCGACCATGGCAATTCGACCGTGGTGTCATCCACAATGGGCGTACCAATCACTATAGCTTCAAGATGAAAGGGAAGGAGTATGTGCTACGACCTATGTCTCCTAATCAAGTGATAGCCGACAAGCAATGCACCCATCATGGACAGAAAAGTGAGAAACTGATCCACCAAAAAGTGAGTGAGAGCCACAAGCCAAACTTGAGCGACTCTTCGCCTAGAGAGAAAAACCTCATCCTATTTGCCACAAAAAGTGAGATGAGAGAAGTGTGTGAGAACCTATCAAATGTGATGCACTTCGTCCTTGTGTGCAAGGATGGAGAACCAAAAACTAACACCATTCACGAGCTACCCTTGGTGTTTCAATCTCTTTTGCAGGAATTCCAAGATGTTTTCCCCGATGAGCTACCTCCGGGCCTACCTCCTCTATGAGGCATTGAGCATCGAATCGACCTCATCCCCGGAGCGCCTCTACCAAACAAAGCTCCATACCAAGTCAATCCCGAAGAAACCAAGGAGATTCAACGGCAAGTACAACAACTCATCGACAACGGTCATGTACGTGAAAGCCTAAGCCCTTGTGCCGTTCCCGTTATTCTTGTGCCTAAGCCCGATGGAAGTTTCCGTTTGTGTTCCGATTGTAGACCTATAAATGCTATTACCGTTCGCTATAGGCATCCCATTCCTCGCTTAGATGATATGCTTGATGAATTTAGTGGAGCCAACTTTTTCTCAAAAATTGATCTTAAAAGTGGCTACTATCAAATCCGCATACAAGAGGGTGATGAATGGAAAACTGCTTTGAAAACCAAATTTGGCTTATACGAGTGGTTAGTCATGCCTATGGGTCTATCGGAAGCTCCCAGTACTTTTGTGCGTCTCATGCATTATGTCCTTCGGCCTTACATTGGAGTCTTTGTTGTGGTTTACTTCGACGATATTCTTGTGTTTAGCAAAACCATGAAAGAGCATCTTAATCATGTTAGGGCTGTTTTGCAAACCCTTCGCAAGGAAAGTCTTTATGCAAACATGAAAAAAATGCACATTTGGTGTTGACAAAGTGGTTTTCATGTTGATGAATCTAAAATTGAAGCAATTAAAACTTGGCCCCAACCCACCAATTTGCAACAAGTGCGTAGCTTTCTTGGTCTTGCGGGTTTTTATCGTCGCTTTGTGAAAGATTTTAGCACTATTGCCGCTCCTTTGCATGCATTGAGTAAGAAGAATACTCCTTTTGTCTGGGGATCTTTGCAATCCACCGCTTTTCATGAGCTCAAGTCTTTGCTTACTCATGCTCCGATTCTTGCTTTACCCAATTTTGACCAAACTTTTGAGGTTCATTGTGATGCAAGTGGTACCAGAATTGACGGAGTTTTGATGCAAGAAAAACGAGCCATTGCATATTTTAGTAAAAAACTATCCGGTGCTCAACTTAACTATCCCATCTATGACAAAGAATTGTATGCGTTAGTGCGTGTGCTACATGTTTGGGAACATTATCTTAGACCTCATGAGTTTGTCATCCATACCGATCATGAAACGCTTAAGTACTTAAAAGGTCAAACTAAGTTGAACAAGCGTCATGCCAAATGGAGTGAATTTATTGAATCTTTTCCCTATGTGATCAAGTACATTAAGGGTAAGGAAAATGTAGTTGCCGATGCACTTTCACGCATATGCACGCTTGTCACCAAACTTGAGTTGAATGTTATTGGCTTTGAACACATAAAAGACTTGTATGCTAATGATTCATCTTTTGCGACTACCTATGCTAAGTGCTTGACGCACACTTCTTGGGAACAATATTACCTCAAGGATGGTTATCTTATGAGAGCTAACAAACTATGCATTCCCGAGTCTTCTTTTCGTTTGCTCCTTTTGCAAGAGGCTCATGGAGGCGGACTCATGAGACACTTTGGACGAGACAAGACATTTGCTACTCTCTCCAAGAACTACTTTTGGCCCAACATGTTCCGCGACGTCAATCGCTTCACCAACCGATGCTCTACATGTCGCAAAGCTAAGTCTAAAGCACAATCTCATGGTCTTTACATGCCTCTTCCTATTCCTTATCAACCTTGGGAAGACATTAGCATGGATTTTGTACTTGGTTTGCCTAGAACTCAAAATGGAAAGGATTCCGTGTTTGTTGTTGTGGATAGATTTTCTAAGATGGCACATTTCATTCCTTGCAACAAGATAGACGATGCTTCACACATTGCAAATCTCTTTTGTTGGGAAATCTTGAGACTCCATGGAATACCAAAGACAATCGTGTCCGATCGTGACGTCAAGTTCTTGAGTTACTTTTGGAAGACACTATGCGCCAAGCTCGGAATCAAGCTCTTGTTCTCATCCACATACCATCCTCAAACCGACGGCCAAACGGAGCTGACGAACCGGACTCTCTCCACTCTACTTCGCATATTGATCAAGAAGAACATCAAGGAGTGGGAGGCATGTCTACCCATCACCGAGTACGCCTACAATTGCGCAAGACACTCGACTACCGGCAAGTCCCCCTTCGAGGTCGTCTACGGCTTCAACCCGTTGTCCCCATTGGACATTCTACCACTTCCTCTCCAAGAGCGCACCAACATGGATGCAAGTGCATGGGCAAGCTACATCAAGAAGATACATGAGGATACAAGACACACCATCGAGCACCAAGTACAACGACTAGCGACCAAGCTCAATGTCAACAAGCAACCCATGGTCTTCAACATTGGTGATCTAGTGTGGCTACACCTTCGCAAGGACCGCTTCCCCAAAGAACGCAAGTCCAAGCTTCTCCCTCGAGCCGATGGACCTTTCAAGGTGCTAGCACGCTACAACGACCACGCTTACAAGATCAACCTACCTCGAGACAAGTACAACGTGAGCGACATCTTAAACGTCAAGGACCTCGCACCATACCATGGAGATGAAGCTTTTGATCCGAGGTCGGATCTCTCTCAAGGGGGGGGGGGAGATGATGCGGAGCATCCCTCGATCATCCCCATGGACCTACAACCGTCTCATCAAGAGCCAAGAGGACCCATGACACGAGCACGAGCTAGAGCTCTCGAGAACGAGGTGACTTCCTTCCTTAGTGATATCACATATGATCCACTCGAGACATGGCTACTACCTAAGTCCGATATGCTATGCATCATCAGGTGTCAAGAGGAGCCTTCCGAAGATGCACGTGAAGACGGACGAGCCGCCAATTCCACGGATGAAGAGAACTACAGAAACAGGCAAGTTCACCTTCCAGGCCCCGGACATCCGGCCAGGACCCCGGACATCCGGCCCCTGGAGATGCCAACACAGCAGCCGCAGCCCAGCCAGGAAAAGTAGAGGGCCCGGACATCCGCCCCCCAGGCCTCGGACATCCGGGCTCCCACGAAGCCCCGGAAATCCGGCCTCGCCTATCCAGAGAGCACAGAAACTTGCCACGCCAGCCCGGACATCCGGTCCCCAGCCCGGATATCCGGTCCCCAACCCGGACATCCGGCCTCCCCTGAAGCCCTGGACATCCGGCCCGACGCCCGGACATCCGGCCTCGTCTCTGTGTGAACAGTGAAGGGCCGAAGCCCATGTGCCCTTTCACCCCCGTAGACTATATATACTCCATTCCCTTCCTCTTTCTAAGGTTAGCATTGGTTTAGCTCATATTTTGGTGTGAGAGCCCTTGCTCATCCACTTGGCTACTTCTCCTCGGAGCTCAGGACCTCTACGGAGAAGATCCCCCAAGCGGATTCAAGACCCCCTTCTAGGGTGGACCCCATCAAGACCTCCTCTCGGAGAAGAACGGCTACTCATATATCTTTCCTTTTGTTGATTTTGAATCTTGTGCTACCTTATGTGTTCGGTGATCTAGCCCCTGTGTAATCGAAACTTGTCGGTTTAGTGTTCCTCTTGTGTGTGTTTTCCCTTGTGTTCTTCCGCTTGTTCGTCGTGATCTCCTCGTAGGATCCCCTCCAAACGTGAAAGATCTTCGCATAGGGTTCCGCCCTACATCATTACCTTAACCTTGCCGCTGTTGTTGAACCATTGGATGTAGTAAGGATGTGGATGTGGTCTTGTGGTGAGAGATAGCTTCTCCACCATCTCCATGCTAGCCAAGTTGTTGCAGCTCCCTCCATCTATGATGACGCGCACAGAACGTTCCTTCACAACTCCCTTTGTATGGAACAAATTGTGCCTCTGATTTTGCTCAGCTTGTGTGACCTGCACACTCAAAACACGTTGAGCAACTAAACATTCATACCTGTCAGCGTCTTCAGGAGCCATGTATTGCGTCTCATGATCAGAATCATCTCCACCATGTTCTTCACGTGTAATAAGAGCCAAAGTCTCCTCATCATAGTCACTAGCGGACTCATACCCACCATCCTCAGTAGCAATCATCACACGCTGAGATTTGCATTCTCTCGCATAATGTCCTCTTCCCTTACAATGACGACAAATAATATAACTTGTGTGCCCTGTTGATGCCATAGAAGAAGAAGAGCTATGCGCAGGCCCGGCAGGTGTGCTCTTGGCAGATAGTGCTGGTTGTGCCTGCTTTCTTGTATCACGGTTGGAGGTGGCACCTGAAGGAGGTGATGGTGCAGTGGAAGTAGATGATGCACGTGGTGTCCATGATGAAGGTCGACCTGCAGAAAAGTTAGTTCGTGCCAATGCTTGTCGATCCTGCACTTCACGTTCAGCTTTACAAGCAAGATGGAATAAACGAGTGATATTAGTATACTCCTTATACTCTAGAATGTTCTGAATCTCTTTATTTAATCCACCCACAAAACGTGCGAGCATAGCTTCATTCTCCTCAACAATACCACATCTAATCATGCCAGTTTGTAATTCCTGATAATATTCTTCTACAGAATTTTTTCCTTGTCTTAAGCGCTGCAATTTTTGAAGTAATTCACATTGATAATATGGTGGAACCCAACGAGTACGCATAGCAGTTTTCAAAGCAGCCCAAGTAGCTGGAACAGGATATAATTGACAATGTTCAGACCACCAAACACATGCAAAGCTAGTGAAAGCACAAACAGCAGCTGGAACACGTCTCTCCTCAGGATATTGTAAACATGTAAATCGTTGTTCAGTTTCTAACTCCCAAGTAAGATATATATCAGGAACATATCTACCCTCAAATGGTGGAATATTCAATTTCAGTTTAGGGAGAAGGTCATGATCTCGTACCTGAAGTGGTGGTGCAGGCCTACCATTGTGATTATATACCTGAGGTCGACCTGCTGGTGGTGGTGCTGGTGGCTGCACGTAGTTCTGATTTTGATCAACCTCATCCTCATAAACGCTCGCATACTCATCATCCTCCTGGGTACCAGCAGCAGCAGTAGCAGGAGCCAAAGAAGCATCAACAACAGGTACAACAGCACCAGAAGTTTGGCCATCCTCAAGAGGAACATGCTGCGCTCGTCCATACTGATTCGGAAGGGGGCATTGTTGTTGTCGTTGCAGAGGTGCGATAGGTGCAGCCGGCGGTGGTTGTGGAAAACGCGCGAGCAATTCATTAAACTTGTTATCAAGCTTTGTTTCGAACATCTTCTCAATGCCATCGATCTTCTCCATGGCCTCTTCAAATCTGTTTAGCACATCTTGCACCTGTCCACTCATCATTTGCTGAAATTTATCATGTAGCTGTTTTGTTTGTCAGGTTCTCCCAATCAGTCTCATCGGCTTGTGATCCTACCATGGTTAGCAGCAAATAGAAACAAACAAGAATATGATCCTATAGACTACTAGGAATAGGTGGTGGTGTATCACAAACCCGTCAAGCAAATCTCAAATTCTTACCAGTTCTTACCCAGCAGCAGGAGGTGATTGGCAACCGTTGTAGTCAAAACTCTCAAAGCTTGGATAAAGCGATTACCAGGGAGAGTCAAATGCACGACGTATATATATGTGGAGCTGGGAAGGCTTATAAAGTCAAAACTCTCAAAGCTTGGATAAAGCGATTACTAGGGAGAGTCAAACGCACGACGTATATATATGTGGAGCTGGGAAGGCTTATAATATGGTAGCAAAAAGGGTCAGCAATAATCAATTCAGAGATGCAAAGTTGAATAAACGCTCAACGACGGTACTGTGCTGGTCCTAGGCTAGACCGTGCTAGAGACGCGAGCCTAGAACACTAACAAAATCACGGCGCTGCACGTAAACAAGGGAGAAGCACACTCTGGAATTTTTTTTCGCTCTTTTTTTGTGCTCTGTTTTTTTGCGCTCCTTTTTTTTGCGAAAAATCACTACAATGGCGAGTGTCTCAAAACTCTTCCCAGGTCAAACTAACAGGATGGGCACGAAATTTTTTCGACCAATTTTTTTTCGACTGCCCGGACCCAAAAACTGGAAACGGGTCAAAAAAAAACTTTCTATAACGGCGACTGTCTCAATACGCTTAGAAACACCTAAAAATAGGATAGCCATAATTTTTTTTGTCAAGTGCGTTTTTGGAAAATTTTGGGCCTAAACGGAGGGTGGTTTCCGGACTCTTTTTTTTATTTATTTTTTGGAAACCAACCTCTTCTACGGACGACAAAAGATTGCTAGAATCCGAAACCTACTCAGACAAGGAAAACACAAATCTGGAAATAGATGGATCTCGAAAGTTAACCTAATATGCAAGGAACTCACATTGGTGGTGGATATATGGTGGTGGTATATGGCAGCGGTGGTGGTATATGACAGCGGTGGTGGTATATGGCAATAGTGGTGGTAGCGGTGGTAGTATATGGATATGGATCGGTGGTGGTATATGGATACAGATTCGGAGCGGTGGTGGTAGGTGGCAGGGGCGATGACGATGGTGCGGTGGCGGCGTGACAACTTATGACCAGAACTCGAAACTCTAAAAGACTAGACGCTAAGACCAGCAACTACACACGACGATGCAACCGCAAATTCGACAAAGCAAAACCCTAAAAAGATTATGCAAAGGCTCAGATTGGTTCGGATATGATGAACTAACCCTAAATTTTTTTTGTGGCTTTTTCGTGGACTGTAGGTATGAAGAACATACTCGATCTAAACTACGAAAAACTGTAAAATCTCACCGAGCAACCTGGAAATCTGATACCACTTGATAGAGGCAAAGGTGTCCCGTCTTTCGATGAGATGGTGGCTATCGTTTTGGATGAAGTTGACTTTGACGATCCGACTACGAACGTGTGAGGACGTCGCGCCTTAGAAATCGCTAAACCAACTCCGAGAGGTTATTGACCACACCGGAGCACGATCAACCTGACCACGAAGGTCTGTTTCCTGCAGGCAAACGAAGAACAAGCAAGAAACTAAGATTGCAATCTGGATATTGCGAATATAAGAAGAAAGCTTTATTGTTCAAGGTGGGGTTCTGTGACGCCTTTGTCTGGTCGTTGAACACAAACGAAGCACGCGAAGTTGCAGCTATGGCGAACTTTTAATCTAAACAAAACCCAAAGTCTAAACGGTGCCCTAAGGGCTGTATATATGGAGGAAGAGGGGGGGGGGATTTCGTGGCGCTTGGTGGAGGGGTCCGAAATCAACCCTATCTCTTGTTTCCCCACACATACGGACTCTAAAAATAGCCTATACTTATGTATTCCGATATTACATGGGTCTGGCCTAATAATAAGGTGACGCGGCACCTAGAATAACCTCTGGACGAAATTTATGAAGTGGCATCTTGTATATTTCGTCCAAGTCTTCATGCACCCATTATGGTGGCTTCAAAGCCCGGAAATCATCACTAGTAACTCCGTTCTTGTTCCCCTTGCGCATGCCATCATCTCCATGCTTGTTCTTGCTCCAATGTTCATCCTTCTCCAAGCTAGGCCCTTCATTTGTAAGCAAAACAAATGTATCCAATTTAGGCAGCATCATATTCTCATGAACATTAGAATCATTACCAAGAAACGAAAGTACCTGGTAATTTAGTTGTTGTGCGCGAGATCTAGTAATTGGTCCAGTATGTATAGCAACAGGGGCTGTGGGTGTAAAAATGGTATTGATGTCCTCATCACTATGGGACTCAAGAACCCGAGGAGTACCTCGAGTGGGAGCATTTAATGGACGACTACCTCAAGCTACATCAAGTTCCTCCAGAAGATCAAGTGAAGTGCGTCACAAGAAACTTCCATGACTACGCCTCGACATGGTGGATTCACACACCTTCGGAGTGCTACGAGATGAGTTGGCCCAAGACAAAGAGAGCTTTGCGGCGAGAGTTCGTGCCTCCAACCTACACGGAACAACTTCGACGCCAATTGGAGAACACCATCCAAGGATCCAAGTCCATCGACGCGTACTTCAAGGAGATGAAGATTGCCTTGCGACGAGCCGGCATGGACGACCCCATTTCGATGAAGTTCCACTTCATGATGGGATTGCACAACGACATCTCCAAGACTATCTTCCTCGAGAACTACAAGTCCATCGACGACTACTACATTGGTGCTCTCAAGGCGGAGCAAGAACTCATGAAGGCCAAGGCTTCTCCACCCCAAGCATACTTCGCAACGACCAAGCTCTACGACAAGCATGAGGCTAGTACCACCACTATGTCCAAGCCCGACAAGCTCCAAGATGATGCTCCTAAGTGCGACTTCACCGCCATCCCTCTTTGTGGCATTAATGATGCCGAGTCTACCTTGACTCTTTTTCAAGATGGTGCGATGACAAGTACGACTACGGAGACCTTCAAGGACCAAGCTTTGGAGGCAAGCGACAAGGTGGCGAGCAAGGATGATGCTTCCATCTTAGGAGGTGAGAGTGATGTTGTGCCATCTTCAGCCTTCAACCATGGCGACGGTGATGAGATGGTTGAGTATTTCGCCTCAACCATGGCGACGTATGATGACTTGAGTGACTTGTGCCACCATATTGAGAGTGAGAGTGCCTTCACCACTAGCCCTATATATGATGTGTTGCCACAAATCCTATGTGAGGAGAGCCACAACCCCCACCACTTGAGTGAGATGAGTGACTTCACCATACGTGAGTTTGAGTGCACCTATTTTGAGGGAGTGAGTGAACCACCACATAGAGAGAGTGAGATAGTTGATAGGTCATGTGAGGCCACTTTCAACACTAACGACTTGACCTCTACCTCTATTGTGTCTTCTCATTTGGTGCTAGGTCCCATTTATGATGACGCGCCGATCCTCGACGACTTCGTCCTCCCTTTAGACAAGACGATGGCCATGGTGGAATATGATGCACCCCCACATGGTTCCATCAAGATTAAGATGACCACCATTTGGTCTTTCCCACCTCACCTACACCACTTGAGTGGAATGACAAAGGTAACAAAGGTGACGGTGATGCTCTAGTCCCACCAGTGGACATTCTTGAGATTGATTGCTTGCATGATGTTGATCCACCTAGTACCATGCTTCATGCTAGTATGATTATCCCATGTGATGATTTGCCCATTTATGATGAATATGATGATTCTCATGTGGAGTCTATTAGTTGTGATGCCTTGTTACATAGGATTTCTAGTAACAATTCTTTAGGTCACATCATGTTTGCTAATCCGCTTGACTTGTCATATGCTATGCATGCGATCCATCATATGTCTTATTTGCAATCTCTTCATAGTGACTATGCATATGCCATTAAAATAAACCCAATTTGCACATATGGCATAGATGACAAGCCCATGGTTATTGGCATTTGTTTTTCTTGTGATGATATTGTTATGCTCCCTTTGCATCATTTATCTCATATGCCATGCCATGCCCTCCTAGCTTCGGATATGCATTGTTTTGGATGTTGTCCATTTTCTCCATGTGATGTTTCCGCTATTACTCATGAGGAGGCCCCCATAGTTTCCTCATACATGTTAGGAGAATTTGATCCATCCCATTCATTGCATGATCCCCATACTTGTGTGCACCATATGCTCCCCATGAACAAGCATGCTATTGATGTGCCATATACTTGCATTCTCAATTTGTGTCCCCATCGTGTCATACATAATAACTATTCTTTCATGATGGAAGACATGTTCTTATACCATGCATCAAATTTCTTTGAGCGATGCTTATCTTGTGCTAACTCACACGTGCACATACACATCATGATGGATGATGTGTACATTTACCACGCGCACAATTTCTTTGGTTTGTGTCTCTTTTGTGTAGGTACCCATGAATACTTGTCGACCTCGCAATCCCACGAGTTGACAAAACGAGCTCTAGAGAGCAACGATGATTTGGGATCCCATGGATTGCCTTTCCCAACGCTCTCTTCGCGCAAAGACTTCGCGCATTTCTTCTACATGGCCCTCACTTGGCTATGGGTTGTTGTCCATTACATATTATGTGCCCATCTTGCCATGTTCACTTTCCATGATTTGCCCATTCCTATGCCTTTTCCATGCATTTGTGACCCATGCTTTGATTTACACATGATGATTGACTCTCATACTTTTATGTGTATCTGCAAGCTTGGTGGAGATATTGCTTGTTGTTGCCATGTTCCATTTGTGACCCACCACTATGATGATACTATGATCTTGCTTTGTGTTCGTGCTTGTGATATGTCATGTGCATTGTCTATGCCTATTATTTGCTCACATGACATGATTGCCATGATTTATCCTAGTGTGTTGCATCTTCGCTCCACTAGTTTGCACGACTTGATTACTATGCTTGCTTACGTTGCATCACCATTTCATGCGGTTGATGACAACCATCTATATGCTTCGCACATGATTCATATCGCTTCTTGTCATATATCTCTATGTGTTGCCTCTCTCATGCTAGATTTGCCATGTATTGAGTGCAACAATGATTCTCTTCTTGCTCATGAAATTACCCCCATAGCATTCTTGCATATTGGAGATTTTGACATAATTCTTGTGAAGCATGCTTGTCTTAGTTCTTTGCACCATATACCTAGTGCCATGAATTTAGCCATTGTTGCATCATATTATTCATGCACTTGTGCTTCTAATGGTTATGTGCAAAAGATGAGAACCATCATGACGGATGATGTGTTCATCTACCATGCGCATACGTTCTCTGTTTTGTTTTGTGCATGTGTAGGATACTTGGACTTTGTGTCGACTTCCACTTCACGTGAGTTGACCATTCGAGCTCTTGAGAGCGAGCCTCGTACATTCTACCACGAATCGCTTCTACACCGCATTTACTTCCACTTCGGCATTGTGAAGAATGCACAAGGACACGCCTTCAAGGTGACATCCTTCTTAAGCTTGGATATTGTGGATCATACTTCATGTGTTGCTTGCACCATTTGCACGGATGCTCGAGATATTGCTTTCACCCATGATTGCCACATTTCCATGCTTCATGACATATATAACTTGTGTGTTGCATCCAATTCTTGGATTACTTTCTCCTATCACATGTTTGGTTGCAACAATGTCATTCCTCCACATATGCCATGTCCCATTGATTGCTACATGCTTGACTTGATTGCCTCACACATGGTGAACAATTGCTCTTTCTATTGTGTTGAGTGCCACAATATGTTCACTACACCCTATGCACATTATGCTTGGATTGTCTTGCCCTTGACCCATGTGTTTAGACATCCCATCTTCTTAGGTGTTGTGAATGATTCCTATGCCTACCATAGACCTTTCGTTGAGCACTTTGCCCATGCTTGCTATGAACTTGAGGTAGATGCTTATTATCTTAACACACATATTTGCATCACTACCTCACGTTTGCATACTTGTCCCCATGATGACCTTGATTTTGCTCAATTTATGTGCTTACATGCCATGCCACAATCCTTTGTCACACCCTATGCTAGGCTTAAGGACAACACTTGTTTGGTGAATCACCTCTTGAATGCTTGGTTTTGCACTAACGCTAACCACATTTTTTTCCAAGTGTTTGTTCTATTTGCTCTTTTGAAGGAATCACAAGATGGTGCGACATTGGAGAGTGCCCATTTCGAGCTTCAAGATGACAAGTACTTGGTGATCATCCACTTCAACATGGCGACGCTATCTCTTTCCCATGGTGATTTGGTTTTCGATCCGAGGTCGGATCGTTCCCAAGGGGGAGGGAATGATGCGGAGCATCCTATGTACATCACCATCTCAAGAGTCCGTTCGGCAAGCGACACGTGCGACATCTACTTATATACACAAAGGTGAATCATCTCCTTTACGCGTTGATGCAGAGCATCCCACGATCATCCCCATGGATCTACAACCGTCTCATCAAGAGCCAAGAGGACCCATGACACGAGCACGAGCTAGAGCTCTCGACAACGAGGTGACTTCCTTCCTTAGTGATATCACATATGATCCACTCGAGACATGGCTACTACCTAAATATGATATGCTATGCATCATTAGGTGTAAAGAGGAGCCTTCCGAAGATGCACGTGAAGACGGACGAGCCACCAAGTCCACGGATGAAGAGGACCACGGAAACGGGCAAGTTCACCTTCCAGGCCCCGGACATCCGGCCAGGACCCCGGACATCCGGCCCCTGGAGACGCCCACACATCAGAGGCAGCTCAGACAGGAAGCTACAGGGCCCGGACATCCGGCCCCCAGGCCCCGGACATCTGGCCTCCCACGAAGCCCCGGAAATCCGGCCCCAGCCCGGAAATCCGGCCTCGCCTATCCGGAGAGCACAGAAACTTGCCCCGCCAGCCCGGACATCCGCCCCCCAGCCCGGAAATCCGGCCTTCCGCGAAGCCCCGGAAATCCGGCCCTTTGCCCGGGAATCCGGCGCCCCGCACCAGAGACTACAGAAGGTTTCACCGCCAGCCCGGACATCCGGCCCCTCCTGAAGCCCCGGACATCCGGCCCGACGCCCGGACATCCGGCTCTGCCTGCCTGCTCACAGTAAAGGGCCGAAGCCCATGTACCTCTTCGCCCCCCTAGACTATATATACTTCATCCCCTTCCTCTTTCTAGGGTTAGCATTGGTTTAGCTCATATTTTCGTGTGAGAGCCCTTGCTCATCCACTTGGCTACTTCTCCTCGGAGCTCAGGACCTCTACGGAGAAGATCCCCCAAGCGGATTCAAGACCCCCTTCTAGGGTGGACCCCATCAAGACCTCCTCTCGGAGAAGAACGGCTACTCGTGTATCTTTCCTTTTGTTGGTTTTGAATCTTGTGCTACCTTATGTGTTCGGTGATCTAGCCCTTGTGTGATTGATACTTGTCGGTTTAGTGTTCCTCTTGTGTGTGTTTTCCCGTGTGTTCTTCCGCTTGTTCGTCGTGTTCTCCTCGTAGGATCCCCTCCAAACGTGAAAGATCTCCACATAGGTGATGCGGAGCATCCCACGATCATCCCCATGGACCTACAACCGTCTCATCAAGAGCCAAGAGGACCCATGACACGAGCACGAGCTAGAGCTCTCGAGAACAGGTGACTTCCTTCCTTAGTGATATCACATATGATCCACTCGAGACATGGCTACTACCTAAGTCCGATATGCTATGCATCATCAGGTGTCAAGAGGAGCCTTCCGAAGATGCACGTGAAGACGGAGGAGCCGCCAAGTCCACGGATGAAGAGAACCACGGAAACGGGCAAGTTCACCTTCCAGGCCCCGGACATCCGGCCAAGACCCCGGACATCCGGCCCCTGGAGATGCCAACACAGCAACCGCAGCCCAGCCAGAAAAGCTATAGGGCCCGGACATCCGGCTCCGCGCCCCGGACATCCGGCCTTCCTCGAAGCCTCGGAAATCCGGCTCTTTGCCCGGAAATCCGGCGCCCCGCACCAGAGACTACAGAAGGTTTCACCGCCAGCCCGGACATCCGGCCTCCAACCCGGACATCCGGCCCCTCCTGAAGCCCCGGACATCCGGCCCGTCGCCCGGACATCCGGCTCCGCCTGTCTGCGCACAGTAAAGGGACGAAGCCCATGTACCTCTTCGCCCCCTAGACTATATATACTTCATCCCCTTCCTCTTTCTAGGCTTAGCATTGGTTTAGCTCATATTTTGGTGTGAGAGCCCTTGCTCATCCACTTGGCTACTTCTCCTCGGAGCTCAGGACCTATACGCAGAAGATCCCCCAAGCGGATTCAAGACCCCCTTCTAGGGTGGACCCCATCAAGACCTTCTCTCGGAGAAGAACGGCTACTCGTGTATCTTTCCTTTGTTGATTTTGAATCTTGTGCTACCTTATGTGTTCGGTGATCTAGCCCTTATGTGATCGAATCTTGTCGGTTTAGTGTTCCTCTTGTGTGTGTTTTCCCTTGTGTTCTTCCGCTTGTTCGTCGTGTTCTCCTCGTAGGATCCCCTCCAAATATGAAAGATCTCCGCATAGGGTTCCGCCCTACACCATCTTGGTATCATGAGCCACGTTGATCACGTTTTTGGAGCCCCTACCCCGTGTTTTCTAGCTTGATTTTGTTGTTTTCGTCCTAAATCCGAAAATCCCCACCAAAAATAGCCCCATTTTTTTGTGATTTGTTGGTGTGATGAAGTTTTGTTGGATTTGATCTGCGGATTTTGTGTGTTACAGGTAGATCTAGCATTCCCCCACCTATTCCACAATTTCCATCCACAAAATCGCCCAAATTTTGCCCCGGATTTGACCTCTCCACGCGGCGTTCTTCGAGTTCGTCCATGGATCCTAAGCCCGACATCCGGCCCGACCGCCCCGGACATCCGGCACCCCGGACATCCGGCCATCACCCCCGGACATCCGCCCCTGGCAGCAAAACCACCCATCCACCATCCGTTTCCCGCCTAACTCATGCCAGATTTTGTTCTGGTGCCCACATACACTTCCGCATACCTCCACCACTTCTGCATAACACCACCATAGCCTTTCCCGCTACCAACTCCGACAATTTTGCAAAATTTTGCTTTGAGAATTTGAGTTGTGGTTTCCGTATCCTTTTGTGTTTCGGCTATCTAGGTACGGTTCAACATCAACATCTCCATCACTCATCTTCGCCAAGGACTACTACGAACGGCTACATCAACATCACTTTGGTATCACCTTCACCTTGGATATCAACTTGGTATCGTGATATCATCATACTCTTTTGCATTGCTTTGATAACCCCATGGCCTTACTTTTGTGTCACTTACCCATCGAGACTAGCCCTTGAGTATTGCCGGCAACGTGACTTGTGCACATTAGTGATCATACTCCATAGCATACATACCATACCAAAGTGGTGCATATCTTGGCATCTACTTGTGTGTCACAAAGTTGTCATCGCATACACAATTGCTATCTTGGTTCGTGAAGTTTTGCATGAGAAAAGAGCTCAAAAGAGAAAGAGCCAATCAAGCTTTTAAGCAAAAGAGAAAGATAAGCAAAGAGCTTATAAGCAAGAACCATAGCATCATACTACATTAAGATTGTCATATCCGATCATCTTGGATCATAGCACCGAAATACCATACATATAACATACTTGGGATAGAGATCGTTGCATTTTTGCTTAGTAGGTTGTGCACAAGTTCGTATCTGCCTATTGTGCAATCGTGCTAGCGTCTCTCTAGTGTTGTGCAACAAGAGCATCTTGGTGAATTCCACATTTTGGCTCATCCTTGGTTGCATAACCCCATCTTATCTATTTGCGTGTGTGTTTCCGTGTACCATATCTTGCTATTGGTCTACTTGTTGCATTTGCGAATTTGCGAATCTTTTCCAACATTATTGAGTCTCACTTACAATTGCACTAAATTTTGTGCCACTATCCTAACCAAGCTCCACCATAAGCTTTTACTTGTGTAGGTGTGAGAACCGACAAGAATTGGTACCAATAGTGCTATTTCACTGTTCGCATTTGAGTGAACTTGATTCATCATCAACATCGGTCAAAGGTACATTCGTATAAGTTCTTCTCCTTCTACCACTCACATTTTTGCTTGGAATGATGGATAGGCCAAGTACTTCTACAAACCCACTCTTCCTCGAGCAAGACAACAACATGTCATCATACGTCACCAAGAGCCACCTCTTTGGTGCACAACGAGCGTTGCACCAAGAACAACAAGCAATAAGTGACCGCATCGACAACCTCGCCACCGACTTGCGACTCTCCGAGCAACGTACAAGAGACTACTTAGATAACAAGTTCGATGCTCACAAGCAAGAGAATGATGCAAGAATGGACGAGATCCGCGCCATGATGAGGAAACGGAATCATTGCACTACTTCATCCTCAAGACGGAGCCGCTCGAGTCGACACTCCGATGACACCTTCTACGACTCAAGTACATCGTTATCAAACACTCTTCGACGAGCCGCGCGTCAAGACCGTCATGCATCTCGCAACCCGCTACATGACAAGCATTCACAAGAGCAAGTCGATGAGCAAGTCCCTCGTCCTCAATCAAACCAAGCCGCATTTGCTCAAGCTCAAGAACGACAATGTCTTCGTCGCCAAGAAGAAGAAGAACGAGCCCCGTCTACACCAAGAGCAACAAGACGCCGAGGCTCAACGTCTTCAACAACAACAACGAGAAGCGCAAGCTCTTGAGGCGCAACGTGCACTTCAAGAATCAAGTCGAGCCATCGCCAACCGCAATCGCGAGCGGCGGAACCAAGAGTAAGCCCTTCGAGAAGAAATCCAAGAGAGGAACTATCAACCGCACGTGCAACGTCAAGTTCCTCAAGCTCCTCCACAAGCTCGTCAAGCTACACCTCAACCTCAAGTTCAACAAGAGCAACTTGATCATGGTCTTCCTCCACGACAAGAGCAACATGAAGACGATTGCAATCCACGTCAAGGGCATCATCATCACCATCGCCAACAACACAACGAAGAGCAACGCTATGGAAAACTCAAATTCACCATGCCCAAATTCAATGGAAGCAATGATCCCGAAGAGTACCTCTCATGGGCATTGAAGGTTGACAAAATCTTCCGGTTGCACAACTACGATGAAGAGAAGAATATTGCTATGGCATCACTTGAGTTCCAAGACTATGTGCTCATATGGTGGGAACAAATCCTTGAAAGGCAACAAGCAAGAGGTGAACCTCCAATCACCACTTGGGCTCAAATGAAAGATGTCATGAGAGCATTTTTCGTGCCTACCTACTACAACCGCGACCTCTTCAAGAAACTCCAACTACTCAAGCAAGGAACAAAGAGTGTTGAAGAATACTACAAGGAAATGGAGATAGCCATGATTCGAGCCAATGTCAAGGAAGATGATGAGCAAACAATGGCACGTTTCTTGAATGGACTCAATCATCCCATCAAGAAGATTGCCGACTTCCAACCCTACTCCCCCCTCATTGAGCTCATGCATCAAGCTATAAAGGCGGAACGTCAAGTGCAAGATGACTTCAAGTATGCCAAGTACTCGTCCAAGACCTACGGCTTATCCAACAACCAACCTTCAATGACTCATCCAACATCTACATCAACCAAACCTCGTCCGAGAAACGACGACAAATCAAGTTACAAGAAAACTTCAACAAGTTCAAGTCGTCTTCCTCCTACTACAAGCAACTTCAAACCGCGTGCTTCGTCATCTACTCCGACCGACGAAACCGTCAAGACAAGCTCCTTCAAGTGTTTCACTTGCGGCGGCCGAGGCCACAAGTCCTTTGAGTGCACAAACAAGAGCACCATGATCTTCAACAACGACGGCACCTACGACTCCATGAGTGAAGGAGAAATGGAATCCCTTAAGCAAGTGGCCATGCACCGACAAGTGAACAACGAAGACGAAGATGGCCAAGTCTTTTGTGATGAAGATTCAAGTCCTGCTCTTGTTTTCTCCAAGGTCTTGACCCTTCAACATCAACAAGAAGACGACCAACGATGCCACATCTTCCACACAAAGTCCGGCATCAATGGAAGGTCCGTCAAGGTCATCATCGACGGAGGTAGTTGCCACAACTTGGCAAGTGAAGAACTATGCTCCAAGCTTCAATTGGTCAAGAGGAAGCACCCGCACCCCTACAAGGTTCAATGGCTAAGTGACTCCGGCACTATACGAATCGAGCATACGGTCCAAGTCTCCTTCAAAATTGGTGCATATGAGGACACTTTGGAGTGTGATGTGGTCCCAATGACCGTTTTCCACCTCCTTCTTGGTCGACCATGGCAATTCGACCGTTGTGTCATCCACAATGGGCGTACCAATCACTATAGCTTAAAGATGAAAGGGAAGGAGTATGTGCTACGACCTATGTCTCCTAATCAAGTGATAGCCGACAAGCAAGCCACCCATCATGGAGAGAAATGTGAGAAAGTGATCCACCAAAAAGTGAGTGAGATCCACAAGCCAAACTTGAGCGACTCTTCGCCTAGAGAGAAAAACCTCATCCTATTTGCCACCAAAAGTGAGATGAAAGAAGTGTGTGAGAACCCATCTAGTGTGATGCACTTTGTCCTTGTGTGCAAGGATGGAGAGCCAACAACTAACACCTCTCATGAGCTACCTTTAGTGTTTCAATCTCTTTTGCAGGAATTCCAAGATGTTTTCCCAGATGAGCTACCTCCGGGCCTACCTCCTCTTCGAGGCATTGAGCATCGAATCGACCTCATCCCCGGAGCGCCTCTACCAAACAAAGCTCCATACCGAGTCAATCCTGAAGAAACCAAGGAGATTCAACGGCAAGTACAACAACTCATCGACAATGGTCATGTACGTGAAAGCCTAAGGCCTTGTGCCGTTCCCGTTATTCTTGTGCCTAAGCCCGATGGAAGTTTCCGACTGTGTTCTGATTGTAGACCTATAAATGCTATTACCGTTTGCTATAGGCATCCCATTCCTCGCTTAGATGATATGCTTGATGAACTTAGTGGAGCCAACTTTTTCTCAAAAATTGATCTTAGAAGTGGCTACTATCAAATCCGCATACAAGAGGGTGATGAATGGAAAACCGCTTTCAAAACCAAATTTGGCTTATATGAGTGATTAGTCACGCCTATGGGTCTATCGGAATCTCCCGGTACTTTTGTGCGTCTCATGCATTATGTCCTTCAGCCTTACATTGGAGTCTTTGTTGTGGTTTATTTCGACGATATTCTTGTGTTTAGCAAAACCATGAAAGAGCATCTTAATCATGTTAGGGCTGTTTTGCAAACCCTTCGAAAGGAAAGTCTTTATGCAAACATGAAAAAAATGCACATTTGGTGTTGACAAAGTGGTTTTCTTGGGTTTTGTTGTATCCTCAAAGGGTGTCCATGTTGACGATATTCTTGGGTTTTGTTTTATCGTCGCTTTGTGAAAGATTTTAGCACTATTGCTGCTCCTTTGCATGCATTGAGTAAGAAGAATACTCCTTTTGTTTGGGGATCTTTGCAATCCACCACTTTTGATGAGCTCAAGTCTTTGCTTACTCATGCTCCGATTCTTGCTTTGCCAAATTTTGACAAAACTTTTGAGGTTCATTGTGATGCAAGTGGTACCGGAATTGGCGGAGTTCTGATGCAAGAAAAATGAGCCATTGCATATTTTAGTGAAAAACTATCCGGTGCTCAACTTAACTATCCCATCTATGACAAAGAATTGTATGCGTTAGTGCGTGTGCTACATGTTTGGGAACATTATCTTAGACCTCATGAGTTTGTCATCCATACCGATCATGAAGCGCTTAAGTACTTAAAAGGTCAAACTAAGTTGAACAAGCGTCATGCCAAATGGAGTGAATTTATTGAATCTTTGCCCTATGTGATCAAGTACATTAAGGGTAAGGAAAATGTAGTTGCTGATGCACTTTCACGCATATGCACGCTTGTCACCAAACTTGAGTTGAATGTTATTGGCTTTGAACACATAAAAGACTTGTATGCTAATGATCCATCTTTTGCGACTACCTATGCTAAGTGTTTGACGCATACCTCTTGGGAACAATATTACATCAAGGATGGTTATCTTATGAGAGCTAACAAACTATGCATTCCCGAGTCTTCTTTTCGTTTGCTCCTTTTGCAAGAGGCTCATGGAGGCGGACTCATGGGACACTTTGGTCGCGACAAGACATTTGCGACTCTCTCCAAGAACTACTTTTGGCCCAAGATGTTTCGCGACGTCAATCGCTTCACAAACCGATGCTCTACATGTCGCAAAGCTAAGTCTAAAGCACAATCTCATGGTCTTTACATGCCTCTTCCTATTCCATATCAACCTTGGGAAGATATTAGCATGGATTTTGTACTTGGTTTGCCTAGAACTCACAATGGAAAGGATTCCGTGTTTGTTGTTGTGGATAGATTTTCTAAGATGGCACATTTCATTCCTTGCAACAAGATAGACGATGCTTCACACATTGCAAATCCTTTTGTAGGGAAATCTTGCGACTCCATGGAATACCAAAGACAATCGTCTCCGATCGTGACGTCAAGTTCTTGAGTTACTTTTGGAAGACACTATGCGCCAAGCTCGGAATCAAGCTCTTGTTCTCATCCGCATACCATCCTCAAACCGACGGCCAAACGGAGGTGACGAACCGGACTCTCTCCACTCTACTTTGCGTATTGATCAAGAAGAACATCAAGGAGTGGGAGGCATGTCTGCCCATCACCGAGTATGCCTACAATCGCGCAAGACACTCGACTACCGGCAAGTCCCCCTTCGAGGTCGTCTATGACTTCAACCCGTTGTCCCCATTGGACATTCTACCACTTCCTCTCCAAGAGCGCACCAACATGGATGCGAGTGCACGGGCAAGCTACATCAAGAAGATACATGAGGATACAAGACACACCATCGAGCACCAAGTAGAACGACTAGCGACCAAGCTCAACGTCAACAAGCAGCCCATGGTCTTCAACATTGGTGATCTATTGTGGCTACACCTTCGCAAGGACCGCTTCCCCAAAGAACGCAAGTCCAAGCTCCTCCCTCGAGCCGATGGACCTTTCAAGGTGCTAGCACGCTACAATGACAACGCTTACAAGATCGACCTACCTCGAGACAAGTACAACGTGAGCGACATCTTCAACGTCAAGGACCTAGCACCATACCATGGAGATGAAGGTTTTGATCCGAGGTCGGATCTCTCTCAAGCGGGGGGGAGATGATGTGGAGCATCCCACGATCATCCCATGGACCTAAAACCGCCTCATCAAGAGCCAAGAGGACCCATGACACGAGCTAGAGCTAGAGATCTCGAGAACTTGGTGACTTCCTTCCCTAGTGATATCACATATGATCCACTCGAGACATGGCTACTACCTAAATCCGACATGCTATGCATCATTAGGTGTCAAGAGGAGCCTTCCGAAGATGCACGTGAAGACGGACGAGCCGCTAAGTCCACGGATGAAGAGGACCACGGAAACGGGCAAGTTCACCTTCCAGGCCCCGGACATCCGGCCCCTGGAGACGCCCACACTGCAGCCGCAGCTCAGACAGGAAGCTACAGGGCCCGGACATCCGGCCCCCAGGCCCCGGACATCCGTCCTCCCACGAAGCCCCGGAAATCCGGCCCCAGCCCGGAAATCCGGCCTCGCCTATCCGGAGAGCACAGAAACTTGCCCCGCCAGCCCGGACATCCGGCCCCCCCAGCCCGGACATCCTGCCTTCCCCGAAGCCCCGGAAATCCGGCCCTTTGCCCGGAAATCCGGCGCCCCGCACCAGAGACTACAGAAGGTTTCACCGCTAGCCCGGACATCCGGCCCCTCCTGAAGCCCCGAACATCCGGCCCGACGCCCGGACATCCGACTTTGCCTGCCTGCGCACAGTAAAGGGCCGAAGCCCATGTACCTCTTCGCCCCCTAGACTATATATACTTCATCCCCTTCCTCTTTCTAGGGTTAGCATTGGTTTAGCTCATATTTTGGTGTGAGAGCCCTTGCTCATCCACTTGGCTACTTCTCCTCAGAGCTCAGGACCTCTACGGAGAAGATCCCCCAAGCGGATTCAAGACCCCCTTCTAGGGTGGACCCCATCAAGACCTCCTCTCGGAGAAGAATGGCTACTCGTGTATCTTTCCTTTTGTTGATTTTGAATCTTGTGCTACCTTATGTGTTCGGTGATCTAGCCCTTGTGTGATTGATACTTGTCGGTTTAGTGTTCCTCTTGTGTGTGTTTTCCCGTGTGTTCTTCCGCTTGTTTGTCGTGTTCTCCTCGTAGGATCCCCTCCAAACATGAAAGATCTCCACATAGGGTTCCGCCCTACATCACGCGTGTTCACTTGACCCCTTAAAGGATGGTATACTTCTTGACACTCCTCTCGTATGCATACATAGGTATTGTCGGAACATCATGGACGAGGAGGAGGAGTGTGAGCACAAGTGTACAACTACACCATCCGCGAGTGAAGCCTGGAAGAGAAGGAAGAAGAGGAATCTGCCCAGCCCAGAAGGACCAGAACAACCGCCCAACTACCGCCCGGGCGGTACAACCGGCCGGCTACCGCCCAACAACCGGCCACCTTTTTGTGATCGAGCGGTGCAAGGCCGGTACTGCACCGGATGTACCGGTTTCTGCCAATAGACCGGTACAACCGCCCCGACGTCCGGAACAACCGCTGCCCCTTCGGTGTGCACCTCTAGAACCAGAGTCTGGACTCTCAGCGGTACTACCGCCCCCACTTGACCGGTACTACCGCCCCGCAAAAGCTCCCAGCGGTACTACCGGCCACACGATCGGTACTACTAGCCTGCCTGTGCGCAGTGAGAGGGATTTCACCCCATGTATCCCCCAACTTACCCCTTGGACTATATATACTTGTCTCTTAGCTCCGTACTAGGGTTAGCAAATATGATAGCTCATTCTTAGGTGAGCTTTGCTCCTATCTCTACTCTTGTGAGACAGAGAGACTACCACTCCATTGGAGGCCAAGACCTCCATCTAGGAGAAGATCCCATGGGATATCATCAAGACCCCTTTGTGGGAAGATCCATCTAGGATATCATCAAGACCTCCTCTTGGAGATGAACTTTACCTTGTATATTTCCTTTTGTTGTTCATGTACCTTGTGGATCTTGTGTGTTTGATTGCCTAGTGGATGTGTGATTAGACTTGTTCTTGAGTGTTTCCCCTTGTGATTTCTCTCCGTTCTTCCCCGCGTTTATCGTGTTCTTCGAGGGATCCCACTCCAAATGTGAAAGATCGGCCTACACCGGGTTAGCCCCGTATCAGGGGGTCTTGAATCCTCTTGGGGGATCTTCTCCGAAGAGGTCATGAGCTCCGAGGAGAAGTACCAAGTGGATGACCAAGTGCTCTCACACGAAATATGAGCTAAAACCAATTCTAACCCTAACTAGGAGGAGGTGGAGGAGTATATATAGTTTACGGGACGAAAGGGTACACGGGTCTCGGCCCAAGTGGCTGCGCGTAGGCAGGGCCGGAAGTTCCAGGCGACGGAAGGTCCGGGAAGGGTCCGGCCTAAGCAGAGAGTTGACGCGGGTGGAGCTGGGCTGGCTTCCGGGGGCCGGAAGGTCCGGGCCGGGGTTCGGGCAGGTTCCGGGCTAACCAGATAGTTGGCACGCCCGAGCTTGTCGATGTCGCCGGAGGCCGGAAGGTCCGGGCGGGCCGGAATTTCCGGGCTGTCCAGAGAGTTGACGCCTGTCGTTTCTTCTTTAGCTCCTGTTTCCTTGGGTTGGAAATTGTACCTGATCACGCATAGCGTCTCGGACTAGGTAGAAGCCATGTCTCACTGGAAGAAAAGGGGAACTCGAGTAGGAGTGATGTCACCTTGAATTGAATAGAACGAGCTCTTGCTCTTGTCATGGGTCCACTTGGAGCTTGGATAGTTGATGGAAGGTCCATGGGGATGATCGAGGTATGCTCCGCATCATCTCCCCCCTTGTGAACGATCCGACCTCGGATCAAAATCTTCATCACCATGGTATGGCGCGAGGTCCTTGACGTTGAAGATGTCGCTCACATTGTACTTGTCTCGTGGCAGGTCGATCTTGTAGGCGTTGTCGTTGTAGCGTGCTAGCACCTTGAAAGGTCCATCGGCTCGAGGGAGAAGCTTGGACTTGCGTTCGTTGGGGAAGTGGTCCTTGCGAAGGTGTAGCCACACGAGATCACCAATGTTGAAGACCATGGGTTGCTTGTTGACGTTGAGATTGGTTGCTAGTCGTTGTACTTGGCGCTCGATTGTGTGTCTTGTATCCTCATGCATCTTCTTGATGTAGCTGGCCCGTGCACTCGCATCCATGTTGGTGCGTTCTTGTAGAGGAAGTGGTAGAATGTCCAATGGTGACAACGGGTTGAAGCTGTAGACGACCTCGAAGGGGGACTTGCCGGTAGTCGAGTGTCTTGCGCGATTGTAGGCGTACTCGGTGATGGGTAGACATGCCTCCCACTCCTTGATGTTCTTCTTGATCAAGACGCGAAGTAGAGTGGAGAGTGTGCGGTTCGTCACCTCCGTTTGGCCGTCGGTTTGAGGATGGTATGCGGATGAGAACAAGAGCTTGATTCCGAGCTTGGCGCATAGGGTCTTTCAAAAGTAACTCAAGAAATTGACGTCACGATCGGAGACGATTGTCTTTGGTACTCCATGGAGTCTCAAGATTTCCCTACAAAAGAGATTTGCAATGTGTGAAGCATCGTCTATCTTGTTGCAAGGAATGAAATGTGCCATCTTAGAAAATCTATCCACAACAACAAACACAGAATCCTTTCCATTTTGAGTTCTAGGCAAACCAAGTACAAAATCCATGCTAATGTCTTCCCAAGTTAATAAGGAATAGGAAGGGGCATGTAAATACCATGAGATTGAGCTTTAGACTTAGCTTTGCGACGTGTAGAGCATCGCTTGGTGAAGCGTGAGACATCTCGAAACATCTTGGGCCAAAAGTAGTTCTTGGAGAGCGTGGCGAATTTCTTATCTCTTCCAAAATGTCCCATGAGTCCGCCTCCATGAGCCTCTTGCAAAAGGAACAAACGAAGAGACGACTCGGGAATGCATACTTTGTTAGCTTTCATAAGATAATCATCCTTGATATAATATTGTTCCCAAGAAGTATGCGTCAAACACTTAGCATAAGGAATAGCAAAAGATGGATCATTAGCATACAAGTCTTTTATGTGCTCAAAGCCAATAACATTCAACTCAAGTTTAGTGACAAGCGTGCATATGCGTGAAAGGGCATCAGCAACTACAATTTCTTTACCCTTAATGTACTTGATAACATAGGGAAAAGATTCAATAAATTCACTCCATTTGGCATGACGCTTGTTCAACTTAGTTTGACCTTTTAAGTACTTAAGCGTTTCATGATCGGTATTGATGAGGACATCAATACAATTGTTACACCCACAGCCCCTGCTGCTATACATACTGGACCAATTACTAGAGCTCGTGCACGCCAACTAAATTACCAGGTACTTACGTTTCTTGGTAATGATTCTAATGTTCATGAGAATATGATGCTGCCTAAATTGGATACATTTGTTTTGCTTACAAATGAAGGGCCTAGCTTGGAGAAGGATGAACATTGGAGCAAGAACAAGCATGGAGATGATGGCATGCGCAAGGGGAACAAGAACGGAGTTACAAGTGATGATTTCAGGACTTTGAAGCCACCATAATGGGTGCATGAAGCCTTGGACGAAATATACAAGATGCCACTTCATAAATTTCGTCCCGAGGCTATTTTAGGTGCTGCGTCACCTTATTATTGGGCTAGGCCCATGTAATTTCGAAATACATAAGTATAGGTTATTTTTAGAGTCCGTATGTGTGGGGAAACAAGAGATAGGGTTGATTTCGGACCCCTCCACCAAGGGCCACGAAATTCCCCCCTCTTCCTCCATATATACAGCCCTTAGGGCATCGTTTAGACTTTGGGATTTGTTTAGTTAAAAGTTAGCCATTGCAACTTCGTGTGCTTCGTTTGTGTCCAACGACCAGACCAAGACCACTTTTCGGATCCTCACCATTATCAATACTTCATACATATTCGCGATATTCAGATTGCTTTTATCATATTCTTGCTTGTTCTTCGATTGCTTGCAGGAATAGACCTTCGTGGTCAGGTTGATCGTGCTCCGGCGTGGTCAATAACCTCTCGGAGTTGGTTTAGCGATTGCTAAGGCACAACGTCGTTGCACGTTTGTAGTCGGATCGTCAAAGTCGTCTCCACCAAATCGATAGTTATCATCTCATCGAAAGATCGGGACACCCCGCCTCTATCAAGTGGTATCAGATTTCCAGGTTGCTCGGTGAGATTTTACAGTTTTTCGTAGTTTAGATCGAGTCTGTTCTTCATACCTATAGTCCACGAAAAAGCCACAAAAAAAATTAGGGTTAGTTCATCATATCCGAACCAATCTGAGCCTTTGCATAATCTTTTTAGGGTTTTGCTTTGTTGAATTTGCGGTTGCATCGTCGTGTCTAGTTGTTGGTCTTAGAGTCTAGTCTTTTAGAGTTTCGAGTTCTGGTCATAAGTTGTCACGCCGCCGCCGCACCATCATCATCACCCCTGCCATCTACCACCACCGCTTATCCGCCACCGCTTCGAATCCGTATCCATATACTACCACAGCTGTCATATACCACCACCGCTGCCATCTACCACCATATATCCACCACCAATCCGAGTTCTTGTCATATTAGGTTTGTTTCGAGATCCATCTAGATTCCGATTCGTGTTTCCTTGCCGGAGTAGGTTTCGGAAAAAAGAAAAAAAAGAGTCGGGAAACCACCCTCCGTTTAGGCCCAAAATTTTTTGAAAACGCATTTATTTTCTGGCTATCCTATTTTTAGGTGTTTCTGAGTGTTTTGAGACAGGTGCCATTATAGGAAGTTTTTTTTGACCCGTTTCCAGTTTTTGGGTCCGGGCAGTCAAAAAAAAAATTGGCCGAAAAAATTTCGTGCCCATCCTGTCAGTTTGAACTAGGAAGAGTTTTGAGACACTCGCCATTATAGTGATTTTTCGCAAAAAAAAAGCAGCGCAAAAAAATAAAAGGAGCGAAAAAAAAATTCCAGAGTGTGCTTTTCCCTTGTTTACGTGCCGCGCCGTGATTTTGTTGGTGTTCTAGGTTCGCGTCTCTAGCACGGTCTAGCCTAGGACCAGCACAGTACCGTCGTTGAGCGTTTATTCAACTTTGCATCTCTGAATTGATTATTGCTTACCCCTTTTTGCTACCATATTATAAGCCTTCCCAGCTCCACATACATCTACGTCGTGCGTTTGATTCTCCCTGGTAATCGCTCTATCCAAGCTTTGAGAGTTTTGACTACAACGGTTGCCGATCACCGCCTGTTGCTGGGTAAGAACTGGTAAGAATTTGAGTTTTGCTTGACGGATTTGTGACATCCGCCACCACCACTTGTTCGTAGTCTGTAGGATCATATTCTTGTGTGTTTCTATTGCTGCTAACCATGCCAGGATCACAAGCCAACGAGATTGATTGGGAGAACTTATCGAACAAGGAGCTTCATGATAAGTTTCAGCAAATGATGACTGAACAGGTACAAGATGTGCTGAACAATTTTGAAGAGGCCATGGAGAAGATCACTGGCCTTGAGAAGACGTTCGAAACAAAGCTCGATAACAGATTTAATGAACTGCTTGCGCGTCTTCCACCACCGGCTGCACCTGTCGCACCTCTGCAACAACAACAACTACGCCCCCTTCCGAATCAGTATGGACGAGCACAGCGTGTTCCTATTGAGCCAGGACAAAATTCTGGTGCCGCTGCTACTGCTGTTGGTGCTTCTTTGGCTCCTGCTACTGCTGCTGCTGGTACCCAGGAGGATGATGAGTATGCGGGCGATTATGAGGATGAGGTCGATCAAAATCAGCACTATGTGCAGCCACCTGCACCACCACCAGCAGGTCGACCTCAGGTATATATTCGTAATGGTAGGCCTGCACCACCACCTCAGGTACGAGATGATGTCCATATTCCTAAACTGAAATTGAATATTCCACCATTTGAGGGTAGATATGTTCCTGATATATATCTTACTTGGGAGTTAGAAACTGAACAACGATTTACATGTTTACAATATCCTGAGGAGAGACGAGTTGCTGCTGCTGTTTGTGCTTTCACTAGTTTTGCATGTGTATGGTGGTCTGAACATTGTAGATTATATCCTATTCCAACTACTTGGGCTGCTTTGAAAACTGCTATGCGTACGCGTTGGGTTCCACCATATTATCAACGTGAATTGCTTCAAAAATTGCAGCGTTTAAGACAAGGGCAAAATTCTGTAGAAGAATATTATCAGGAATTACAAACTGGCATGATTAGATGTGGTATTGTTGAGGAGAATGAAGCTATGCTTGCACGTTTTCTGGGTGGATTAAATAGAGAGATTCAGACCATTCTAGACTATAAGGAGTATACTAATATCACTCGTTTATTCCATCTTGCTTGTAAAGCTGAACGTGAAGTGCAGGATCGACAAGCATTGGCGCGAACTAACTTTTCTGCAAGCCGACCTTCATCATGGACACCGCGTGCATCTTCTACTTCAACTGCACCAGCACCTCAATTAGGTGCCTCCTCCAGTCGTGATACAAGAAAACAGGCACAACCACCATTATCTGCCAAGAGCGCACCTGCTGGGCCTGCACGGAGTTCTTCTTCCATGGTATCAACAGGGCACACAAGTGATATTATTTGTCGTCGTTGTAAGGGAGGAGGTCATTATGCGAGAGAATGCAAATCTCCGCGTGTGATGATTGCTACCGCGGATGGTAGATATGAGTCCGCTAGTGACTATGATGAGGAGACTTTGGCTCTTATTACACGTGAAGAACATGGTGGAGATGATTCTGATCATGAGACGCAATACATGGCTCCTGAAGACGCTGACAGGTATGAATGTTTAGTTGCTCAACGTGTTTTGAGTGTGCAGGTCACACAAGCTGAGCAAAATCAGAGGCACAATTTGTTCCATACCAAGGGAGTTGTGAAGGAACGTTCTGTGCGCGTCATAATAGACGGAGGGAGCTGCAACAACTTGGCTAGCATGGATGACAAACTCATGAGGTCTAAGGTAATGTTCCCAAACATGTAGCACACGCACTAGAGCATATAATTCCTTGTCATAGATGGGATAGTTAAGTTGAGCACCGGATAGTTTTTCACTAAAATATGCAATTGCTCGTTTTTCTTGCATCAAAACTCCGCCAATTCCGGTACCACTTGCATCACAATGAACCTCAAAAGTTTTGTCAAAATTGGGCAAAGCAAGAATCGGAGCATGAGTAAGCAAAGACTTGAGCTCATCAAAAGCGGTGGATTGCAAAGATCCCCAAACAAAAGGAGTATTCTTCTTACTCAAAGCATGCATAGGAGCGGCAATTGTGCTAAAGTTTTTCACAAAGCAACGATAAAAACCTGCAAGACCAAGAAAGCTACGCACTTGTTGCAAATTGGTGGGTTGGGGCCAAGTTTTAATTGCTTCAATTTTAGATTCATCAACATGGACACCCTTTGAGGATACAACTAAACCCAAGAAAACCACTTTGTCAACACCAAATGTGCATTTTTTCGTGTTTGCATAAAGATTTTCCTTTCGAAGGGTTTGCAAAACAGCCCTTACATGATCAAGATGTTCTTTCATGGTTTTGCTAAACACAAGAATATCGTCGAAGTAAACCACAACAAAGACTCCAATATAAGGCCGAAGGACATAATGCATGAGACGCACAAAAGTACCGGGAGCTTCCGATAAACCCAAAGGCATGACTAACCACTCATATAAACCAAATTTGGTTTTGAAAGCAGTTTTCCATTCATCACCCTCTTGTATGCGGATTTGATAATAGCCACTTTTAAGATCAATTTTTGAGAAAAAGTTGGCTCCACTAAGTTCATCAAGCATATCATCAAGGCGAGGAATAGGATGCCTATAGCGAACGGTAATAGCATTTATAGGTCTACAATCGGAACACAAGCGGAAACTTCCATCGGGCTTAGGCACAAGTATAACGGGAACGGCACAAGGGCTTAGGCTTTCATGTACATGACCGTTGTCGATGAGTTGTTGTACTTGCCGTTGAATCTCCTTCGTTTCTTCGGTATTGACTCGGTATGGAGCTTTGTTTGGTAGAGGCGCTCCGGGGATGAGGTCGATTCGATGCTCAATTCCTCGAAGAGGAGGTAGACCCGGAGGTAGCTCGTCGGGGAAAACATCTTGAAATTCCTGCAAAAGAGATTGAAACACCAAAGGTAGCTCGTGAATGGTGTTAGTTTTTGGTTCTCCATCCTTACATACAAGGACAAAGTGCATCACATTCGATGGGTTCTCACACACTTCTCTCATCTCACTTTTTGTGGCAAAGAGTGTGAGGTTTTTCTCTCTAGGTGAAGAGTCGCTCAAGTTTGGCTTGTGGCTCTCACTCACTTTTTGGTGGATCACTTTCTCACTTTTCTCTCCATGATGGGTGGCGTGTTTGTCGGCTATCACTTGACTAGGAGACATAGGTCATAGCACATACTCCTTCCCTTTCATCTTGAAGCTATAGTGATTGGTACGCCCGTTGTGGATGACACCACGGTCGAATTGCCATGGTCGACCAAGAAGGAGGTGGCAAACGGTCATTGGGACCACATCACACTCCAAAGTGTCCTCATATGCACCAATTTTGAAGGATACTTGGACCGTATGCTCTATTCAGATAGTGCCGGAGTCACTTAGCCATTGAACCTTGTATGGGTGCAGGTGCTTCCTCTTGACCAATTGAAGCTTGGAGCATAGTTCTTCACTTGCCAAGTTGTGGCAACTACCTCCGTCGATGATGACTTTGACGGACCTTCCATTGATGCCGGCCTTTGTGTGGAAGATGTGGCATATTTGGTTTTCTTCTTGTTGATATTGAAGAGTCAAGACCTTGGAGAGAACAAGAGAGGGGCTTGTATCTTCGTCACAAAAGACTTGAGCATCTTCATCTTTGTTGGTCACTTGTCGGTGCATGGCCACTTGCTCAAGAGCTTCCATTTCTCCTTCACTCATTGAGTCATAGGTGCCATCGTCGTTGAGGATCATGGTACGCTTGTTTGTGCACTCAAAAGACTTGTGGCCTCGGCCACCGCAAGTGAAACACTTGAAGGAGCTTGTCTTGACGGTCCCATCGGTCGGGGTAGATGACGAAGCACGCGGCTTGATGTTGCTTGTAGTAAGAGGAAGACGACTTGAACTTGCCGAAGTTTTCTTGTAACTTGACTTGTTGTCGTTGCTTGGAGAAGGTTTGATTGATGTAGATGTTGTAGGAGTTGTTGAAGCTTGGTTTTTGGAGAAGCCGTAGGTCTTGGATGAGTACTTTGCGTACTTGAAGTCATCTTGCACTTGACGTTCCGCCTTTGTAGCTTGATGCACGAGCTCAACGAGAGTGGAGTAGAGGTGGAAGTCGGCAATCTTCTTGATGGGATGATTGAGTCCATTCAAGAAACGTGCCATTGTTTTCTCATCATCTTCCTTGACATTGGCTCGAATCATGGCTATCTCCATTTCCTTGTAGTATTATTCAACACTCTTTGTTCCTTGCTTGAGTAGTTGGAGTTTCTTGAAGAGGTCGCGATTGTAGTAGGTAGGCACGAAACGTGCTCGCATGACTTCTTTCATTTGAGCCCAAGTGGTGATTGGAGGTTCACCTCTTTCTTGTCGCCGCTCAAGGATTTGTTCCCACCATATGAGCACATAGTCTTGGAACTCAAGTGATGCCATAGCGATCTTCTTCTCTTCATCGTAGTTGTGCAACTGGAAGATTTTGTCAACCTTCAATGCCCATGAGAGATACTCTTCGGGATCATTGCTTCCGTTGAACTTGGGCATTGTGAATTTAAGCTTTCCATATTGTTGCTCTTCATTGTGTTGTTGGCGATGGTGGTGATGACACCCTTGACGTGGATTGCCATCGTCTTCATATTGCTCTTGCCGTGGAGGAAGACCATGATCAACTTGTTCTTGTTGAACTTGAGGTTGAGGTGGAGCTTGACGGGCTTGTGGAGAAGCTTGAGGAACTTGACATTGCACGGGAGGTTGATAGTTCCTCTCTTGGATTTCTTCTCGAAGAGCTTCCTCTTTATTGCACCGTTCACGATTGCGGTTGGCGATGGCTCGACTTGATTCTTGGAGGGCACGTTGCGCCTCAAGAGCTTGCGCTTCTCGTTGTTGTTGTTCAAGACGTTGAGCCTCGGCGTCTTGTTGCTCTTGGTGTAGACGGGCTCGTTCTTCTTCTTCTTGGCGACGGAGATGTTGTCGTTCTTGAGCTTGCGCAAATGCGGCTTGGTTTGATTGAGGACGAGGGACTTGCTCATCGACTTGCTCTTGTGAATGCTTGTCATGTAGCGGGTTGCGAGATGCATGACGGTCTTGACGCACGGCTCGTCAAAGAGTGTTCGATGATGGTGTACTTGAGTCGTAGAAGGTGTCGTCTGAGTGTCGACTCGAGCGGCTCCGTCTTGATGATGAAGAAGTAGAGTGATGCCGGGTCCTCATCAAGGCGCGGATCTCGTCGATTCTTGCATCATTCTCTTGCTTGTGAATGTCGAACTTGTTGTCGAAGTAGTCTCTTGTACGTTGCTCGGAGAGTCGCAAGTCAGTGGCGAGGTTGTCGATGCGGTCGCTCATTGAGAAGCTTGAGGAACTTGACATTGCACGGGAGGTTGATAGTTCCTCTCTTGGATTTCTTCTCGAAGAGCTTCCTCTTTATTGCACCGTTCACGATTGCGGTTGGCGATGGCTCGACTTGATTCTTGGAGGGCACGTTGCGCCTCAAGAGCTTGCGCTTCTCGTTGTTGTTGTTCAAGACGTTGAGCCTCGGCGTCTTGTTGCTCTTGGTGTAGACGGGCTCGTTCTTCTTCTTCTTGGCGACGGAGATGTTGTCGTTCTTGAGCTTGCGCAAATGCGGCTTGGTTTGATTGAGGACGAGGGACTTGCTCATCGACTTGCTCTTGTGAATGCTTGTCATGTAGCGGGTTGCGAGATGCATGACGGTCTTGACGCACGGCTCGTCAAAGAGTGTTCGATGATGGTGTACTTGAGTCGTAGAAGGTGTCGTCTGAGTGTCGACTCGAGCGGCTCCGTCTTGATGATGAAGAAGTAGAGTGATGCCGGGTCCTCATCAAGGCGCGGATCTCGTCGATTCTTGCATCATTCTCTTGCTTGTGAATGTCGAACTTTTTGTCGAAGTAGTCTCTTGTACGTTGCTCGGAGAGTCGCAAGTCAGTGGCGAGGTTGTCGATGCGGTCGCTCATTGCTTGTTGTTCTTGGTGCAATGCTCGTTGTGCACCAAAGAGGTGGCTCTTGGTGACGTATGATGACATGTCGTCGTCTTGCTCGAGGAAGAGTGGGTTGGTAGAAGTACTTGGCCTATCCATCATTCCAAGCAAAATGTGAGTGGTAGAAGCAGAAGAACTTATACCAATGTACCTTTGACCGATGTTGATAATGAATCAAGTTCACTCAAATGCGGACAATGAAATAGCACTATTGGTACCAATCCTTGTCGGTTCTCACACCTACACAAATAAAAGCTTATGGTGGAGCTTGGTGAGGATGGTGGTACAAAATTTGAGGCAATTGTAAGTAAGCATCAATAATGTTGGAAAAGGTTCACAAATTTGCAAATGCAACAAGTAGACCAAGCAAATGATGGCACACGGAAACACACACGCAAATAGATAAGTGGGATTGTGCAAGCCAAAAGTGAGCCAAAATGTGGAATCCACGAAAATGCTCTTGTTGCACAATACTAGAGAGACGCTAGCACGATTGCACAATAGGCGGATACGGGACTTGTGCACAACCTACTCGGCAAAAATGCAACTATCTCTATCCCACGTATGCTATATGTATGGTATTTTGGTGCTATGATCCAAGATGATCCAATATGACAATCTTAGTGTAGTATGATGTTATTGTTCTTGCTCATAAGCTCTTTGCTTATCTTTCCTCTTTGCTTAAAAGCTTGGGTGGCTCTTTCACTTTTGAGCTCTTTTCTCATGCAAAACTTCACGAACCAAGATGACAATTGTGTATGCTATGACAACTTTGTGACACACAATTGGATCCCAAGATATGCACCACGGTGGTATGGTATGTATGCTATGGAGTATGATCACTAATGTGCACAAGTCACGTTGCCGGCAATACTCAAAGGCTAGTCTCGATCGGTAAGTAACGCAAAAGATGGGCTATGATGGTTATCAATGCAATTGCATGTATGACAAAGATGTCGGCGATGTTACCGTCCTTGGCGATGATGTGACCCTTGCGAAGATGAGCCGTGGCGATGATGATGTCCAACCGTACCTAGATAGCCGAAACACAAAAGGATACGGGAACCACAACTCAAAATTTCAAGGACCAAAGTGTGGCACAATCGCCATAGGATGTATTGGGGAGGATGGTGGTGTATGTGGTTTTGGAAGATGTGGTGGAAGGTGGGGTGGTGGTGGAGATTGAACTGAAGAATTTCAGTTTCGTCAGGGTTGCCCGGTCGTCCGGTTTTTCCGGTCGTCCGGCCGTCGGACGTCCGGCAGGGTCCGGTCGTCCGTTAATTTGATTCGGGACAGGGGTTCCGGTCGTCCGGTTTTTCCGGAAGTCCGGTGGTCGAGGTCAACGCAGGTTGGCTTTGGGGCGATTTTGAGGAGGAACAAGATGATGGTGAGGTCAAAATTGAGTGGAGTGATGGATGGAAAAGGGTGGGGAGGGTGGGGAAAGCTAGATCCACACGTAGCAACTCAAATCCATGGACCAAATCCAACAAAATCTCAACACACCAACAAATTACAAAAAACATTTGGGGCTATTTTTCTGGAGATTTTCGAAATTAGGAAGAAAACAACAAAATCAAGCTAGAAAACACGGGGTAGGGGCTCCAAAAATGTGATCAATGTGGCTCATGATACTAAGATGATGTAGGGCGGAACCCTATGCGGAGATCTTTCACGTTTGGAGGGGGAACCTACGCGGAGAACACGATGAACAAGCAGAAGAACACGAGGAAAAACACACAAGAGGAACACTAAACCGACAAGTATCAATCACACAAGGGCTAGATCACCGAACACATAAGGTAGCACAAGATTCAAAATCAACAAAGGAAAGATACACAAGTAGCCGTTCTTCTCCGAGAGGAGGTCTTGATGGGGTCCACCCTAGAAGGGGGTCTTGAATCCGCTTGGGGGATCTTCTCCGTAGAGGTCCTGAGCTCCGAGGAGAAGTAGCTAAGTGGATGAGCAAGGGCTCTCACACCAAAATATGAGCTAAACCAATGCTAACCCTAACTAGGAGGTGGAAGAGGTCTTTTTATAGTCTTAGTGCAAAAAGGGGCGAAATGAAGGGGTACATGGGCTTCGGCCCGCAACTGTGCACAGTCAGGCACCGGACGTCCGCTAGGGGCCGGTCATCCGGTGGCTCAGGAAGGACTGGATGTCCGGAGTCGTCGGACGTCTGCTGGCCGGTCGTCCGGTGTCCTCGGATTTCTGCTGATTTCCATTCGGTGAAGGAGGCGCCGGACGTCCGGTATCTTCGGTCTTCCACTGACTTCCGTTCTGCTGGGAGGGTGCCGGACGTCCGATGACGCCGGTTGTCCGCTCGCTGGAGGTGGCCGGTCGTCCGGTCTGGGCCGGACGTCCGCTCGCTGGGGCCTGTGCTGGCTGGGACTTGGCGGCTGAGGCTTCAGGCGCCGGACGTCCGGTCCCGACCGGTCGTCCGGTGGCTGGAGCTTTCTCCGAAGGACCTTCTTCTCGACCTTCGCCGTTGGTAGCTTTGCCTCCTTGTCCAATGGATGTAGATGCACCATGGCTTTCCTCCAAGTACCTTAGCACACATAGTGTTTCCGTTTGAGGTAGTAGCCATGTCTCATGATTAGGACGAGGGAGTTCGAAGAGGAGTGAGTTCACCTTTTCTTCAATAGCTTTAGCTCGAGCCCGAGTCATGGGTCAAAGTGGTGTTGAGGAAGATGTAGATGCGTCCATGGGGATGAGCGAGGGATGCTCCGCATCAATGAAGAAGTGGAATGATGCCGGTTCCTCATCAAGGTGCGGATCTCGTCCATTCTTGCATCGTTCTCTTGCTTGTGAGCGTCGAACTTGTTGTCAAAGCAGTCTCTTGTATGTTGCTCGGAGAGTCGCAAGTCGGTGGTGAGGTTGTTGATGCGTTCGCTCATTGCTTGTTATTCTTGGTGTAACGCTCTTTGTGCACCAAAGAGGTGGCTCTTGGTGACGTATGATGACATGTCGTCGTCTCGCTCGAGGAAAAGTGGGTTGGTAGAAGTACTCGGCCTATCCATCATTCCAAGCAAAAATGTGAGTGGTAGAAGGAGAAGAACTTATACCAATGTACCTTTGACCGATGTTGATGATAAATCAAGTTCACTCAAATGCGGACAATGAAATAGTAATACTGGTACCAATCCTTGTCGGTTCTCACACCTACACAAATAAAAGCTTATGGTGGAGCTTGGTGAGGATGGTGGCACAAAATTTGATGCAATTGTAAGTGAGCGTCAATAATGTTGGAAAAGATTCACAAATTGGCAAATGCAACAAGTAGACCAAGCAAGTAGGGGTACACGGAAACACACACGCAAATAGATAAGTGGGATTGTGCAAACCAAAAGTGAGCCAAAATGTGGAATCCACGAAAATGCTCTTGTTGCACAATACTAGAGAGACGCTAGCACGGTTGCACAATAGGCGGATACTGGACTTGTGCACAACCTACTAGGCAAAAATGCAACAATCTCTATCCCAAGTATGCTATATGTATGGTATTTCGGTGCTATGATCCAAGATGATCCAATATGACAATCTTAATGTAGTATGATGCTATGGTTCTTGCTCATAATGATAGAGGCAAAGGTGTCCCGTCTTTCGATGAGATGATGGATATCGCTTTGGTGGAAATCGACTTTGACGATCCGACTACGAATGTACGAGGACGTCGCACCTTAGCAATCGCTAAACCAACTCCGAGATGTTATTGACCACGCCGGAGCACGATCAACCTGACCGCAAGGGTCTGTTTCCTGCGAGCAAACGAAGAACAAGCAAGAAACTGAGATTGCAATCTGGATATTGCGAATATAAGATGAAAGCTTTATTGATCAAGGTGGGGTTCTGTGACGCCTTTGTCTGGTCGTTGAACACAAACGAAGTACGCGAAGTTGCAGCTATGGCGAACTTTAATCTAAACAAAACCCAAAGTCTAAACGGTGCCCTAAGGGCTATATATATGGAGGAAGGGGGGGGGGGGATTTCGTGGCCCTTGGTGGAGGGGTCCGAAATCAAACCTATCTCTTGTTTCCCCACACATACGGACTCTAAAAATAGCCTATACTTATGTATTTCGAAATTACATGGGCCTGGCCCAATAATAAGGTGACACAGCACGTAGAATAGCCTCTGGACGAAATTTATGAAGTGGCATCTTGTATATTTCGTCCAAGGCTTCATGCACCCGTTATGGTGGCTTCAAAGCCCTGAAATCATCACTTGTAACTCCGTTCTTGTTCCCCTTGCGCATGCCATCATCTCCATTCTTGTTCTTGCTCCAATGTTCATCCTTCTCCAAGCTAGGCCCTTCATTTGTAAGCAAAACAAATGTATCCAATTTAGGCAGCATCATATTCTCATGAACATTAGAATCATTACCAAGAAACAAAAGTACCTGGTAATTTAGTTGGCGTGCGCGAGCTCTAGTAATTGGTCCAGTATGTATAGCAGCAGGGGCTGTGGGTGTAACAATGGTATTGATGTCCTCATCATCCTCCCCTTCTTGAAGTGAAGTCGTCCTCGACGGAAGTTCATCTTCCTCACCCAAATAAAGCTTCAAATCTGCAATGTTAAAAGTGGGACTAACCCCAAAATCTGCATGCAGCTCCAGTTTATATGCATTATCATTTATTTTCTCCAACACCTTAAAGGGACCATCAACACGTGGCATTAGCTTTGATTTGCACAAATCAGGAAATCTATCCTTACGCAAATGTAACCAAACAAGATCTCCAGGTGCAAACACAACATGTTTTCTACCCTTATCCCCAGCAAGTTTATATTTAGCATTCATACGCTCAATGTTTTCCTTAGTTAACTCATGCATTTATAAAATCAATTCAGCACGTTCTTTAGCATCAAAATTAACCTTCTCCGAAGATGGAAGAGGCAACAAATCAATAGGTGCACGAGGTAGGAAACCATACACAACTTCAAAAGGGCACATCTTAGTAGTAGAATGCAATGAACGATTATAAGCAAATTCAATATGAGGCAAGCATTCCTCCCACATTTTCTTATTATTCTTCAAAACAGCCCTAAGCATAGTAGACAATGTTCTATTGACTACTTCAGTTTGTCCATCAGTTTGGGGGTGACAGGTAGTACTAAAAAGCAGTTTAGTCCCCAACTTAGCCCATAAACATCTCCAAAAGTGGCTAAGAAATTTAGTATCATGATCTGAAACAATAGTATTTGGCACACCATGCAAGCGAATAATTTCACGAAAGAACAAATAAGCAACATTAACAGCATCATCGCTTTTATGACATGGTATAAAGTGTGCCATTTTCGAGAATCTATCCATGACAACAAATATGCTACCCCTCCACTTCTTTGTTGTAGGTAAACCTAAAACAAAGTCCATAGATATATCCTCCCAAGGAACACTAGGTACAGGCAAAGGCATATATAAACCATGAGGATTGAGTCGTGACTTAGCTTTTTGACATGTAGTGCAGCGAGCAATAAAACGCTCAACATCCCGTCTCATCTTTGGCCAAAAGAAATGTGTAGCAAGTACATCCTCCGTCTTCTTCACGCTAAAGTATCCTCCTGCAACAACAAAAGACGAACAGAGCTAGCTGGAATGCATAGCTTGTTAGCACGGAACACAAATCCATCATTAATGATGAACTTGTTCTACGTTCTTCCTTCTTTACAATTCTGCAATACATCTTTAAAATCAGCATCATGTACATATTGATCTTTGATGGTCTCCAAACCAAATATTTTGAAGTCAAGTTGTGCAAGCATAGTATAGCGACGAGACAATGCATCAGCAATAACATTTTCTTTACCCTTCTTGTGTTTAATGACATAAGGGAAAGTCTCAATGAATTCAACCCATTTAGCATGTCTACGATTCAGTTTAGCTTTACTTTTACTATGTTTCAAAGATTCATGATCAGAATGTATAACAAATTCTTTGGGCCATAAATAATGTTGCCATGTTTCTAAAGTCCGGACAAGAGCATATAATTCTTTATCATAAGTAGAATAATTCAGACTAGGCCCAGTCAATTTTTCAGAAAAGTATGCAACAAGTTTGCCATCTTGTAATAACACACCTCCTAATCCAATTCCACTAGCATCACATTCAAGCTCAAAAGTCTTATTAAAATCAGGAAGTTGGAGTAAAGGAGCATGTGTCAACTTATCTTTCAATACCGTGAAGGCTTCTTCCTGTGCGGTACCCCAAACAAAAGGCACATCCTTCTTTGTAAGCTCGTTGAGAGGTGCAGGAATGGTGCTGAAATCTCTCACAAAACACCTATAGAAACCAGTGAGGCCAAGAAAACTCCTCACTTGTGTGACCGTTTTGGGTTGCGGCCAACTCTCAATAGCTTCAATCTTGTCTTTATCAACTTCAATTCCCTGTGGAGTAACAACATAGCCAAGAAAAGATACTCGGTTGGTGCAAAAGGTGCACTTCCCAAGGTTACCAAACAAACGTGCATCACGTAGAGTAATAAAAACAGCACATAAATGTTCTAAATGTTCTTCCACAGATCTGCTATAAATCAATATGTCATCAAAGTAAACTACCACAAATCGTCCAATGAAAGCACGTAAAACTTCGTTCATTAATCTCATGAAAGTACTAGGTGCATTAGTTAACCCAAAAGGCATGACTAACCACTCATACAATCCAAACTTAGTTTTAAATGTTGTTTTCCATTCATCTCCCAATTTCATACGAATTTGATGGTATCCACTACGCAAATCAACTTTGGAGAATATTGTAGAGCCACTCAATTCATCAAGCATATCATCTAGCCTAGGAATAGGATGACGATAACGAATAGTAATATTATTAATGCCTCTACAATCAACACACATACGTGATGTATCATCCTTTTTCGGCACTAGAATAATAGGAACAGCACAAGGACTAAGGGATTCGCGTATATAACCTTTGTCGAGCAGCTCATGTACTTGACGCATAATCTCCTTCATCTCCTTTGGATTGGTACGGTATGGTGCACGGTTGGGTAATGATGCACCGGGAATTAAGTCAATCTGATGCTCAATCCCTCGAATGGGAGGTAATCCCGGTGGCACGTCTTGTGGAAAGACGTCAGCGAACTCCTGCAAAATGTTAGTGACAGCAGGAGGCAAAGAGGAAGGCACGCCCTCGAATGAAAATAATGCCCCTTTGCACACAAAAGCATAGCAAACAGATTTGCTGAAATCTAGCTCATCAATATCAGATTTAGTGGCAAATAAACATGCAATTTTCAATTTAATTTCAGAAGCAACACTAGATGGTTTACTATTAGGCTTCATTTGTTTCTCAAATTCTTTTGCCACAATCTGATTTTCACTCTTATTTTTATCCTATTTTTCTTTATTAGCTCTATTAATATCATCTTTCAAAATGGAATCAGGAGTCATAGGAAGCAAAGTAATATTTGTGTCCTTATGAACAAGAGTATACTGATTGTTTCTACCATGGTGTACAGAATTTTTATCAAATTGCCATGGTCGACCAAGTAATAAGGAACATGCTTGCATAGGTACCACATCACAATCAACATAATCAGCATATGTAGAGATACTAAAATGCACACGATCAGTACGTGTTACCTTAACCTTGCCGCTGTTGTTGAACCATTGGATGTAGTAAGGATGTGGATGTGGTCTTGTGGTGATAGATAGCTTCTCCACCATCTCCATGCTAGCCAAGTTGTTGCAGCTCCCTCCATCTATGATGACGCGTATAGAACGTTCCTTCACAACTCCCTTTGTATGAAACAAATTATGCCTCTGATTTTGCTCAGCTTGTGTAACCTGCACACTCAAAACACGTTGAGCAACTAAACATTCATACCTGTCAGCATCTTCAGCAGCCATGTATTGTGTCTCATGATCAAAATCATCTCCACCATGTTCTTCACGTGTAATAAGAGCCAAAGTCTCCTCATCATAGTCACTAGCAGACTCATACCCACCATCCTCAGTAGCAATCATCACACGCTGAGATTTGCATTTTCTCGCATAATGTCCTCTTCTCTTACAATGACGACAAATAATATCACTTGTGTGCCCTATTGACGCCATGGAAGAAGAAGAGCTCTGCGCAGGCCCAGCAGGTGTGCTCTTGGCAGATAGTGGTGGTTGTGCCTGCTTTCTTGTATCACGGTTGGAGGTGGCACCTAAAGGAGGTGACGGTGCAGTGGAAGTAGATGATGCACGTGGTGTCCATGATGAAGGTCGACCTGCAGAAACGTTAGTTCGCGCCAATGCTTGTCGATCCTGCACTTCACGTTTAGCTTTACAAGCAAGATGGAATAAACGAGTGATATTAGTATACTCCTTATACTCTAGAATGGTCTGAATCTCTTTACTTAATCCATCCATAAAATGTGCAAGCATAGCTTCATTCTCCTCAACAATACCACATCTAATCATGCCAGTTTGTAATTCCTGATAATATTCTTCTACATTATTTTTTCCTTGTCTTAAGCGCTGCAATTTTTGAAGTAATTCACGTTGATAATATGGTGGAACCCAACGAGTACGCATAGCAGTTTTCAAAGAAGCCCAAGTAGCTGGAACAGGATATAATCGACAATGTTCAGACCACCAAACACATGCAAAGCTAGTGAAAGCACGAACAGCAGCAGGAACACGTCTCTCCTCAGGATATTGTAAACATGTAAATCGTTGTTCAGTTTCTAACTCCCAAGTAAGATATATTTACAGGAACATATCTACCCTCAAACGGTGGAATATTCAATTTCAGTTTAGGGAGATGGTCAGGCTCTCGTACCTGAGGTGGTGGTGCAGGCCTACCATTGCGATTATATACCTGAGGTCGACCTGCTGGTGGTGGTGCTGGTGGCTGCACGTAGTTCTGATTTTGATCAACCTCATCCTCATAATCGCCCGCATACTCATCATCCTCCTGGGTACCAGCAGCAGCAGCAGCAGGAGCCAAAGAAGCATCAACAACAGGTACAACAACACCAGAAGTTTGGCCATCCTCAAGAGGAACACGCTGCGCTCATCCATCCTGATTCGGAAGGGGCTGTTGTTGTTGTCATTGCAGAGGTGCGATAGGTGCAGTCGGCGGTGGTTGTGGAAAGCGCGCGAGCAATTCATTAAACTTGTTATCAAGCTTTGTTTCGAACGTCTTCTTAATGCCATCCATCTTCTCCATGGTCTCTTCAAATCTGTTGAGCACATCTTGCACCTGTCCACTCATCATTTGCTCAAATTTATCATGTAGCTATTTGTTTGTCAGGTTCTCCCAATCAGTCTCATCGGCTTGTGATTCTACCATGGTTAGCAGCAAATAGAAACAAAATATGATCCTATAGACTACTAGGAATAGGTGGTGGGGTATCACAAACCCGTCAAGCAAATCTCAAATTCTTACCAGTTCTTACCCAGCAGCAGGAGGTGATTGGCAACCGTTGTAGTCAAAACTCTCAAAGCTTGGATAAAGCGATTACCAGGGAGAGTCAAACGCATGACGTAGATGTATGTGGGGCTGGGAAGGCTTATAATATGGTAGCAAAAAGGTCAGCAATAATCAATTCAGAGATGCAAAGTTGAATAAACGCTCAACAACGGTACTGTGCTGGTCCTATGCTAGACTGTGCTAGAGACGTGAGCCTAGAACACCAACAAAATCACGGTGCGGCCCGTAAACAAGGGAGGAGCACACTCTGAATTTTTTTCTCTTTTTTCCCCTTTTTTTGCACTTTTTTTTTCTCTTTTTTTTTGCTCCACAACAATTTTTTTTCGAAAAAGTCTACAAATGGTCTAAAAACTGCCTAGCCAGAATTTTCCAGACTTCTCTGTCACGACTCAGACTTTTTTTTGAGTTTGGAAACTATTTTTCTACTGCGGGTAGCACGGATGTTGGGGAGTCCTTCTCTGTCACGACTCGGAGTATGGCGTGATCTGGAAATCCAAAACAAAGTAACAAAATACTGGACTCGGAATAGGACTGGTGGCGGAAACGAATCTGGTGGAACTCGAACTGGTGGCGGAGATGAATCTGGTGGAACTCAGACTGGTGGTGGATATATGCTGCAGGTAGACTTGGATTGGCGTGATGGCGGCGGATATGTGGTGGCGTATATGGACTCGGATTGGCGGTGAATATGTGGTGGTGGTATATGGCAGCGGTGATGAAGTTGGTGCGGTGGTGGTATATGGCAGCAGCGATGATGATGATGCGGTGGTGATATATGGCAGCGACGACATGACAACCTGTGAACAGAACTCGAAACTCTAAAGGACTAGACGCTAAGACCAGCAACTTGACACGACGATGCAACCGCAAATTCAACAAAGCAAATACAGAAAAGATTATGCAAAGGCTCAGATTGGTTCGGATGGGATGAACTAACCCTAATATTTTTTTGGCTTTTTCGTGGACTATAGGTATGAAGAACAGACTCGATCGAAACTATGAAAAACTGTAAAATCTCACCGAGCAACCTGGAAATCTCATACCACTTGATAGAGGCAAAGGTGTCCCGTCTTTCGATGAGATGATGGATATCGCTTTGGTGGAAATCGACTTTGACGATCCGACTACGAACGTACGAGGATGTCGCGCCTTAGCAATCGCTAAACCAACTCCGAGAGGTAATTGACCACGCCGGAGCACGATCAACCTGACCACGAGGGTTTGTTTCCTGCGAGCAAACGAAGAACAAGCAAGAAACTGAGATTGCAATCTGGATATTGCGAATATAAGATGAAAGCTTTATTGATCAAGGTGGGGTTCTGTGACGCCTTTGTCTGGTCGTTGAACACAAACGAAGTACGCGAAGTTGCAGCTATGGAGAACTTTAATCTAAACAAAACCCAAAGTCTAAACGGTGCCCTAAGGGCTTTATATATGGAGGAAGAGGGGGGGGGATTTGTGGCCCTTGGTGGAGGGGTCCGAAATCAACCCTATCTCTTGTTTCCCCACACATACGGACTCTAAAAATAGCCTATACTTATGTATTTCGAAATTACATGGACCTGGCCCAATAATAAGGTGACGCAGCACCTAGAATAGCCTCTGGACGAAATTTATGAAGTGGCATCTTGTATATTTCGTCCAAGGCTTCATGCACCCGTTATGGTGGCTTCAAAGCCCTGAAATCATCACTTGTAACTCCGTTCTTGTTCCTCTTGCGCATGCCATCATCTCCATGCTTGTTCTTGCTCCAATGTTCATCCTTCTCCAAGCTAGGCCCTTCATTTGTAAGCAAAACAAATGTATCCAATTTAGGCAGCATCATATTCTCATGAACATTAGAATCATTACCACGAAACAAAAGTAACTGATAATTTAGTTGGCGTGCGCGAGCTCTAGTAATTGGTCCAGTATGTATAGCAGCAGGGGCTGTGGGTGTAACAATGGTATTGATGTCCTCATCACATAAGCTCTTTGCTTATCTTTCCTCTTTGCTTAAAAGCTTTGGTGGCTCTTTCACTTTTGAGCTCTTTTCTCATGCAATACTTCATGAACCAAGATAGCAATTGTGTATGCTATGACAATTTTGTGACGCACAAATGGATCCCAAGATATGCACCACGGTGGTATGGTATGTATGCTATGGAGTATGATCACTAATGTGCACAAGTCACGTTGCCTGCAATACTCAATGGCTAGTCTCGATGGGTAAGCAACGCAAAAGATGGCTATGATGTTTATCAATGCAATGGCAATGTTTGGACAAAGATGTCGTCGAGATTACCGTCCTTGTTTACGGTTGAAGGTTCCAAACGGATGCGAATGTGGATGATGATGTGATGCACGTTCTTCAGTACGTTGGCGAAGATGCCGCTGCATCGTGGTCGGAGTTGCCGAAGTAGCGGGAGTCGCCGAAGATGCGTGACCTTTCTGTCTAGGCCGGAAGTTCAGGGCAAGACGGAAGGTCCGGGGTCCGGAAGTTCCAAGCTGGGCCGGAAGGTCCGGGGGCCGGAAGTTCTGGGCTGCGCCGGAAGTTCCGGTGGTCGCGATTCTGCCAAGAACAGGGACTTCGGGATCGAGGGTTTGGGCGGGAAAATTGGGGGAAAAACCCAAATCCTGAGGGGGAAAAGAAGAAATTAGAAGGGAAGAAGGAAGGGGAAGCTAGATCCACTCAAAGCAAAACAAACCCGTGGATCAAATCCAACAAAACTTCATCAAACCAACAAATCACAAAAAAAATTTGGGGCTATTTTTGGTGGGGATTTTGGGATTTAGGACGAAAACAACAAAATCAAGCTAGAAAACACGGGGTAGGGGCTCCAGAAACGTGATCAACATGGATCATGATACCAAGATGATGTAGGGCGGAACCCTAATCGGGGATCTTTCACATTTGGAGGGAATCCTACGGGGAGAACACGACGAACAAGCGGAAGAACACAAGGAAAACACACAAGAGGAACACGAAACCGACAAGTATCGATCACACAAGGGCTAGATCACCGAACACATAAGGTAGCACAAGATTCAAAATCAACAAAGGAAAGATACACGAGTAGCCGTTCTTCTCTGGAAAGAGGTCTTGATGGGGCCACCCTAGAGGGGGTCTTGAATCCGCTTGGGGGATCTTCTCCGTAGAGGTCGTGAGCTCCGAGGAGAAGTGCCAAGTGGATGAGCAAGGGCTCTCACATGAAATATGAGCTAAAACCAATGCTAACCCTAAATAGGAGGAGGTGGAGGAGTATATATAGTTTACGGGGCGAAAGGGTACACGGGTCTCGTCCCAAGTGGCTGCGCGCAGGCAGGGCCGGAAGTTTCGGGCGGGGCCGGAAGTTTCGGGCCACGGAAGGTCCGGGCAGGGTCCGGCCTAAGCAGAGAGTTGACGCGGGTGGAGTTGGGCTGGCTTCCGGGGGCCGGAAGGTCCGGGCGGGCCGGAAGGTCTGGGCCGGGGTCCGGGCAGGTTCCGGGCTAACCAGATAGTTGGCACGCCCGGGCTTGTCGATGTCGCCGGAGGCCGGAAGGTCCGGGCAGGCCGGAAGTTCCGGGCTGTCCAGAGAGTTGACGCCTGTCGTTTCTTCTTCAGCTCCTGTTTCCTTGGGTTGGACATTGTAACTGATCACGCATAGCGTCTCGAACTTAGGTAGAAGCCATGTCTCACTGGAAGAAAAGGGGAACTCGAGTAAGAGTGATGTCACCTTGGATTGAATAGCACGAGCTCTTGCTCTTGTCATGGGTCCACTTGAAGCTTGGATAGTCGATGGAAGGTCCATGGGGATGACCGAGAGTTGCTCCGCATCAACTTTGCCATTGTATCTTTCCTTTGATTGTGTTTGTGACTTGTGGATCTTGTGTTGTTACTCTAGTGGATTTGTAATCGGGAATTGTTGGAGTGATTTCCTCTTCGTGTTCTTGTTGTGTTCTTGGTGTTTCTCTCCTTTTCCCCCTCCAAGTGTGAAAAGATCCCTCCTAGGGTTCTACCCTACATCAGGAGAGCTGCGTGCAGGTCCTAAAAACAGGTAGAGCGATCGTTAAGGAGACCACCTAGAAATTCCCATATACGTCAGTGCTTCTTGCCGTCTTGGTGTATCTATCCTTTCGAAATGACTGGTGATCAAGCCATGAGGAAAGGCCTATGGAAAAGAAACCTGAAAAGGACCTGCACAATCTAGTTATGCCTCCATCGATGCCCATGGTATTTTGAGTGCGTAATTATATACGCGCGGTACGAACGCCGCCACTTGGTCGGGACTGGGACGGAGGCCAAATTGCTAGTTGAGCTCTTGACGAGCTGGGCTGTCCTGCTGCAGAGTAGTCCGGACTCGTTTGACAGTGCCCGGGAGCCCAGCCACTGAATTAAGGTTCTACTTGAAAAGGCCCCTCTGTACTTCTCCTGCTAAAGCAGTGGTGTGCTCCTCGGTACGGAGGGAGCGTTCCATGTTTCCATTGACTGTTATGACGCCGCGTGCTCCGGGCATCTTGAGCTTGAGATAAGCATAATGTGGCACCGCGTTGAATCGAGCAAACGCAGTTCGTCCCTGCAATGCGTGATAGCCATTGCGGAAGCGGACGATATCGAAGACCAATTCTCCGCTTCGGAAGTTGTCCGGAGATCCGAAGACACCCTCTAGTGTGATTGAGCTCATACAGCGGGCCTCTACACCCGGTATGACTCCTTTCAAGGTAGTCTTTGTGGGCTTGATCCTTGAGGGATATAATGCCCATTTTGCGCACTGTATCCTGATAGAGCAGGTTCAGGCTGCTTCCACCATCCATGAGGACTCGCGTGAGATGGAATCCATCAATGATTGGGTCGAGGACCAGTGCAGCTGAACCGCCATGACGGATACTAGTCGGGTGGTCCCTGCGATCGAATGTGATCATACAGGAAGACCATGGGTTGAACTTTGGGGCGACTAGCTCCATCGCGTAGACGTCCCTGAGCACGAGTTTGTGCTCCCTCTTAGGGACATGGGTACCGTATATCATGTTCACTATTTTAACTTGGCGGGGGGGGGGGGACTTTTTCTGTCCCCCTGTGTTCAGTGGATGGGACTCCTCGTCATCGTCATCGCTTTGCGACCCCTTCTCCTTGTTCTCAACATTTAATTTGCCAGCCTGTTCAAAAACCCAACAGTCTTTGTTTGTATGATTGGCTGGTTTGTCCGGGGTGCCATGGATCTGGCATGGACGATCGAGTATGCAGTCCAAGCTGGATGGGCCCGGATTGTTTATTTTATATGGCTTCTTCCGCTGGCCGGACTTGGAGCCACTGAATCCGGCGTTGACTGCCGTGTCGTCGATATTGTCACTGTTGCTTCGACGCTTATGCCTATTGTGTCGGGGCTTGACGTTGCTGTTTTTGGTCTCAGAGGTGCCAGCTTCGCTTGCAGTGTTATTGCTACGGGCTAGCCAACTATCCTCGCCCGCACAAAAACGGGTCATGAGTGTCGTGAGGGCTGCCATGGACTTCGGCTTTTCTTGGCCGAGGTGATGGGCGAGCCATTCGTGGCGGATGCTGTGCTTAATGGCCGCTAGGGCTTCGGCATCCGGACAGTCGACGATCTGGTTCAGAATTTCCTGGTTGGCTCTCCGGGCTGTTGAACTATGTGACTTAAGTCATCGGCATCTGGAGGTCGTACGTATGTACCTTGGAACTTGTTGCAGAAGGCGTCTTCCAAGTCCTCCCAGCTTCCAATAGAGTTTTTAGGCAGACTGTTTAACCAGTGCCGAGCTGGCCCTTTGAGTTTTAGCGGGAGGTATTTGATAGCGTGAAGGTCATCACCGCGGGCCATATGAATATGGAGAAGAAAATCCTCAATCCATACCGCGGGATCTGTTGTTCCATCGTATGATTCGATATTCGCGGGTTTAAACCCTTCTGGGAATTCATGCTCCATTACTTCATCAGTGAAGCAAAGGGGGTGTGCGGTGCCTCTGTATCGGGCCAAGTCGCGACGTAGTTCTGATGTAGTCTGTCTGCAATTTTAGGTCCAGCATGGTTATTTTTGTCATGTCCAGCAAAATGGCCATCGTCGCACGTCAGGGCACGCCCCCGCGATCCGTAGATTGATTTAGTCTGACCTGTTCTGTTTTTAGGTCCTGCCGTAGGTCATATGTATAACCCCGAGCTGTTTTATCTCTACCTCTACGGTGAGGTAGGACGGGTTGGTGTTCGACTTGAGGTGCCGCATTATCCTGGCCACGTGGTTGTCAGCCAGCCGGATTACGCGCTGATGGTACGGGCTCCAACGCCTCGTCATCGAATTGAGGTAACAATTTGCGCTTCGGGTAACTTTTAGTTGGGCGATCGAGGCCGTGTTCCTCGGCTGCCAGGCCATTAGTCCATCTGTCATTGAGCAGGTCTTGATCAACTTGAAGTTGTTGCTGCTTCTTTTTCAGGCTCCTCGCAGTGGCTATTAGCCGGCGCTTAAAGCGCTCCTGCTCAAGAGGTTCCTCAGGCACGATGAAATCCTCGTTGCCGAGGATCACCTCATCCTCGGAGAGTGGAAGATGATTACTGTCCTCCGAGTCTTTGTTTACGGCCTGTTCATCAGGGCTAACTGGCCCGTCCTCCCATTCGTCCTGTTCGGAGGTTGGCACAGGGGGGTATCCCTTGTCTTCGGCATCATCTGGAGTATTGTTTTCTCTTGTGCCGATATCGCTGTCTTTTCCACGACGTGACTTAGAGCGGTGCCGCTGACGTCGGCGTTTTGGCTGTATCTCAGGAGGTTTATCCTCGACTAGATCCTTCTCGTTATCGCCATTGTTCTCTTTAGGTGTATCCACCACGTACACATCGTACGAAGAAGTGGCCGTCCAGCACCCAATAAACGGGGGTTTTTGGCCCTGATCCTCTTCGGCATCGTCGTCCATAACGTCGATGTCTTCGGAGCCATAATCGAGCATGTCAGTTAAGTCTTCGATAGTGTCTATGAAGTGGGCGGCGGGTGGGAAACAAAATTCTCCGTCATCAGCGTCCAGTTCGAACCGGATATAATTCGTCTATGAGGCCCCTGCTAAGGAGAGTGTTTTTAATGAGTTTAGCACATCGCCTAAAGGTGAGTGCCGGAGGATGTCCGCGGAGCCGAATTCGATGATCGATGACCGAGCAAGCTCGACATGCTCGGACGCACGTGGTTCGGCACCTGTAGCCGAAAATGAGTCTGAGGTTCCAGTGGCGCAGATTCCATCCGAGGTAGCAACATTGTTCCGTCCGTATCCAGATGCAAGTCAAGTAGGAAGGAGTTCACCTCGGTTTCCAAAGCACGTGCTCTTGCTCTTGTCGTAGGTCCACGTGGGGCTTGATATGTCGGTGTAGAGTCCATGGGGATGATGGAAGGATGCTCTGCATCATCTCCCCTCCTTGGGGGAGATCCGACCTCGGATCAAAAGCTCCATCTCCATGGTATGGCGTGAGGTCTTTGACGTTGAAGATGTCGCTCACATTGTACTTGTCTCGTGGTAGGTCGATCTTGTAGGCGTTGTCGTTGTAGCATTGATGCGGAGCATCCTTCCATCATCCCCATGGACTCTACACCAACACATCGAGCCCCACGTGGACCTATGACAAGAGCAAGAGCACGTGCTTTGGAAACTAAGGTGAACTCCTTCCTACTTGACTTGCATTTGGATACGGGCGGAACATGTTTACTAGCTCACCAAAATGAGCTATGTATCATTAGGTACGAAGAGGAACACCACCATGAGGCTAAGGAGCACCCCCAAGGAGAGGAAGGACCACCCCAAGGCCATGCAGACCAAGACGGAGTGCTACAGCAGCAAAATGGAGTTCCCAGGTGACACCGTGCGCACGGGCCCCCAAGACCCCGTGCCCACGAGCTGCTCAGGGAGTTTGCGCTGGAGCACCCCATGCGCACGGGCTTGTACCGTGCGCACGGGGCCCAGTGTGCACAGGCCCAACTTACCCCGTGCGCACGGGCTCATCAGGATGGCCGACTGAGATCTCCTGTCCGAGCCCTTCTTCATCTCCATCGACCCCAAGCCTATATAAGTCGTACCAAGGTCCATGTTTAGGGTTAGCAAAGTATTAGATGAGATATTTGTGAGCTTTGCTTCTTTCTACCTTCCCTTGTGGAATCAAGACCCCCTAGGGAAGAATCCTTGTGGATTTCAAGTCCTCTCAAGGATTAGACTATCTTCAAGCCCCCATCTCCTTTGGACTTGGGAAGAACATTGCCATTGTATCTTTCCTTTGATTGTGTTTGTGACTTGTGGATCTTGTGTTGTTACTCTAGTGGATGTGTAATCGGGAATTGTTGGAGTGATTTCATCCTTGTGTTCTTGTTGTGTTCTTGTTGTTTCTCTCCTTTTCCCCCTCCAAGTGTGAAAAGATCCCTCCTAGGTTTCTACTGATGCGGAGCATCCTTCGGTCATCCCCATGGACCTTCCATCAACTATCCAAGCTCCAAGTGGACCCATGACAAGAGCAAGAGCTCGTGCTATTCAATCCGAGGTGACATCACTCCTATTCGAGTTCCCCTTTTCTTCCAGTGAGACATGGCTACTACCTAAGTCCGAGATGCTATGCGTGATCAGGTACAACGTTCAAGCCAAGGAACCAGGAGCTGAAGAAGAAACGACAGGCGTCAACTCTCTGGACAGCCCGGAACTTCCGTCCACAGCCCGGAACTTCCGGCCCGCCCGGAGCTTCCGGCCTTCGACGACATTGACCAGCCCGGGCGTGCCAACTATCCGGTTAGCCCAGAACCTGCCCGGAACCCGTCCCGGACCTTCCGGCCCCCGGACACCAGCCCAGCTCCTCCCGCGCCAACTCTCTAGCTAAGCCGGACCCTGCCCAGACCTTCCGTCGCCCGGAACTTCCGGCCCCGCCCGGAACTTCCGGCCCCGCCTGCGTGCAGCCACTTGGGCCGAGGCCCGTGTACCCTTTCGCCCCGTAAAATTTATATACTCCCCCACCTCCTCCTAGCTAGGGTTAGTGAAGGATTAGCTCATATTTGTGTGAGAGCTTTGCTCATCCACTTGGTTACCTTCTCCTCGGAGATCGCGCCTCCTTGGAGAAGATCCTTCCAAGAGGATTCAAGACCCCCTCCTAGGGTGGACCCCATCAAGACCTCCTCACGGAGAAGAACGGCTACTCGTGTATCTTTCCTTTGTTGATTTTGAATCTTGTGCTAGCTTATGCGTTCGGTGATCTAGCCCTTGTGTGATCGATACTTGTCGGTTTAGTGTTTCTCTTGTGTGTTTTTCCTTGTGTTCTTCCGCTCGTTCGTCGTGTTCTCCCTGTAGGATCCCCTCCAAACGTGAAAGATCTCTGACTAGGGCTCCGCCCTACATCATCTTGGTATCATGAGCCACGTTGATCACGTTTTTGGAGCCCCTACCCCGTGTTTTCTAGCTTGATTTTGTTGTTTTTGTCCTAAATCCGAAAATCCCCACCAAAAATAGCCCCAATTTTCTTTTGTGATTTGTTGGTGTGATGAAGTTTTGTTGGATTTGATCCATGGATTTGTTTTGCTTCGAGTGGATCAAGCTTCCCCTACCTTCTTCCCTTCTAATTTCTTCTTTTTCCCCTCAGGATTTGGGTTTTTCCCCCAATTTTTCCGCCCATACCCTCGATCCCGAAGTCCCTGTTCTTGGCAGAATCGCGACCACCGGAACTTCCGGCTCAGCCCGGAACTTCCGGCCCCCAGACCTTCCGGCCCAGCCCGGAACTTCCGTACCCCGGAACTTCCGGCCTAGACAGAAAGGTCATGCATCTTCGGCGACTCCTGCTTCTTCGGCAACTCCGACCACGGTGCAGCGGCATCTTCGCCAACGTACTGAAGACCGTGCATCACATCATCGTCCACATTCGCATACGTTTGAAACCTTTACCGTAAGCAAGGACGGTAATCTCGACGACATCTTTGTCCAAACCATGCCATTGCATTGATAAACATCATAGCCATCTTTTGCGTTGCTTACCCATCGAGACTAGTCATTGAGTATTGCAGGCAACGTGACTTGTGCACATTAGTGATCATACTCCAAGCATACATACCATACTACCATAGTGCAAATCTTGGGATCCACTTGTATGTCACAAAGTTGTCATCACATACACAATTGCTATCTTGGTTCGTGAAGTATTGCATGAGAAAAGAGCTCAAAAGTGAAAGAGCCACCCAAGCTTTTAAGCAAAGAGGAAAGATAAGCAAAGAGCTTATGAGCAAGAACCATAGCATCATACTACATTAAAATTGTCATATTGGATCATAGCACCAAAATACCATACATATAGCATACGTGGGATAGAGATAGTTGCATTTTTTCCTAGTAGGTTGTGCACAAGTTCCGTATCCGCCTTTTGTGCAATCGTGCTAGCGTCTCTCTAGTATTGCGCAACAAGAGCATTTTCGTGGATTCCACATTTTGGCTCACTTTTGGTTTGCACAATCCCACTAATCTATTTTCCTGTGTGTTTCCGTGTACCATTATTTGCTTGGTCTACTTGTTGCATTTGCGAATTTGTGAACCTTTTCCAACATTATTGACGCTCACTTACAATTGCATCAAATTTTGTGCCACCATCCTTACCAAGCTCCACCATAAGCTTTTAATTATGTAGGTGTGAGAACCGACAAGGATTGGTACCAATAGTGCTATTTCATTGTCCGCATTTGAGTGAACCTGATTTATCATCAACATCGGTCAAAGGTACATTGCTATAAGTTATTCTCCTTCTACCACTCATATTTTTGCTTGGAATGATGGATAGGCCGAGTACTTCTACCAACCCACTTTTCCTCGAGCGAGACGACGACATGTCATCATACGTCACCAAGAGCCACCTCTTTGGTGCGCAATGAGCGTTACATCAAGAGCAACAAGCAATGAGCGACCGCATCGACAACCTCGCCACCGACTTGCGACTCTCCGAGCAACGTACAAGAGACTACTTCGATAACAAGTTCAACGCTCAAAAGCAAGAGAATGATGCAAGAATGGACGAGATCCGCGCCTTGATGAGGAACCGGCATCATTCCACTTCTTCATCCTCAAGACGGAGCCGCTCGAGTCGACACTCAGACGACACCTTCTACGACTCAAGTACACCATCATCGAACACTCTTCGATGAGCCGCGCGTCAAGACCGTCATGCATATCGCAACGCACTACATGACAAGCATTCACAAGAGCAAGTCAATGAGCAAGTCCCTCGTCCTCAATCAAACCAAGCCGCTTTTGCCCAAGCTCAAGAACGACAACGACTACGGCGTCAAGAGGAAGAACGAGCGCGTCTACACCAAGAAGAACAAGACGCCAAGGCTCAACGTCTTCAACAACAACAACGAGAAGCGCAAGCTCTTGAGGTGCAACGTGCCCTTCAAGAATCAAGTCGAGCCATCGCCAACCGCAATCACGAACGGCGCAATAAAGAGGAAGCCCTTCGAGAAGAAATCCAAGAGAGGAACTACCAACCACGTGTGCAACGTCAAGTTCCTCAAGCTCCTCCACAATCTCGTCAAGCTCCACCTAAACCTCAAGTTCAACAAGAGCAAGTTGATCATGGACTTCCTACACACCAAGAGCAACATGAAGATGATTGTCATCCACGTCAAGGGCATCATCATCACCATCGCCAACAACACAATGAAGAGCAACGATACGGAAAGCTCAAATTCACCATGCCTAAGTTCAATGGAAGCAATGACCCCGAAGAATACCTCTCATGGGCATTGATGGTGGAGAAAATCTTTCGATTGCACAACTATGAGGAAGAGTAGAAGATCGCTATGGCATCACTTGAGTTCCAAGACTATGTGCTCATATGGTGGGAACAAATCATTGAGAGGCGACAAGCAAGAGGCGAACCTCCAATCACCACTTGGACTCAAATCAAGGATGTCATGCGAGCACGTTTTGTGCCCACCTACTACAACGGCGACCTCTTCAAGAAACTCCAACTACTCAAGCAAGGAACAAATTGTGTTGAAGAATGCTACAAGGAAATGGAGATAGCCATGATTCGAGCCAATGTCAAGGAAGATGATGAGCAAACAATGGCACGTTTCTTGAATGGACTCAATCATCCCATCAAGAAGATTGCCGACTTCCAACCCTACTCCACCCTCATTGAGCTCGTGCATCAAGCTACAAAGGCGGAACATCAAGTGCAAGATGACTTCAAGTACGCCAAGTACTCGTCCAAGACTTACGGCTTCTCCAACAACCAATCTTCAACAACTCCTCCAACATCTACATCAACCAAACCTTCTACAAACATCGATGACAAGCCAAGTTACAAGAAAACTTCGACTAGTTCAAGTCGTCCTCCTCCTACTACAAGCAACTTCAATCCGCGTGCTTCGTCATCTACTCCGACCGATCAGACCGTCAAGACAAGCTCCTTCATGTGTTTCACTTGCGGCGGCCGAGGCCACAAGTCCTACGAATGCACCAACAAGCGCACCATGATCCTCAACGACAATGGCACCTATGACTCAATGAGTGATGAGGAGATGGAAGCTCTTGAGCAAGTGGCCATGCACCGGCGAGTGAACGAGGATGAAGATGATCAAGTCTTTTGTGATGAGGATTCGGGTCCCGCTCTTGTTGTCTCCAAGGTCTTGACTCTTCAACTTCAAAAAGAAGAAGACCAATGATGCCACATCTTCCACACAAAGGCCCGCCTCAATGGAAGGTTCGTCAAGGTCATCATCGACGGAGGTAGTTGCCACAACTTGGCAAGTGAAGAACTATGCTCCAAGCTTCAATTGGTCAAGAGGAAGCACCCGAATCCCTACAAGGTTCAATGGCTAAGTGACTCCGGCACTATACGAGTTGAACATACGGTCCAAGTCTCCTTCAAAATTGGTGCATATGAGGACACTTTGGAATGTGATGTGGTCCCAATGACGGTTTGCCACCTCCTTCTTGGTCGACCATGGCAATTCGACCCTGGTGTCTTCCACAGCGGGCGTACCAATCACTATAGCTTCAAGATGAAAGGGAAGGAATATGTGCTACGACCTATGTCTCCTAGTCAAGTGATAGCCAACAAGCAAGCCACCCATCATGGAGAAAAGAGTGAGAAAGTGATCCACCAAAAAGTGAGTGAGAGCCACAAGCCAAACGTGAGCGCCTCTTCGCCTAGAGAGAAAAACCTCATCCTATTTGCCACCAAAAGTGAGATGAGAGAAGTGTGTGAGAACCCATCAAGTGTGATGTACTTTGTCCTTGTGTGCAAGGATGGAGAGCCAACAACTAACACCTCTCACGAGCTACCTTTAGTGTTTCAATCTCTTTTGCTTGAATTCAAAGATGTTTTCCCCGATGAGCTACCTCCGGGTCTACCTCCTCTTCGAGGCATTGAGCATCAAATCGACCTCATCCCCGGAGCACCTCTCCCAAACAAAGCTCCATACCGAGTCAATCCCGAAGAAATGATGTATGGTAGAACCCTAGGTGGGATATTTTCACACTTGGAGGGGGAAAAGGAGAGAAACAACAAGAACACAACAAGAACACAAAAGAGGAAATCACTCCAACAATTCCCGATTACACATCCACCAGAGTAACAACACAAGATCCACAAGTCACAAACACAATCAAAGGAAAGATACAATGGCAAAGTTCATCCCAAATCCAAAGGAGATGGGGTCTTGGAGATAGTCTACTCCTTGAGGAGGTCTTGAAATCCACAAGGATTCTTCCCTAGGGGGTCTTGATTCCACAAGGGAAGGTAGAAAGGAGCAAAGTTCACAAATATCTCATCTAATACTTTGCTAACCCTAGCTAGGAGTCAAAGGAGAAGAAGTGGAGTCGAAGGAGCCATATCAGCCGGCCATCCTGGGAGGCCCGTGCACACGGGGTAAGTTGGGCCCGTGCGCACGGGGTGCTCCAGCGTCAACTCCCTGAGTAGCCCGTGCACATGGGGTCTCGGGGCCCGTGCGCACGGGGTCGCCTGGAGCTTCCTGTGCAGCTGCTGTTGCCCTTGTTCTCGGTTCGCGTGGCCTCGGGGTAGTCCTCCCTCTCCTTGGTGATGCTCCTGAGTGTCTTGGTGATGTTCCTCTTCATACCTAAGGAGGCATAGCACATTATGGTGAGGTAGTAAACATGTTCCACTTGTGTCCATATGCAAATCTAGTAGGAAGGAGTTCACCTCGGTTTCCAAAGCACATGCTCTTGCTCTTGTCATAGGTCCACGTGGGGCTTGATGTGTTGGTGTAGAGTCCATTGGGATGATGAAGGATGCTCCGCATCATCTCCCCTCCCTTGGGAGAGATCCGACCTCGGATCAAAAGCTTCATCTCCATGGTATGGCGTGAGATCTTTGACGTTGAAGATGTCGCTCACATTGTACTTGTCTCGAGGTAGGTCGATCTTGTAGGCGTTGTCGTTGTAGCGTGCTAGCACCTTGAAAGGTCCATCGGCTCGAGATAGAAGCTTGGACTTGCATTCGTTGGGGAAGCGGTCCTTGCGAAGGTGTAGCCACACAAGATCACCAATGTTGAAGACCATGGGTTGCTTGTCGACGTTGAGCTTGGTCGCTAGTCGTTGTACTTGGCGCTCGATGGCGTGCCTTGTATCCTCATGCATCTTCTTGATGTAGTTGGCTCGTGCACTTGCATCCATGTTGGTGCGCTCTTGTAGACGAGGTGGAAGAATGTCCAATGGGGATAACGGGTTGAAGCCGTAGACGACCTCGAAGGGGGACTTGCCGGTAGTCGAATGTCTTGCACGATTGTAGGCGTACTCGGCGATGGGTAGACACTCCTCCCACTCCTTGATGTTCTTCTTAATCAACACGCGAAGTAGAGTGGAGAGTGTCTGGTTCGTCACCTCCGTTTGGCCGTCGGTTTGAGGATGGTATGCGGATGAGAACAAGAGCTTGATTCCGAGCTTGGCGCATAGGGTCTTCCAAAAGTAGCTCAAGAACTTGACGTCACGATCGGAGACGATTGTCTTTGGTACTCCATGAAGGCGTAAGATTTCCCTACAAAAGAGATTTGCAACATGTGAAGCATCGTCTATCTTTTTGCAAGGAATGAAATGTGCCATCTTAGAAAATCTATCCACAACAACAAACACGGAATCCTTTGCATTTTGAGTTCTAGGCAAACCAAGTATAAACTCCATGCTAATGTCTTCCCAAGGTTGATAGGGAATAGGAAGAGGCATGTAAAGACCATGATATTGAGCTTTAGACTTAGCTTTGCGACATGTAGAGCATCGGTTGGTGAAGCGTTGGACATCGCGGAACATCTTGGGCCAAAAGTAGTTCTTGGAGAGCGTGGCGAATGTCTTGTCGCGTCCAAAGTGTGCCATGAGTCCGCCTCCATGAGCCTCTTGCAAAAGGAGCAAACAAAGAGAAGACTCGGGAATGCATAGTTTGTTAGCTCTCGTAAGATAACCATCCTTGATGTAATAGGGTTCCCAAGATGTATGCATCAAACATTTAGCATAAGGAGTCACAAAATATGAATCATTAGCATACAAGTCTTTTATGTGCTCAAAGCCAATAACATTCAACTCAAGTTTGTGACAAGCGTGCATATGCGTGAAAGTGCATCGACAACTACATTTTCCTTACCCTTAATGTACTTGATCACATATGGGAAAGATTCAATGAATTCACTCCATTTGGCATGACGCTTGTTCAACTTAGTTTGGCCTTTTAGATACTAAGTGTTTCATGATCGGTATGGATGACAAACTCATGAGGTCTAAGATAATGTTCCACAGCATGTAGCACACGCACTAATGCATACAATTCTTTGTCATAGATGGGATAGTTAAGTTGAGCACCGGAGAGTTTTTCACTAAAGTAAGCAATTGCTCGTTTTTCTTGCATCAAAACTCCGCCAATTCCAGTACCTCTTGCATCACAATGAACCTCAAAAGTTTTGTCGAAATTGGGCAAAGCAAGAATTGGAGCATGAGTAAGCAAAGACTTGAGCTCGTCAAAAGCTGTGGATTGCAAAGATCCCCAAACAAAAGGAGTATTTTTCTTACTCAAAGCATGCAAAGGAGCGGCAATAGTGCTGAAATCTTTCACAAAAGTGACGATAAAAACCCGCAAGACCAAGAAAGCTACGCACTTGTTGCAAATTGGTGGGTTTAGGCCAAGTTTTAATTGCTTCAATTTTAGCTTCATCAACATGGACACCCTTGGAAGAGACCACAAAACCAAAGAAAACCACTTCGTCAACACCAAACGTGCATTTTTTCAAGTTTGCATAAAGACGTTCCGTGCGAAGGGTTTGCAAAACAGCCCTAACATGATCAAGATGCTCTTTCATGGTTTTGCTAAACACAAGAATATTGTCGAAGTAAACCACAACAAATACTCCAATATTAGGACGAAGCACAAAATGAATGAGATGCACAAAAGTACCGGGAGCTTCCGATAAACCCATAGGCATGACTAACCACTCACATAAGACAAATTTGGTTTTGAAAGCAGTTTTCCATTCATCACCCTCTTGTATGCGGATTTGATAATAGCCACTTTTAAGATCAATTTTGGAGAAAAAGTTAGTTCCACTAAGTTCATCAAGCATATCATCTAAGCGAGGAATTGGATGCCTATAGCGAACGGTGATAGCATTTATAGGTCTACAATCAGAACACAAGCGGAAACTTCCATCGGATTTAGGCACAAGAATAACCGGAACGGCACAAGGGCTTAAGCTTTCACGTACATGGCCATTGTCGATGAGTTGTTGTACTTGCCCTTGAATCTCCGTAGTTTCTTCGGGGTTGACACGGTATGGAGCTTTGTTTGGAAGTGGCGCTCCGGGGATGAGGTCGATTCGATCCTCAATGCCTTGTAGAGGAGGTAGACCCGGAGGTAGCTCATCGGGGAAAACATCTTGGAATTCCTGCAAAAGAGATTGAAACACTAAAGGTAGCTCGTGAGAGGTGTTAGTTTTTGGTTCTCCATCCTTGCACACAAGGACAAAGTGCATCACACTTGATGGGTTCTCACACACTTGACTAGGAGACATAGGTCATAGCACATACTCCTTCCCTTTCATCTTGAAGCTATAGTGATTGGTACGCCCATTGTGGATGACAGCACGATCGAATTGCCATGGACAACCAAGAAGGAGGTGGCAAACGGTCATTGGGACCACATCACACTCCAAAGTGTCCTCATATGCGCCAATTTTGAAGGAGACTTGGACCGTATGCTCGATTCGTATAGTGCCGGAGTCGCTTAACCATTGAACCTTGTAGGGGTGCGGGTGCTTCCTCTTGACCAATTGGAGCTTGGAGCATAGTTCTTCACTTGCTAAGTTGTGGCAACTACCTCCATCGATGATGACCTTGACGGACCTTGATAGAGGCAAAGGTGTCCCGATGTTTTGATGAGATGGTGGCTACCGTTTTCTGTGGGAGTCGACCTTGATGATCCGACTATGAACGTGCGAGACGTCGCACCTTAGCAATCGCGAAACTAACTTCCGAGGGTTATTGACCACGCCGGAGCATGATCAACCTGACCACGAGGGCCTGTTTCCTGCGAGCAAACGAAGAACAAGCAAGAAATTAAGATTGCAATCTCGATATTGCGAATGTAAGAGGAAAAGCTTTATTAATGAAGGTGGGGTTCTGTGACGCCTTGGTCTGGTCGTTGAACACAAACGAAGTACGCGAAGTTGCAGCTATGGCGAACTTTTGATCTAAACAAAACCCAAAGTCTAAGCGACGCCCTAAGGCTGTATATATGGGGGAAGAGGAGGGAATTTCGTGGCCCTTGAGGGTGGGGTCCGAAACCAACCCTAACTCTTGTTTCCCCACACATACAGACTCTAAAAATAGCCTATACTTTAGTATTTCGAAATTACATGGGCCTGGCCCAATAATAAGGTGAAGCAGCACCTAGAATAGCCTATGGACGAATATTATGAAGTGGCATCTTGTATATTTCGTCCGAGGCTTCATGCACTCCTTATGGTGGCTTCAAAGTCCTGAAATCATCACTTGTAACTCCGTTCTTGATCCCCTTGCGCATGCCATCAACTCCATGCGTGTTCTTGCTCCAATGTTCATCCTTCTCCAAGCTAGTCCCTTCATTTGTAAGAAAAACAAATGTATCCAATTTAGGCAGCATCATATTCTCATGAACATTAGAATCATTACCAAGAAACGAAAGTACCTGGTAATTTAATTGGCGTGCATGAGCTCTAGTAATTGGTCCCGTCTATGTAACAGTAGGGGCTGTGGGTGTAACAATGGTATTGATGTCCTCATCATCCTCCCCTTCTTGAAATGAAGTCGTCCTCGACGGAAGCTCATCTTCCTCACCCAAATAAGGCTTCAAATCTGCAATGTTAAAAGTGGGACTAACCCTAAAATCTGCAGGTAGCTCCAGTTTATATGCATTATCATTTATTTTCTCTAACACCTTAAAAGGACCATCAGCACGTGGCATTAGCTTTGATTTGCGACAATTAGGAAATCTATCTTTACACAAATGTAACCAAACAAGATCTCCAGGTGCAAACACAACATGTTTTCTACCCTTATCTCCAGCAAGTTTGTATTTAGCATTCATAGGCTCAATGTTTTCCTTAGTTAACTCATGCATTTTTAAAATCAATTCAGAATGTTCTTTAGCATCAAAATTAACCTTCTCCGAAGATGGAAGAGGCAACAAATCAATAGGTGCACGAGGTAGGAAACCATACACAATTTCAAAAGGGCACATCTTAGTAGTAGAATGCAATGAACGGTTATAAGCAAATTCAATATGAGGCAAGCATTCTTCCCACATTTTCTTATTATTCTTCAAAACAGCCCTAAGCATAGTAGACAATGTTCTATTGACTACTTCAGTTTGTCCATCAGTTTGGGGGTGACAAGTAGTACTAAAAAGCAGTTTAGTCCCCAACTTAGCCCATAAACATCTCCAAAAGTGGCTAAGAAATTTAGTATCACGATCTGAAACAATAGTATTTGGCACACCATGCAAGCGAATAATTTCACGAAAGAACAAATCAGCAACATTAACAACATCATCGCTTTTATGAGATGGTATAAAGTGTGCCATTTTCGAGAATCTATCCACGACAACAAATATGCTATCCCTCCCCTTCTTTGTTCGAGGTAAACCTAAAACAAAGTCCATAGATATATCCTCCCAAGGAACACTAGGTGCAGGCAAAGGCATATATAAACCATGAGGATTGAGTCGTGACTTAGCTCTTTGACATGTAGTGTAGCGAGCAACAAAACGCTCAACATCCCATCTCATCTTTGGCCAAAAGAAATGTGTATCAAGTATATCCTCCGTCTTTTTCACGCCAAAGTGTCCCATTAGTCCTCCTCCATGCGCCTCCTGCAACAACAAAAGATGAATGGAGCTAGCTAGAATGCATAGCTTGTTAGAACGAAACACAAATCCATCATTAACGATGAACTTGTTCCATGTTCTACCTTCTTTACAATTCTGCAATACATCTATAAATTCAGCATCATGCACATATTGATCTTTGATGGTCTCCAAACCAAATATTTTAAAGTCAAGTTGTGAAAGCATAGTATAACGACGAGACAATGCATCAGCAATAACATTTTCTTTACCCTTCTTGTGTTTAATGACATAAGGGAAAGTCTCAATGAATTCAACCCATTTAGCATGTCTACGGTTCAGTTTTGCTTGACTTTTAATGTGTTTCAAAGATTCATGATCAGAATGTATAACAAATTCTTTGGGCCATAAATAATGTTGCCATGTTTCTAAAGTCTGAACAAGAGCATATAATTCTTTATCATAAGTAGAATAATTCAGACTAGGCCCACTCAATTTTTCAGAAAAGTATGCAACAGGTTTGCCATCTTGTAATAACACACCTCCTAATCCAATTCCACTAGCATCACATTCAAGCTCAAAAGTCTTATTAAAATCAGGAAGTTGGAGTGAAGGAGAATGTGTCAACTTATCTTTCAATACCGTGAAGGCTTCTTCCTGTGTGGTACCCCAAACAAAAGGCACATCCTTCTTTGTAAGCTCGTTGCGAGGTGCAGCAATGGTGCTGAAATCTCTCACAAAACGCCTATAGAATCCAGCGAGGCCAAGAAAACTCCTCACTTGTGTGACCGTTTTGGGCTGCGGCCAACTCTCAATAGCTTCAATCTTGGCTTTGTCAACTTCAATTCCCCGTGGAGTAACAACATAGCCAAGAAAAGATACTCGGTCGGTGCAAAAGGTGCACTTCCCAAGGTTAGCAAACAAATGTGCATCACGTAGAGCAATAAAAACAGCACATAAATGTTCCTAATGTTCCTCCAAAGATCTGCTATAAATCAATATGTCATCAAAGTAAACTACCACAAATCATCCAATGAAAGCACGTAAAACTTCGTTCATTAATCACATGAAAGTACTAGGTGCATTCGTTAACCCAAAAGGCATGACTAACCACTCATATAATCCAAACTTAGTTTTAAATGATGATTTCCATTCATCTCCCAATTTCATACGCATTTGATGGTATCCACTACGCAAATCAACTTTGGAGAATATTGTAGAGCCACTCAATTCATCAAGCATATCATCTAGCCTAGGAATAGGATGACGATAACGAATAGTAATATTATTAATGCCTCTACAATCAGCACACATACATGATGTACCATCCTTTTTCGGCACTAGAATAATAGGAACAGCACAAGGACTAATGGATTCGCGTATATAACCTTTGTCGAGCAGCTCATGTACTTGACGCATAATCTCCTTCGTCTCCTCTGGATTGGTACGGTATGGTGCATGGTTGGGTAATGATGCACCGGGAATTAAGTCAATCTGATGCTCAATCCCTTGAATGGGAGGTAATCCCGGTGGCACGTCTTGTGGAAAGACGTCAGCGAACTCCTGCAAAATGTTAGTGACAGCAGGAGGGAAAGAGGAAGGCACGTCCTCGAATGAAAATAATGCCTCTTTGCACACAAAAGCATAGCAAACAGAATTGCTGAAATCTAGCTCGTCTATATCAGATTTAGTGGCAAGTAAACATGCACTTTTCAATTTAATTTCAGAAACAACACTAGATGGTTTACTATTAGGCTTCATTTGTTGCTCAAATTCTTTTGCCACAATCTGATTTTCACTCTTATTTTTCTCCTGTTTTGCTTTATTAGCTCTATTAATATCATCTTTCAAAATGGAATCAGGAGTCATAGGAAGCAAAGTAATATTTTTATCCTTATGAACAAGAGTATACTGATTGTTTCTACCATGGTGTACAGAATTTTTATCAAATTGCCATGGTCTACCAAGTAATAAGGAACATGCTTGCATAGGTACCACATCACAATCAACATAATCAGCATATGTAGAGATACTAAAATGCACACAAACAGTACGTGTTACCTTAACCTTGCCGCTGTTGTTGAACCATTGGATGTAGTAAGGATGTGGATGTGGTCTTGTGGTGAGAGATAGCTTCTCCACCATCTCCATGCTAGCCAAGTTGTTGCAGCTCCCTCCATCTATGATGACGCGAATAGAACGTTCCTTCACAACTCCCTTTGTATGGAACAAATTATGCCTCTGATTTTGCTCAGCTTGTGTAACCTGCACACTCAAAACACGTTGAACAACTAAACATTCATACCTGTCAGCATCTTCAGCAGCCATGTATTGTGTCTCATGATCAGAATCATCTCCACCGTGTTCTTCATGTGTAATAAGAGCCAAAGTCTCCTCATCATAGTCACTAGCGGACTCATACCCACCATCCTCAGTAGCAATCATCACACGCTGAGATTTGCATTCTTTCACAAAATGTCCTCTTCCATTACAACGACGACAAATAATATCACTTGTGTGCCCTGTTGACGCCATGGAAGAAGAAGAGCTCTCTGCAGGCCCTGCAGGTGTGCTCTTGGCAGATAGTGGTGGTTGTGCCTGCTTTCTTGTATCACGGTTGGAGGTGGCACCTGAAGGAGGTGATGGTGCAGTGGAAGTAGATGATGCATGTGGTGTCCATGATGAAGGTCGACCTGCAGAAAAGTTAGTGCGCGCCAATGCCTGTCGATCCTGCACTTCACGTTCAACTTTACAAGCAAGATGGAATAAATGAGTGATATTATTATAATCCTTATAGTCTAGAATGGTCTGAATCTCTCTATTTAATCCACCCAGAAAACGTGCAAGCATAGCCTCTTTCTCCTCAACAATACCACATCTAATCAAGCCAGTTTGTAATTCCTGATAATATTCTTCTACAGAATTTTTTCCTTGTCTTAAGTGCTGCAATTTTTGAAGTAATTCACGTTGATAATATGGTGGAACCCAACGAGTACGCATAGCAGTTTGCAAAGCAGCCCAAGTAGCTGGAACAGGATATAATCGACAATGTTTAGACCACTATTCAAGAAATCTTCCGATTCACCGATTAATCTTCCGATTTATTGCTAATCGGGGGGTGACCGATAAGATTATGCCTTATCTTTTCCGTTTATCTTTTGGACCGATTTATCATTCTGACAAGCGATTTATCGGGAATCTACCGATAAATTAGACCTATTCATATCACGATGTTTGCAAAAACTATGTTTATTTATGTTCTGTGGACCTTGTTACGAAATATGTACTATTTTCCTATTTTGTTTGCCATTATACGAGGATTCAAAGGCTAGAAATCAAGGTAACACTTCTGTCAAATATTGTTTTGGTGTTGAATATAGCGTATTTTAGTGTTGGGAACCTGATATTTGCAAAAAAGATATCCGATTAATAGTCGACAGATAAATTCGATTAATCGGCCGGTTTCCGATTAATCCCTAATCCCTAGCTGACCGAAACGATAACGATAAGCGATATCCTCAACATTGGTTCAGACCACCAAACACATGCAAAGCTAGTGAAAGCACAAACAGCAGCAGGAACATGTCTCTCCTCAGGATATTGTAAACATGTAAATCGTTGTTCAGTTTCTAACTCCCAAGTAAGATATATATCAGGAACATATCTACGCTCAAAAGGTGGAATATTCAATTTCAGTTTAGGGAGAAGGTCATGATGTCGTACCTGAAGGGGAGCCCTAAAATTGCCATTATTTGCATGTGGATGACCTAGTGGTTGTGGTGCTGGTGGTTGCACGTAGTTCTGATTTTTATCAACTTCATCCTCGTAATCTCCCACATAATCATCCTCCTCCGCATCAGCAGCAGGAGCCACATAAGTATCGACAGCAGCACCAACAGTTTGGCCAAGCGCAAGAGGGACACGGGTCGCTCGGCGGAGGGCTGTTTCGTGACGTGGAGGTAGTCGGTGCTGTTGTTGTGGTTGTAGAGGTGCGTTAGGTGCAGCCGGTGGTGGTGGTGGAAGACGCGCGAGCAATTCATTAAACTTGTTATCGAGCTTTGTGTCGAACGTCTTCTCCATGCCATCTATCTTCTCCATGGCCTCTTCAAATCTGTTTAGCACATCCTGCACCTGTCCACTCATCATTTGCTAAAATTTATCATGCAACTCTTTATTCATCATGTTCTCCCAGTCAGTCTCGTCGGCTTGTGATCCTGGCATGGTTAGCAGCAATAGAAACACAAAAGAATATGATCCTACAGACTACTAACAAGAGGTGGTGGTGGGTGTCACAAATCCGTCAAGCAAATCTCAAATTCTTACCAGTTCTTACCCAGCAGCAGGCGGTGATCGACAACCGTTGTAGTCAAAACTCTCAAAAGCTTGGATAGAGCGGTTGCCAGGGAGAGTCAAACGCATGACGTAGATGTATGTGGAGCTGGGAAGGCTTATAATATGGTAGCAAAGAGGGTCGGCAATAATCAATTCAGAGATGCAAAGTTGAATAAACGCTCAACGACGATACTGTGCTGGTCCTAGGCTAGACCGTGCTAGAGACGCGAGCCTAGAACACTAAAAAAATCACGGCGCTGCACGTAAACAAGGGAGGAGCACACTCTGAATTTTTTTCCTCTTTTTTTCTTTTTTTTGCACTTTTTTTCCTCTTTTTTTTGCTCCGCAACAATTTTTTTCCGAAAACGTCTACAAATGGTCTAAAAACTGCCTAGCCAGAATTTTCTTTGAAACTCGAACTATTTTCCTTCTGCGGATGGCACAAAAATTGGGGAGTCCTTCTCTGTCATGACTCGGAGTATGGCATGATCTGGAAATCCAAAACAAAGCAACAATTACTGGACTCGGACTAGGACTGGTGGCGGAGAGGAATCTGGTGGAATCTCGGACTGGTGGCGGAGATGAATCTGGTGGAACTCGGACTGGTGGCGGATATATGTTGCAGGTGGACTCGAATTGGCGTGATGGCGGCAGATATGTGGTGGCGTATATGGACTCGGATTGGCGGTGAATATGTGGTGATATATGGCATCGGTGATGATGATAATGCGGTGGTGATATGTGGCAGCAGCGATGTTGATGATGTGGTGGTGATATATGGCAGCGGCGACGTGACAACCTGTGAACAGAACTCGAAACTCTAAAGGACTAGACGCTAAGACCAGAAACTTGACACGACGATGCAACCGCAAAATCAACAAAGCAAATACAGAAATGATTATGCAAAGGCTCAGATTGGTTCGGATAGGATGAACTAACCCTAATTTTTTTTGGCTTTTTCGTGGACTGTTGGTATGAAAAACAAACTCGATCTAAACTATGAAAAACTGTAAAATCTCACCGAGCAACCTAAAAATCTGATACCACTTGATAGAGGCAAAGGTGTCCCGATGTTTCGATGAGATGGTGGCTATCGTTTTCTGTGGGAGTCGACCTTGACGATCCGACTACGAACGTGCGAGACGTCGCGCCTTAGCAATCACGAAACCAACTTCCGAGGGTTATTGACCATGCCGGAGCACGATCAACCTAACCACGACGGCCTGTTTCCTGCGAGCAAACAAAGAACAAGCAAGAAACTAAGATTGCAACCTGGATATTGCGAATATAAGAGGAAAAGCTTTATTAATGAAGGTGGGGTTCTGTGACGCCTTGGTCTGGTCGTTGAACACAAACGAAGTACGCGAAGTTGCAGCTATGGCGAACTTTTGATCTAAACAAAACCCAAAGTCTAAAGGACGCCCTAAGGGCTGTATATATGGGGGAAGAGGAGGGAATTTCGTGGCCCTTGAGGGTGGGGTCCGAAACCAACCCTAACTCTTGTTTCCCCACACATACGAACTCTAAAAATAGCCTATACTTAAGTATTTCGAAATTACATGGGCCTGGCCCAATAATAAGGTGACGCAGCACCTAGAATAGCTTATGGACGAATATTATGAAGTGGCATCTTGTATATTTCGTTCGAGGCTTCATGCACTCCTTATGGTGGCTTCAAAGTCCTGAAATCATCACTTGTAACTCCGTTCTTGATCCCCTTGCGCATGCCATCAACTCCATGCGTGTTCTTGCTCCAATGTTCATCCTTCTCCAAGCTAGGCCCTTCATTTGTAAGCAAAACAAATGTATCCAATTTAGGCAGCATCATATTCTCATGAACATTAGAATCATTACCAAGAAACGAAAGTACCTGGTAATTTAATTGGCGTGCGCGAGCTCTAGTAATTGGTCCCGTATATGTAACAGTAGGGGCTGTGGGTGTAACAATGGTATTGATGTCCTCATCAGACCTTCCATTGATGCCGGCCTTTGTATGGAAGATATGGCATCTTTGGTCTTCTTCTTGTTGATGTTGAAGAGTCAAGACCTTGGAGACAACAAGAGCGGGACTTGAATCTTCATCACAAAAGACTTGATCATCTTCGTCGTCGTTGTTCACTTGTCGGTGCGTGGCCACTTGCTCAAGGGCTTCCATTTCTCCTTCACTCATGGAGTCGTAGGTGCCGTCATCGTTGAAGATCATGGTGCGCTTGTTTGTGCACTCAAAGGACTTGTGGCCTCGGCCGCCGCAAGTGAAACACTTGAAGGAGCTTGTCTTGACGGTCTCATCGGTCGGAGTAGAGGACGAAGCACGCGGCTTGAAGTTGCTTGAAGTAGGAGGAGGACGACTTGAACTTATCGAAGTTTTCTTGTAACTTGACTTGTCGCCGGTACTTGGTAAGGCTCTAGTTGATGTAGGAGTTGCCGGAGTCGCGGGAGCTTGATAAGAGGAGCTGTAGGTCTTGGACGAGTACTTGGCGTATTTGAAGTCATCTTGGACTTGTCGCTCGGCCTTGGTCGCTTGATGAACTAGCTCGACTAGGTTTGAGTATGGTTGGAAGTCGACAATCCGCTTGATTGGATGGTTGAGGCCGTTCAAGAAGCGTGCCATTGTTTGCTCGTCGTCTTCCTTGACATTGGCTTGTATCATGGCAATCTCCATTTCTTGGTAGTATTCTTCCACCGTCTTCGTGCCTTGTTTGAGGAGTTGCAACTTCTTGAAGAGATCACGATTGTAGTGAGTAGGCACGAAACGAGCTCTCAAGACATCCTTCATAGCCGTCCAAGTTGCGATTGGTGGCTCGCCTCTTGTACGTTGTCGCTCAATCACTTGTTCCCACCAAATGAGAACATAGTCTTGGAACTCGAGTGATGCCATAGCGATCTTCTTCTCTTCAGCGTAGTTGTGCAACCGGAAGATTTTGTCGACCTCCAATGCCCATGAGAGATACTCTTCGGGGTCATTGCTTCCATTGAACTTGGGCATGGTGAACTTTAGCTTGCCGTAGCGGAGTTCATCGTGGAAGTAGCAGTTGTGATGTCACTCTTGTCGTGGAGGAGGATCCTCAAATGCTCGATCCTCGAGATGTCGCTCTTGGCGTGGAGGAAGTCTATGATCCACTTGCTCTTGTTGAACTTGAGGTTGAGGTGGGTCTTGGCGAGCTTGTGGAGTAGCTTGAGGAACTTGATGTTGCCCGCGGGGTTGGTAGTTCCTCTCGTGGATTTCTTCTCGAAGGGCTTCCTCTTGATTGCACCGTTCACGATTGCGGTTGGCGATGGCTCGACTTGATTCTTGAAGGGCACGTTGCGTCTCAAGAGCTTGCGCTTCTCGTTGTTGTTGTTGAAGACGTTGAGCCTCGGCGTCTTGTTCTTCTTGGTGTAGACGCGCTCGTTCTTCCTCTTGGCACCATAGTCGTTGTCGTTCTTGAGCTTGAGCAAAAGCGTCTTGGTTTGAATGAGGACGAGGAACTTGCTCATCAACTTGCTCTTGTGAATGCTTGACGTGTAGCGGGTTTCGAGATGCATGGCGGTCTTGACGCGCGGCTCGTCGAAGAGTGTTTGATGACGGTGTACTTGAGCTGGAGAAGGTGTCATCGAGTGTCGACTTGAGTGGCTCCGTCTTGAGTAGGAAGAAGTTGAAGGAGGCCGGTTGACCAACAAAGCACGGATCTCGTCCATTCTTGCATCGTTCTCTTGGTTGTGCGTGTCGAGCTTGTTGCCGAAGTAGTCCCGTGTACGTTGCTCGGAGAGTCACAAGTCGGTGGCGAGGTTGTTGATGCGGTCGTTAATTGCTTGTTGCTCTTGATGTAGCGCCCGTTGTGCACCAAAGAGGTGGCTCTTGGTGACGAATGATGACATGCCGTTGTCTTGCTCGATGAAGAGTGGGTTGGTAGAGGTACTTGGCCTATCCATCATATGGAAGTGGTGGTGAGTAGGAAAATGAGAGAACAAAACCAAAGTTACCTTTTCCGAAGATTGTGGATGCAACAAGTACGATCCCACGTGATGTTACAATAGGGGAATTGGTACCTGGAATTGTTTCTCACACCTACAAGTAAATGGTCTATGGAGGAGCTCAGTTAGGATGGTGGCAAAAATTTCAAGCAAATGTTAGTCAAGATATCGATAAAGTTGAGAATATTCACAAATGTCAAGTAAGACAAATAGATCAAACCCAATGATATCACTAGGATACCACACACGGAAGATAGATGGGATCTGCAAAACCAACGGGTGAGCTCAAATGTGCAACCATGGAAAATGCTCTTGCTGTGCGAATACTAGAGAGACGCTAGCTCGATTGCACTAATGGGCTAGATACGCTAGTGCACCAACCTAATAGAGAAACCGATCGTCTCACAATCCCAAGTATGCTTATGTATGTAATGACCAAGATGATGCACGTATGCTAAGAGGCTCGATGCTATTGCTTATAAGCTCTTTGCTTCTCTTCTCTTTTGCTTAAAAGCTTTTTTTTACTCTGTCACGAAGCTTGATGTATGAGCCACACAACGAGGTAACAAGTTTGATGTAGGGCGGAACCCTAATCGGGGATCTTTCACGTTTGGAGGGGATCCTACGGGGAGAACACGACGAACGAGCGGAAAAACACAAGGAAAACACACAAGAGGAACACGAAACCGACAAGTATCGATCACACAAGGGCTAGATCACCGAACACAAAAGGTAGCACAAGATTCAAAATCAACAAAGGAAAGATACACGAGTAGCCGTTCTTCTCCGTGAGGAGGTCTTGATGGGGTCCACCCTAGAAGGGGGTCTTGAATCCGCTTGGGGGATCTTCTCCGTAGAGGTCCTGAGCTCCGAGGAGAAGGTAACCAAGTGGATGAGCAAAGCTCTCACACAAACATGAGCTAAACTATTGCTAACCCTAGAAAGGTGGGGAAGAAATAGTATATATAGTCTAGGGGCGAAGGGGTACAAGGGCTGCAGCCCAATTGAAGTCAACACACAGGCGTCGGACGTCCGGAGGTCACCGGTCGTCCGGAGGTTCGCGAGGGTCCGGACGTCCGGTGGTATTCGGACGTCCGTAGATTCGGTTCGGCGTGCGTCGGTCGGACGTCCGGTGGCTTCGGTCGTCCATGAGTTTCCATTCGGGTGCCCAGCTGCCGGATGTCCGGATGGCGTCGGTCGTCCGAGGCCTGGGAGTCGTCGGACGTCCGGACTTGGTCGGACGTCCGATGCCTGTAGCTTCAGCAGCTTTTCTTCTTCTTCTTCAACATGCTTGGGGTCCTCGTCGTCTTTGCTCTTGCAAGTAGTTGTTCCTTGGCTCACCTCCATGTACCTGATTACGCATAGAGTTTCCGAATGAGGTAGTAGCCATGTCTCGTGAGTAGGAGGAGGGAGTTCGGAGAGGAGAGAGTTCACCTTTTCTTCGATAGCCTTAGCTCGGGCTCGAGTCATGGGTCCACGTGGTATTGAGGAAGATGTAGGTGTGTCCATGGGGATGAGTGAGGGATGCTCCGCATCATCTCCCCCCCTTGAGATAGATCCGACCTCGGATCAAAAGCTTCATCTCCATGGTATGGTGTGAGGTCCTTGACGTTGAAGATGTCGCTCACATTGTACTTGTCTCGAGGTAGGTCTATCTTGTAGGCGTTGTCGTTGTAGCGTGCTAGCACCTTGAAAGGTCCATCGGCTCGAGTGAGAAGCTTGGACTTGCGTTCTTTGGGGAAGCGGTCCTTGCGAAGGTGTAGCCACACTAGATCACCAATGTTGAAGACCATGGGTTGCTTGTTGACGTTGAGCTTGGTCGCTAGTCGTTGTACTTGTCGCTCGATGGTTTGTCTTGTATCCTCATGCATCTTCTTGATGTAGCTTGCCGTGCACTCGCATCCATGTTGGTGCGCTCTTGTAGAGGAAGAGGTAGAGTTTCCAATGGTGACAACGGGTTGAAGCCGTAGACGACCTCGAAGGGGGACTTGCCGGTAGTTGAATGTCTTGCATGATTGTAGGCGTACCGGGCGATGGGTAGACATGCCTCCCACTCCTTGATGTTCTTCTTGATCAAGACGCGAAGTAGAGTGGAGAGTGTGCGGTTCGTCACCTCCGTTTAGCCGTCGGTTTGAGGGTGGTATGCGGATGAGGACAAGAGCTTGACTCCGAGCTTGGCGCATAGGGTCTTCCAAAAGTAACTCAAGAACTTGACGTCACGATCGGAGACGATTGTCTTTCGTACTCCATGGAGTCGCAAGATTTCCCTACAAAAGAGATTTGCAATGTGTGAAGCATCGTCTATCTTGTTGCAAGGAATGAAATGTGCCATCTTAGAAAATCTATCCACAACAACAAACACGGAATCCTTCCATTTTGAGTTCTAGGCAAACCAAGTACAAAATCCGTGCTAATGTCTTCCCAAGGTTGATAAGGAATTGGAAGAGGCATGTAAATACCATGAGATTGAGATTCAGACTGAGCTTTGCAACATGTAGAGCATCGGTTGGTGAAGCGTGAGACGTCGCGGAACATCTTGGGCCAAAAGTAGTTCTTGGAGAGCGTGGCGAATGTCTTGTCGCGTCCAAAGTGTCCCATGAGTCCGCCTCCATGAGCCTCTTGTAAAAGGAGCAAACGAACAGAAGACTCGGGAATACATAGTTTGTTAGCTCTCATAACATAACCATCTTTGATGTAATATTGTTCCCAAGAAGTATGCGTCAAACACTTGGCATACTCTTTTATGTGCTCAAAGCCAATAACCTTCAACTCAAGTTTAGTGACAAGCGTGCATATGCGTGAAAGTGCATCGGCAACTACATTTTCTTTACCCTTAATGTACTTGATCACATAGGGAAAAGATTCAATAAATTCACTCCATTTGGCATGACGCTTGTTCAACTTAGTTTGACCTTTTAGGTACTTAAGTGTTTCATGATCGGTATGGATGACAAACTCATGCGGTCTAAGGTAATGTTCCAAAACATGTAGCAGACGCACTAAAGCATACAATTCTTTGTCATAGATGGGATAGTTAAGTTGAGCACCGGAGATTTTTTCACTAAAATATGCAATGGCTCGTTTTTCTTGCATCAAAACTCCGTCAATTCTGGTACCACTTGCATCACAATGAACCTCAAAAGTTTTGTCAAAATTGGGCAAAAGAAGAATCGGAGCATGAGTAAGCAAAGACTTGAGCTCATCAAAAGCGGTGGATTGTGAAGTTCCCCAAACAAAAGGAGTATTCTTCTTACTCAAAGCATGCAAACAAGCGGCAATGGTGCTAAAATCTTTCACAAAGCGACGATAAAAACCCGCAAGACCAAGAAAGCTACGCACTTGTTGCAAATTGGTGGGTTGGGGCCGTTTTAATGGCTTCAATTTTAGATTCATCAACATGGACAACCTTTGAGGATACAACAAAACCCAAGAAAACCACTTTGTCAACACCAAATGTGCATTTTTCATGTTTGCATAAAGACTTTCCTTGCGAAGGGTTTGCAAAACAGCCCTAACATGATCAAGATGGTCTTTCATGGTTTTGCTAAACACAAGAATATCGTCGAAGTAAACCACAACAAAGACTCCAATATAAGGCCGAAGCACATAATGCATGAGACGCAAAAAAGTACCGGGAGCTTCCGATAAACCCATTGGCATGACTAACCACTCATATAAACCAAATTTGATTTTGAAAGCACTTCTCCATTCATCACCCTCTTGTATGCGGATTTGATATTAGCCACTTTTAAGATCAATTTTTGAGAAAAAGTTGGCTCCACTAAGTTCATCAAGCAAATCATCTAAGCGAGGAATGGGATGCCTATAGCGAACGGTAGTAGCATTTATAGGTCTACAATCGGAACACAAGCAAAAACTTCCATCGGGCTTAGGCACAAGTATAATGGGAACGGCACAAGGGCTTAGGCTTTCACGTACATGACCGTTGTCGATGAGTTGTTGTACTTGCCGTTGAATCTCCTTGGTTTCTTCGGGATTGACTCGGTATGGAGCTTTGTTTGGTAGAGGCGCTCCGGGGATGAGGTTGATTCGATGCTCAATGCCCCGAAGAGGAGGTAGACCCGGAGGTAGCTCGTCGGGAAAACATCTTGGAATTCCTGCAAAATAGATTGAAACACTAAAGGTAGCTCGTGAGTGGTGTTAGTTGTTGGCTCTCCATCCTTGCACACAAGGACAAAGTGCATCACACTAGATGGGTTCTCACACACTTCTCTCGTCTCACTTTTTTGGCAAATAGGACGAGGTTTTTCTCTCTAGACGAAGAGTCGCTCAAATTTGGCTTGTGGCTCTCACTCACTTGTTGGTGGATCACTTTCTCACTCTTCTCTCCATGATGGGTGGCTTACTTGTCGCCTAACACTTGACTAGGAGACATAGGTCGTAGCACGTATTCCTTCCCTCTCATCTTGAAGCTACAGTGATTGGTACGCCCGTTGTGGAAGACACCACGGTCGAATTGCCATGGTCGACCAAGAAGAAGGTGGAAAACGGTCATTGGGACCACATCACACTCCAAAGTGTCCTCATATGCACCAATTTTGAAGGAGATTTGGACCGTATGCTCAACTCGTATAGTGCCAGAGTCACTTAGACATTGAAACTTGTAGGGGTGTGGGTGTTTCCTCTTGACTAATTGAAGCTTGGAGCATAGTTCTTCACTTGCCAAGTTGTGGCAACTACCTCCATTGATGATGACCTTGACGGACCGTCCATTGATGTCGGCCTTTGTGTGGAAGATGTGGCATCTTTGGTCGTCTTCTTGTTGATGGTGAAGAGTCAAGACCTTGGAAACAACGAGAGCGGGGCTCGAATCCTCATCACAAAAGACTTGATCATCTTCATCTTCGTTCACTTGCCGGTGCATGGCCACTTGCTCAAGAGCTTCCATTTCCTCATCACTCATTGAGTCATAGGTGTCGTCGTCATTGAGGATCATGGTGCGCTTGTTGGTGCATTCGTAAGACTTGTGGCCTCGGCCGCCGCAAGTGAAACACTTGAATGAGCTTGTCTTGACGGTCTCATCGGTCGGAGTAGATGACGAAGCACACGGCTTGAAGTTGCTTGTAGTAGGAGGAGGACGACTTGAACTTGTCGAATTTTTCTTGTAACTTGGCTTGTCGTCGTTGTTTGGAGAAGGTTTGGTTGATGTAGATGTTGGAGGAGGTGTTGAGGCTTGGTTGTTGGAGAAGCCGTAGGTCTTGGACGAGTACTTGGCGTACTTGAAGTCATCTTGCACTTGACGTTCCGCCTTTGTAGCTTGATGCACGAGCTCAATGAGGGTGGTGTATGGTTGGAAGTCGGCGATCTTCTTGATGGGATGATTGAGTCCATTCAAGAAGCGTGCCATAGTTTGCTCATCATCTTCCTTCACATTGGCTCGAATCATTGCTATCTCCATTTCTTTGTAGTATTCTTCAACACTCTTTGTTCCTTGCTTGAGGAGTTGGAGTTTCTTGAAGAGGTCGCGGTTGTAGTAGGTTGCCAAAAAACGTGCTCGCATCACATCCTTCATTTGAGCCCAAGTGTTGATTGGGGGTTCACCTCTTGCTTGTCACCTCTCAAGGATTTTTTCCCACCATATGAGCACATAGTCTTGGAACTCAAGTGATGCCATGGCGATTTTCTTCTCTTCCTCATAGTTGTGCAAACGAAAGATTTTGTCGACCTTCAATGCCCATGAGAGATATTCTTCGGGGTCATTGCTTCCATTGAACTTGGGCATGGTGAATTTGAGCTTTCCATATCGGTGCTCTTCATTGTGTTGCTGGTGATGGTGATGATGACGCCCTTGACGTGGATGACAATCATCTTCCTGTTGCTCATCGCGTGGAGGAAGTCGATGATCAACTTGCTCTTGTTGAACTTGAGGTTGAGGTGGCGCTTGAGGAGCTTGAGGAACTTGACGTTGCACGCGTGGCTGATAGTTCCTCTCTTGTATTTCTTCTCGAAGGGCTTCTTCTTGATTGCGCCGTTCGCGATTGCGGTTGGCGATGGCTCGACTTGATTCTTGAAGGGCACATTGTGCCTCAAGAGCTTGCGCTTCTCATTGTTGTTGTTGAAGACGTTGTGCCTCGGCGTCTTGTTCTTCTTGGTGTAGACGCGCTCGTTCTTCCTCTTGGCGTCGTAGTCATTGTCGTTCTTGAGCTTGGGCAAAAGCGGCTTGGTGATGTAGGGCGGAACCCTATGCGGAGATCTTTCACGTTTGGAGGGGATCCTACGAGGAGAACACGACGAACGAGCGGAAGAACACATGGAAAACACACAAGACACTAAACCGACAAGTATCAATCACACAAGGGCTAGATCACCGAACACATAAGGTAGCACAAGATTCAAAATCAACAAAGGAATGATACACGAGTAGTCGTTCTTCTCCGTGAGGAGGTCTTGATGGGGTCCACCCTAGAGGGGGTCTTGAATCCCTTGGAAGGATCTTCTCCGAGGAGGCGCGATCTCCGAGGAGATGGTAACCAAGTGGATGAGCAAGGGCTCTCACACGAAATATGAGCTAAACCAATGCTAACCCTAACTAGGAGGTGGAGGGGGTCTATTTATAGTCTTAGTGCAAATGGAGGCGAAGTGAAGGGTACATGGGCCTCAGGCCCGTACACTATGCGTAGACAGGCGGGTTGTACCGGTCGAGGAGGCGGTTGTACCACTGGCGACGCAGGGAGGGCAGAAGTATTGGTCGAGGAAGGGTACTACCGCTGGGGTCAGGCGCTGGCTTCTGCGGATGGTCGTCGAGGGCTCCAGCGATTGTACCGGTCGTTGGGTCGGTAGTTCTGCTCATTTGAGATTTACCGGTACATCTGGTGCTGTACCGGCCTTGCACCGCTTGATCACAGAATGGTGGCTGGTTGTTGAGCGGTAGTCGGCCGGTTGTTCCGCTCGGGCGGTTGTTGGGCGGTTGTACCGGTCTTTCAAGGTTAGGAAGAATGCCTCCTTGATCTTGATGTCCGTCTTGCACCACTCCTTCTCCTTGGTTGCTTACATGATACCTGAGCACGCAAAGTGTCTCCGCTTGAGGTAGTAGCCATGTCTCAAATGGGTTAAAGGGAAGTTCAACAAGGAGAGACTGAACCTCGGATTGGATGGCACGTGCTTGGGCTCTAGTCATGGGTCCTCGTGGGGTTGGATGTGTCGATGTAGAGTCCATGGGGATGATGGAAGGATGGTCCGCATCATCTCCTTTCCCTTGGGAAAGATCCGACCTCGTATCAAAATCTTCATCACCATGGAAAGGCGAGAGGTCTTTGATGTTGAAGATGCCGCTCATGTTGTACTTGTCTCATGGGAGTTCAATCTTGTAGGCGTTGTCGTTGTAGCATGCTAGCACCTTGAATGGTCCATCGGCTCGAGGGAGAAGTTTGGACTTGCGTTTGTTGGGGAAGCGGTCCTTGCGAAGGTGTAGCCACACGAGATCGCCTATGTTGAAGGTCATGGGTTGCTTGTTGATGTTGAGCTTGGTTGCTAGTCGTTGTACTTGGCGCTCGATGGCGTTCCTTGTATCTTCATGCATCTTCTTGATGTAGGTTGCTCGTGCACTCGCATCCATGTTGGTGCGCTCTTGGAGAGGAAGTGGTAGAATGTCCAATGGGGACAACGGGTTGAAGCCGTAGACGACCTCGAAGGGGGACTTGCCGGTAGTCGAGTGTCTTGCGCGATTGTAGGCGTACTCGGCGATGGGTAGACATGCCTCCCACTCCTTGATGTTCTTCTTGATCAATATGCGAAGTAGAGTGGAGAGAGTCCGGTTCGTCACCTCCGTTTGGCCGTTGGTTTGAGGATGGTATGCGGATGAGAACAAGAGCTTGATTCCGAGCTTGGCGCATAGGGTCTTCCAAAAGTAACTCAAGAACTTGACGTCACGATCGGAGACGATTGTCTTTGGTACTCCATGGAGGCATAAGATTTCCCTACAAAATAGATTTGCAACATGTGAAGCGTCGTCTATCTTGTTGCAAGGAATGAAATGTGCCATCTTAGAAAATCTATCCACAACAACAAACACGGAATCCTTTCCATTTTGAGTTCTAGGCAAACCAAGTACAAAATCCATGCTAATCTCTTCCCAAGGTTGATAAGGAATAGGAAGAGGCATGTAAAGACCATGTGATTGAGCTTTAGACTTAGCTTTGCGACATGTAGAGCATCGGGTGGTGAAGCGTGAGACGTCATGGAACATCTTGGGCCAAAAGTAGTTCTTGGAGAGCGTGGCGAATTTCTTGTCGCGTCCAAAGTGTCCCATGTGTCCGCCTCCATGAGCCTCTTGCAAAAGGAGCAAACGAAGAGAAGACTCGGGAATGCAAAGTTTGTTAGCTCTCATAAGATAACCATCCTTGATGTAATATTGTTCCCAAGAAGTATGCGTCAAACACTTAGCATAAGGAATAGCAAAAGATGAATCATTAGCATACAAGTCTTTTATGTGCTCAAAGCCAATAACATTCAACTCAAGTTTAGTGACAAGCATGCATATGCGTGAAAGTGCATCGGCAACTGCATTTTCTTTACCCTTAATGTACTTGATCACATAGGGAAAAGATTCAATAGATTCACTCCATTTGGCATGACGCTTGTTCAACTTAGTTTGGCCTTTTAAGTACTTTAGCGTTTCATGATCGGTATGGATGACAAACTCATGAGGTCTAAGATAATGTTCCCAAACATGTAGCACACGCACTAAAGCATACAATTCTTTGTCATATATGTGATAGTTAAGTTGAGCACCGGAGAGTCTTTCACTAAAATATGCAATTGCTCGTTTTTCTTGCATCAAAACTCCGCCAATTCCGGTACCGCTTGCATCGCAATGAACCTCAAAAGTTTTGTCAAAATTGGGCAAAGCAAGAATCAGAGCTTGGGTAAGCAAAGACTTGAGCTCATCAAAAGCGGTTGATTGCAAAGTTCCCCAAACAAAAGGAGTATTGTGTAGCTTACCCATCGAGACTAGCCTTTGAGTATTGCCGGCAACGTGACTTGTGCACATTAGTGATCATACATCCCATAGCATACATACTATCATCATGTTGCATATCTTCGAATCATCTCTTGCGTCACAAAGTTTTCATTGCATACACAATTGCTATCTTGGTTCATGAAACATCGCATGAGAAAAGAGCTCAAACAACAAAGAGCCAAACAAGCTTTTAAGCAAAAGAGAAGGATAAGCAAAGAGCTTATAAGCAAGAACCATAGCATCATACAACATTAATATTGTCATACTCGATCATCTTGGATCATATATCCGGAACATCATACATAGAGCATACTTGGGATAGAAGTCATTGCATTTTTGCTTCGTAGGTTGTGCACAAGTTCGTATCCGCCTATTGTGCAATCGTGCTAGCGTCTCTCTAGTGTTGTGCAACAAGAGCATTTTCGTGGATTCCATATTTTGGCTCACCCTTGGTTGCACGGCCCCATTTATCTTTCCGTGTGTTGTGTTTCCGTGTACCATATCTTGCTATTGGTCTACTTGTAACATTTACAAGTCGCGAATCTTCCCCAACATTATTGAATCTTGCTTACATTCACATCAAATATTGTGCCACTCTCCTAACCAAGCTCCACCATAAGCTTTTACTTGTGTAGGTGTGAGGACCGACAATAATTGGTACCAATTGTGCTATTTCCTTGCTACACATTGGAGCGATCTTTGATCATTTTCAACTTCGGTCAAGGTATTTTTGGTATTGGTTCTTCTTTGTCTCCCACTCACATATCTTTGTTTAAAATGATGGATAGGCCAAGTACTTCTACCAACCCACTCTTCCTGGAGCAAGACGAAGACATGTCATCCTACGTCACCAAGACTCAACTATTTGGTGCACACCGAGCTTTACATCAAGAACAACTCGCTTTGGGCGACCGCATCGACAACCTCTCCACTGACTTGCATCTCTTCGACAACAAACTCGACAAGCACAAGCACGAGAATGATGCAAGAACGGATGAGCTTCGTGCCTTGTTGATCAACCGCTCTTCTACCACTTCGTCCTAGTCAAGAAGGAGCCGCTCAAGTAGACACTCTGACGACACCATCTCCGGCTCAAGTACACCGACATCGAATACTCTTCGTCGTGCCGCGCGCCAAGACCGTCAAGCTAACCACAATCCTCTACACGACACCGACTCTCAAGAGCATCGACATCGTCAAACCCAAGCTGCATTCGCGCAAGCACACGAACGGCAACACAAACGACAACAAGAACAAGAGGAGCGAGCACGACAACATCAAGATGCACAAGACGCCGAGGTGGAACGCCAGCAAAAACAACTCCGTGAAGCTCAAGCACTTGAGGCGCAACGTGCCCTTCGTGACTCAAGCCGTGCCGTAGCCAATCGAGGCTGACAAGCTCGACAACATCAAGAAGCACTTCGCGATGAAGCTCAAGAAAGGATTTACCAAGCACGTGTGCATTGACAAGCTCCTCGCCAAGATCGACAAGCTCCTCCTCAAGCGAGACAAGAACGTCAAGTCAATCGAGAGCAACATGAGGATGACAACCGTCCTCGCCAAGAGCAACATGAGGATGACAACCCTCCTCGCCAAGAGCAATATGAGATCGTCAATCCTCAACGACATGGGCGTCATCATCCCCGACCCCAACACAATGAAGAGCAATGATACGGCAAGCTAAAGTTCACCATGCCCAAGTTCACAGGTAGCAACGACCCCGAAGAGTACATCTCATGGGCATTGAAGGTTGACAAAATCTTCCGCTTGCACAACTACGAAGAAGAGAAGAAGATTGCAATGGCATCCCTCGAATTCCAAGACTACGTCCTCATTTGGTGGGAACAAATCATTGAGCGCCGAGCGGCAAGAGGTGAACCACCTGATGCGAAGCATCCTACGATCATCCCCATGTACACTACGACTACTCTCCAAGCCCCAAGAGGACATATGACGAGACCTCGAACATATGCCTTAAGGCACATGGTGAACTCACTCCTCTTCGAACCATCACTTTCCACATGTGAGACATGGCTACTACCTCATGCATTGACCTTGCATACACTAAGGTACAACCGAGACGACCATGGAGGATCCAAGGACCAAGGCCAAGCATGGAAGAGGAGAAGGAAGAAGAAGCCGGGACCAAGCGGTACTACCGCCCAGGCCCAGCGGTACTACCGCTTATCATCACAAGCGGCACTACCGCTCTACATCTGCTCCACTTCCACAAAGTCCGACAAACTTCGGAGATCGAACGGCTCCAGAGCGGTACTACCGCCCATCATAGCGGTACTACCGCTTGCGCGCCTCAAGCGGTACTACTGCCCGAAGGACCGGTACTTCCGCCCTGTCTGTGCATAGTGTATTGGGCCGAGCCCATGTACCCCTTTGCCCTCACTTACCTCTTCGTGGCTCTAGACTATATATACTCCTCCACCTCCTCCTAGTTAGGGTTAGCAATGGTTTAGCTCATATTTTGTGTGTGGGCCTTGCTCATCCACTTGGTTACTTCTCCTCGGAGCTCAGGACCTCTTCGGAGAAGATCCCCCAAGCGGATTCAAGACCCCTTCAAGGGTAGACAATCAAGACCTCCTCACGGAGAAGAACCCGGTTACCTCTTGTATCATCCTTTGTTGATCATGGATCGTGTATCTCTCTTTGTGTTCATCGATCTAGCGCATGTGTAATCGAATCTTGTTGGTTTGAGTGATTCTCTTCTGTTTTCCCCCGTGATTTTCCTCGTGCTCTTCCGCTCGTTCTTCGTGTTCCTCGTAGGGATCCTCTCCAAACGTGAAAGATCGTCCACATAGGGTTCCGCCCTACATCATCTTGGTATCATGAGCCACGTTGATCATGTTTTTGGAGCCCCTAGCCCGTGTTTTCTAGCTTGATTTTGTTGTTTTCGTCCTAAATCCGAAAATCCCCACCAAAAATAGCCCCCAATTTTTTTGTGATTTGTTGGTTTTGATGATGTTTTGTTGATTTTTATCCATGGATTTGCTTGGTTTCAAGTGGATCTAGCATCTCCCCAAGTTTCCCCATCTTTCCTCCACAAAATCCATCCAATTTTGACCCCGAAATCATCCATTTCCGCCCCAAAATCGCACCCCGATTCGATCTACGAAAAATCCCGACACCAGCGGTACTACCGCCCCGTAGAGGTACTACCGCTTGAGCGCCACAAGCGGTACTACCGCCCTCCCAAGCGGTACTACCGCCCAACCCAGTTTCAGCATTCCGAGTTTCACCGTTTTGCCCATAACTTTCGCATCCGAACTCCTATTTGAGTGTTCGTTGGCTCGTTTTGAAGCTATCAACGTGCCCGAGGTCCTCACCTTGGTTTCACCACCTTTTGACACCATCAAATTTTGGAACTTTGGCATCTTTCCCTAGGTCTTCCACCACATCATCCGCAATACCACCATAGCCTTCCGCAAGTCAACCCTTTTTGTTCACCATAGCATTTGAGGTCGTTTGAGTAGTGACTTGTGTCTCCTAAGGTGTTTCGGCTATTTAGGGACCATGCTACCAACTCCGACACCGTGTATAGCCCATCATTCCACTTCCGCATTGCCAAGTGCACACTACCACCACTTTCCGCTACCACCATTTTGACATTTGACGTTTGAGATTTTGAGTTCGCGGTTTTTCCGTATCCTAAGGTGTTTCGGCTACTTAGGGACGAGACTATATCATCTTGGTTTCTACATCAAGAACACCGCCACTCATCATCGCCGGACGGTAACCTCCATATCATCTTGGTATCGTGGTATCCCTCCATTGTATATTCCCCTTGCCATTGCATTGTTAACCCCTAGCCCGTTTTGCGTTACTTGCCTATCGAGACTAGCCATTTGAGTATTGCCGGCAACGTTACTTGTGCACATTAGTGATCATACTTCCATAGCATACATACCATATCATCGTGGTGCATATATTGCTACCATATCTTGTGTCACAAGTTTGTTCCCGCATATACACAATTGCTATCTTGGTTTGTGCATTGTGCAAAAGTGGCCATAGAAAAAGAAAAGAAGAATAAGCTTTTAAGCAAAGCAAAAGGAAAAGAGCAAAGAAGCTTGTAAGAAAGTGCCATAGCATCATACCACATTGCATATAAGATTGTCATATCCGATCATCTTGGATCAAACATCGGGAACCATACATATATAGCATACTTGGGATATAAAGTTTATCCATTTTGCATCTTATAGGTTGTGCACAAGTGTCGTATCCGCCTATTGAGCAATCGTGCTAGCGTCTCTCTTGAGTTGTGCAACACGAGCGTTTTGGTGGATTCCACATTTTGAGCTCATTCCTTGGTTGCACGATCCCATTTATCTATCCGTGTGTGTCTTTCCGTGTGCCATTCTTTGCTATTGGTCTACTTGTTTGTCTTGCGAATTTGTGAATATCTTTCAACATTATTGAATCTTGCTAACATTTTGCATCAAATTTTTGTGCCACTATCCTCACCGAGCTCCACCATAAGCCTTACTTGTGTAGGTGTGAGAAACCGACAAGAATTGGTACCAATTGTGCTATTTCCTTGTTACATCATTGAGTGATCATTGATCCGTTTTCAACATCGGTCAAGGTACAATTCGTATAAGTTCTTCTCTTTCTTCCACTCATATTTGCTCGAGTTTTGCGATGGATAGGCAAGGCATTTCATTTCCGGTTTTCGACAACAATGACGACGTGAACAACTACATCACCAAAATGTCCATCTTCGGACTACAACACGAAATGCAAGGAGCACAATCTACCTTGCAAGAGCGAATTGAGAACCTCTCCATCGACATTCATCTCTCCGAAGCAAGGAAAAGGGACTACATTGACAAGAAGCTTTCCACACATAAAGAGAAGCAAGATGCAAGGATGGAGGAGATTAGAGCCTTGATCAAGTCTTCTTCCCCTTCGTCATCCTCGAGGCGGCGACATTCAAGACACAAGTCTTCGGAGCGTGGAAACGATGCAAGTGCAAGTCGTCCACGTCCACATCTCCATGGCGACCACCATCACGTTCGTGATCCACATCGTCATGAAGGGCAAGTCACCTCCAAGCATCATGTGCACGGAGATGATGAACGACATCTACTACGAGCTCAAGCATGACAACGACATCATCATCATGAAGATGCTCCACAAGCGCAAGTGCACAAGTCCCAAAAAGCCCTACTTCATGCCAAGTCGAAGCTTCATGAGCACAAAAGAAGACCTCGAGACGACCACCACCAAGACGGCGCTACGGCTACCACCACCACTTCGGCATCTTCGCCAAGTGCTATCAAGGCATCTTCGCCTTTGGACGTACGGCATCTTCGCCTACTTCCCACGTGTACGCCTACATCGACTTCATCAAGTCCAAGGCGACCACCTACTAGCGAGGGTGACACTTCCATCTTCGTAAGCCCCTCAAGGAAGATGGCCGAGCATGGGACATTCCCTTCGGTCATGGAGACAAGCTACGAGGTGCCACATCATATGGGCCTCCCACACCAAGACGGCGACAAGAAGGTCGAGCAAGGGCCATCCCCTTCGACCACGGTGATAGGAGTTGAGCATGGAGACATTTGCACCAACATCTCCCCGACACCCACATATCATGAGATGACCCAGTTGCGATGTGAGGTTGATGTAGGGCGGAACCCTATGTGGACGATCTTTCACGTTTGGAGAGGATCCCTATGAGGAACACGAAGAACGAGTGGAAGAGCACGAGGGAAAACATGGGGGAAAACACAAGAGAATCACTCAAGCCAACAAGATTCGATTACACATGCGCTAGATCGATGAACACAAAGAGAGATACACGATCCACGATCAACAAAGGATGATACAAGAGGTAACCGATTCTTCTCCGTGAGGAGGTCTTGATTGTCTTCCCTTGAAGGGGTCTTGAATCCGCTTGGGGGATCTTCTCCGAAGAGGTCGCGAGCTCCGAGAAGAAGTAACCAAGTGGATGAGCAAGGCTCTCACACAAAATATGAGCTAAACCATTGCTAACCCTAACTAGGAGGAGGGGGTGGTCTATTTATAGTATAAGCCACGAAGAGGTAAGTGGGAAAGGGATACATGGGCTTTGGCCCGAGTCTTTGCATGCAGGCAGGCCGGACGTTCCGGGCAGGTTCTGGCCGGGTTCCGGGCTATCCAGAGAGTTGGCACGCTCGGGGCTGGCCTGGACTCCGGGCGCCGGAGGTTCCGGGCAGGCCAGAAGGTCCGCGGGCCGGAAGTTCGAGGCAGAGGCCGGAAGTTCCAGGCTTTCCATAAGCTTGTTCCTACTTCTTCTTCCTTCTCCTCTTCCATGCTTGGCCTTGGTCCTTGGATCCTCCATGGTCGTCTCGGTTGTACTTGAGTGTATGCAAGGTCCATGCATGAGGTAGTAGCCATGTCTCACATGAGGAATGTGACGGTTCGAAGAGGAGTGAGTTCACCTTGTGTCCAATGGCGTATGGTCGAGGTCTCGTCATATGTCCCCTTGGTGCTTGGAGAGTAGTCGGAGTGTACATGGGGATGAACGTGGGATGCTCCGCATCATCTCCCCTCCCTTGGGAAAGATCTGACCTCGGATCGTGATCGTCACCACCATGGAAATGGTTGTCGTGGACGAACTTGTAGTTGGACGAAGTTGAAGACATTGCGCATTCCAAGTACTCCAAGGTGTCTCCGGTATGTGGTACATGCAAAATGAGCAAACACAAAGTACACTTGGAAATACAATGGTTAGCGCACACAAAGTTCGTGCAACAAGATTGTTCGTGACAAAGCACATGAAGCTTATCAAGATGATATAGAATGATATGCATCATGGGAGCAAAAGCATTTATTGTGCACACAAATGTATTGTGAAAGTGATCAATGCAACCACGGTGCAAAATGATGTCATAGTGAGACGGTTTATCAATAGCATGAATATGGCAATGGATGCTCAATATGAGTATGTTATCATGCAATTGATGGTAGGCAATAAGATCACGATTTATGAGTATGCCATCAAGAAAGATCACGACAAATTTTCTAAGGAAATGCACAAGCTCGTATATCATGGATGACATGGAAATAGGTGTAACAAGACAAGCATAATCGTTGTCAATCCATGCATAGGGTGCAAACTTGTGGTGAGTATGATATGTCCATCGAGCATGACATGAGGAAGCACAATCAACAAATATGTATGTGTTGGTGCAATGTGTCAAAGGAGTGTCGATGTACCAATGCTCGATGTCGTGGCATGAGTGGAGGTTCGAAGGTGCATCCAAGAAGTCCGAGCGCTCCTCAACTTGAAGGTACAAAGGGTCCATCTTCAATGTCGCTCCTCCGGTCGCGAGATGTATCATGTAGACAACAAGAAGGAAACAACAATGAAAGAATGACCCATCCAATATGCATATGTGAGGATGGCTCAAAGGGAAGGAGTTCACCTTTATGAGGATGTCAAAGATGTTGGAGTTGCACATCTTGTATGCCTTCACATAACCAATATGTCTCATGAAGGTACTGCCTTGTGAACCCTTCAAAATGAAAGAACATGACAAACACTCGGAAAAACAAATGAGGTTAGCGGAAGTGCAAAACCTATCATTCGTGTGGTAAGAGACCCAACAAGTGTATGCATCATGCTCATCATAAGAAAGGACAAGGGAGCATTTCATAGTATGGAGGCATATGATGCGATATCAACCAAATACAATAGGCTCAAGTAAACAAGCATGCATCACAAGTAATATGTCCAAGTCTCCAAGATGAATAAGCATAGCATGGATGCACTCACTACAATGGCATATGAGAGGTGCAACTAATGGAGACAAGAGATAAAGATCACGATATATCATGTGAGAGGCATGAACATATATGTCATCAATCCAAGAAAGCAAGTAATAGTGGAACATGGGTGATGCAACATAGCAAGCAATCATAGCGATCAAGTCAAGCAAGCTAGTAGTGCGAAGATGCAACATACTAGAAGAAATCATGGCAAGCATGTCATGTGTGCAAATAGTGGGCATGAATAATTCACATGTCATAGCACAAGCATGAAAGCAAGGTATGAGTAGAATAGCATGAATGTATTGGTGAGAAGCCATGTGTAAATATCAATGGGTCATCATGACTCTCCCAACAAAACAAGCATCAATAGCATGGGGTACATGATAAACATGGCAATAGCAACAAGGATCTCCACCAAGCATGCAAATACACATAGAAGTAGCATAATTGTGAATCATGGGTAAATGCAAGCAAGGGTCACAATTGCATGGCAAAGGCATAGAAGCAAAAATAACATGCAAAGTGAACACGGGAAAATGAGCATAATGTGACAATTGGTAAATAGCCCATAGCCATGTGAGAGACAAGTAAAAGAGATGCGCGTAGTCCTTGCGCAAATGGAATGGTGGGAATGATAGTCCACGGGATCCCAAGTCATCGTTGCTCTCAAGTGCTCGTTTCGTCAACTCATGGGATTGAGAAGTTGACGAGTGTATGTGGGTACCTACACAAAACAAAGACAAAGGGAAAATTGTGTATTCGTGGTAGATGTACACATCATCCATCATGATGCGCACATGCATGTGTCGGTTAGTACAGAATAGCCAATGCTCAAATAAATGAGATGCGTGATATAGAAACATGTCATCCATCATGATAGGTTTGTTGTTATGTATAGCATAATGGAGACTCAAATTGTGTAACGCATCATGGGAAATATCTAGAGCATTGTTATTCATGGAATGCATATGGTTCACACAATTATGGGAATCATGCAAAGTATGAGATGCATCCAAATCTCCTAATATGTATGAGGAAACTATGGGGGTCTCCTCATGAGCAAGAGTAGAAACATCACGTGGAGAATATTGACAACATCCAAAACAATGCATATTCGGAACAATGTGATCATGGCATGACATAGTAGATGAATCGCGCAAATCATGTAAAGGAAGCATGGCAATATCATCACAAGAGAAACAAAAGCCAATGACCATCATCTCGTCATCTATGCCATAAGTGCAAATGGGATTGATTTTAATGGGGCATGCATAGTTACTATGTTGAGATTGAAATGATGCAATATGGGAGATCTCACCCATAGCATATGACAAGTTCAATGGATTGTCAAACATGATGTGACAAAAAGAATTTTCACAAGATGTCCTATGGAGCATAGCATCACAACTAGGCAACTCAACACGCTCATCATCATATTCATCATAAATAGGTAAGTCAAGGCATGAAGAAGTTTCACTAGCATGAAGCATGGTAATAGGTGGGTCAACATCATGGGAGCAATTGATGTGAAGAGAGTCCACTAGTGGGACAAGAGAGTCAAGGCATCGCTCATGTGTTGTAAGTGAGGTGTCGAAGATCCAATCGTTGTCATCTTCATCTTGATGGTACCATGTGGGGTGTGCATCATCGTCCACCATGGCCATCGGTTTTCCCTTTGGAGGGATGGACTCATCGAGGATAGGCATGTCGTCATGTAGGAGACCTAGCACCAAAGAAGAAAACACACTAGGAGTAGAGCTTAAGTCGTTAGGAATCATAGTGGCCTCACATGCCGTGTCAACTACCTCACCCACTAAGTGTTGTGGCTCACTCACTCCCTCAAGGATGCTCTCACTCATATGGTTGGTGGAGTCACTCAAATGGCTCTCAACCTCACATAGGATGTGTCGCATGCTCTCATGTGTGGGGCTAGTGGTGGTCACACTCATCCTCTCATAGGAAATGCTCTCAATGTCACGTATGGTGGAGTCACTCATGTCACTCATGTGGTGGTGGCTCTCCTCACATGGCACTTGGGGCATCTCGACATATGTGGGTGTCGGAGAGATGTAGGTGCAAATGTCTCCATGCTCAATTCCTATCACCGTCTTGGTTGAAGGGATAGTCCCATGCTCAACCTTCTTGTCGCCGTCTTGTATGAGGCCCATATGATGTGGCACCTCGTAGCTCGTCTCCATGACCGAAGGGAATTTCCCATGCTCGTCCATCTTCCTTGAGGGGCTTCCGAAGATGGAAGTGTCGCCCTCGCGCGTAGGTGGTCGCCTTGTTGTTGAAGATGTCGATGTAGGCGAACTCACGGGAAGTAGGCGAAGATGCCGTACGTCCAAAGGCGAAGATGCCTTCATAGCACTTGGCGAAGATGCCGAAGTCGTTGGTGTAGCCGTAGCTCCCTCATGGTGGTGCTCGTCTCGCGGTCTTCTCTTATGCTCATGAAGCTTGGACTTGGTGTGAAGTAGGGCTTGTTCGGACTTGTACGTTTGCGCTTGTGGAGCATCTTCATGTTGATGGTGTCGTTGTCGCACTTGAGCTCGATGGCGTTCGTCGTCGTGCACATGATGCTTGGAGGTGACTTTCCCTTCATGACAATGTTGATCACGAACGTGATGGTGATCGCCATGTAGATGTGGACGAGGACGATTTGCACTCGTTTCTGCGCTCCGAAGACTTGTGTCTTGAATGTCGCCGCCTTGAGGATGATGAAGGGGAAGTAGACTTGATCAAGGCTCGAATCTCCTCCATCCTTGCATCTTGCTCCTCCTTTTGTGCGGAAAGCTTGTTGTCGATGTAGTCCCTTTTCCTTGCTTCGGAGTGATGAATCTCGATGGAGAGGTTCTCGATGCGTTTTTGCAATCTTGATTGTGCGCCTTGCATTTGTCGTTGTAGATCGAAGATGGACGCTTCGGTGATGTAGTTATTCATGCCGTCATTGTTGTCGAAGGCCGGAGATGAAATGCCTTGCCTATCCATCACAAGACTCGATCAAATATGAGTGTGAGAAAGAGAAGAACTTATACCAAATGTACCTTGACCGATGTTGAAATGGATCAATGATCACGCAATGTCTAACAAGGAAATAGCACAATTGGTACCAATTCTTGTCGGTTTCTCACACCTACACAAATAAGGCTTATGGTGGATCTCGGTGAGGATAGTGGCACAAAATTTGATGCAAAATTTTAGCAAGAGTCAATAATGTTGAAAGAGATTCACAAATTCGCAAGTGAAACAAGTAGACCAATAGCAATGAATGGCACACGAAAACGCACACACGGATAGATAAATGGGGCCGTGCAACCAAGGAATGAGCTCAAAATGTGGAATCCACCAAAATGCTCGTGTTGCACAACTCAAGAGAAACGCTAGCACAATTGCTCAATAGGTGGATACGACACTTGTGCACAACCTATAAGATGCAAAATGGATAAACTTTCTATCCCAAGTATGCTATGTATGTATGGTTCCCGGTGTTTCTCTCAAGATGATCCAAGATGATCGGATATGACAATCGTATATGCAATGTGGTATGATGCTATGGCACTTGCTTACAAGCTTCTTTGCTCTTTCTCTTTTTCTTTGCTCAAAAGCTTATTCTCTTTTTTTGTATGGCCACTTTTGCACAATGCACAAACCAAGATAGCAATTGTGTATATACGAGAACAAACTTGTGACACACGATATGATACCAAGATATGCACCACAATGATATGGTATGTATGCTATGAGAAGTATGATCACTAATGTGCACAAGTAACATTGCCGACAATACTCAAATGGCTAGTCTCGATAGGCAAGTAACGCAAAATGGGCTAGGGGTTAACAATGCAATTGCAAGGGAATATACAATGGAGGGATACCACTATAACAAGATGATATAGAGGTTACCGTCAATGGCAAAGATGAGTGGCGGTGTTCTTGATGTAGATACCAAGATGATGGAGACTCGTCCCTAAGTAGCCGAAACACCTTAGGAAACGGAAAAACCGCGAACTCAAAATCTCAAGGACGAAAGTCAAATGGTGGTAGTGGGAATGCGGTGGTGGTTGCGGAAGTATTGGTGCAAACCCGAGTAGCTGAAGTTGACCGGGTTATGGTGGTGGAAACATATGATGGTCTATACACGGAGTCAAAGTTGAAAGCACGTCCCTAAGTAGCCGAAACACCTTAGGAGACGCAACTCTCAACACAACAAAATTGGGTTAAGTTGGGGTGGTGGAAGTGTATGGTGGGCAAGCCTATGCGAAAGTTATGGTGGTGGTTGATGAAGGATCAACCGTCCCTAAGTAGCCTAAACACCTTAGGAGACTCAAGTCACTACTCAAACAACCTCAAATGTTGTGGGGAACAAAATGGGTTAGGTTGCGGATGGCTATGGTGGTATTGCGGATGATGTGGTGGAAGCCCTAGGCAAAGATGCCAAAGTACCAAAACTTTGATGGTGTCAAAAGGTGGTGAAACCGAGGTGAGGACCTTGGGCACGTCGATAGCTTCAAAACGAGCCAAAGAACACTCAAATCGGAGTTCGGAGTGAAAAGTTATGATGAAAACAGTGAAGAAGGCTGATGCTGAAATTTTGTGCAATGTTTCGGGTTAGGCCGGAAGTTCCGGGGTTAGGGCCGGAAGTTCCGGGGGGTGGCCGGAAGTTCCGGGGGTCACGGAAAAAGTGCCGGGGTCAGGGGGATTTTTGGGGTAAACTTTCTGCATAGCCCGGAAGTTCCGGGGCTAGGACGGAATGATGCGGAGCATCCCTCACTCATCCCCATGGACGCACCTACATCTCCCTCAACACCACGTGGACCCATGACTCGAGCCCGAGCTAAGGCTATCGAAGATAAGGTGAACTCGCTCCTCTCCGAACTCCCTCTTCCTACTCACGAGACATCGCTACTACCTCATTCGGAAACTCTATGTGTAATCAGGTACATGGAGGTGAGCCAAGGAACAACTAATAGCAAGAGCCAAGACGACGAGGACCCCAAGCATGTTGAATAAGAAGAAGAGATGTTGATGAAGCTACAGGCATCGGACGTCCGACCAAGTCCGGATGTCCGATGACTCCCAGGCCATGGATGACCGACGCCCTCCGGACGTCCGGCAGCTGGGCACCTGAATGGAAACGCACGGACAACCGAAGCCACCAGACGTCCGACCGATGCACGCCCGAACCGAATCTACGGACGTCCGAAGGCCGTCGGACGTCCGGACCCTCTCGAACCTCTGGACGACCGGTGACCTCCGGACGTCCGACGCCTGTGTGTTGACTTCGTTGGGCCGCAGCCCTTGTACCCCTTCGCCCCCTAGACTATATATACTCTTTCTTCCCCACCTTTCTAGGGTTAGCAATAGTTTAGCTCATGTTTGTGTGAGAGGTTTGCTCATCCACTTGGTTACCTTCTCCTCGGAGCTCAGGACCTCTACGGAGAAGATCCCCCAAGAGGATTCAAGACCCCATTCTAGGGTGGACCCCATAAAGACCTCCTCACGGAGAAGAACGACAACTCGTGTATCTTTCCTTTGTTGATTTTGAATCTTGTGCTACCTTATGTGTTCGGTGATCTAGCCCTTGTGTGATCGATACTTGTCGGTTTCGTGTTCGTCTTGTGTGTTTTCCTTGTGTTCTTCCGCTTGTTCATCGTGTTTTTCCCGTAGGATCCACTCCAAACGTGAAAGATCCCCGATTAGGGTTCCACCCTACATCATCTTGGTATCATGAGCCACGTTGATCACGTTTTTGGAGCCCCTACCCCGTGTTTTCTAGCTTGATTTTGTTGTTTTCTTCCTAATTTCGAAAATCACCAGCGAAAATAGCCCTAAATTTTTTTTTGTAATTTGTTGGTGAGTTAGATTTTGTTGGATTTGGTCCGTGGATTTGAGTTTCTACGTGTGGATCTAGCTTTTCCCGCCCTCCCCACCCTTTTCCATCCATCCATCCGCTCAATTTCGACATTACCACCTTCTTCCACCTCACAATCACCCAGTTCATCCTGCGTTGACTTTCGTTCACCGGGCGTCCGACCTTTCCGAACGACCGGAGCCCCTGTCTCGATTCGACTACACGGATTTCCGAGCCCCGTCGGATGTCCGACGACCGGACGACCGCACTTTCCGGACGTCCGCCCAACCCTGACGAAACTGAAATTCTTCAGTTTATCCACCACCACCACCCCACCTTCCACCACATCTTCCAATACCACTTACACCACCACCCTCCCCAATACCTCCTATGATGATTTTGCCCCATTTTGGTCCTTGAGATTTTCAGTTGTGGTTCCCGTGTCCTATTGTGTTTCGGCTATGAAGGTACGGTTTGACATCATCATGGTCACGGCTCATCTTTGCAAGGGTCACATCATCGCCAAGGACGGTAACATCGTCGATATCTTTGTCATACCTTGCAATTGCATTGATACCCACATGGCCTTACTTTTGCGTAGCTTACCCATCGAGACTAGCCATTGAGTATTGCCGGCAACGTGACTTGTGCACATTAGTGATCATACTCCATAGCATACATACCATACCACCGTGGTGCATATCTTGGGATCCATTTGTGTGTCACAAAGTTGTCATAGCATACACAATTGCTATCTTGGTTTGTGAAGTTTTGCATGAGAAAAGAGCTCCAAAGTGAAAGAGCCACACAAGCTTTTAAGCAAATAGGAAAGATAAGCAAAGAGCTTATTAGCAAGAACCATAGCATCATACTACATTAAGATTGTCATATTGGATCATCTTGGATCATAGCACCGAAATACCATACATATAGCATACGTGGGATAGAGATAGTTGCATTTTTGCCTAGTAGGTTGTGCACAAGTTCCGTATCCTCCTATTGTGCAATCGTGCTAGCGTCTCTCTAGTATTGTGCAACAAGAGCATTTTCGTGGATTCCACATTTTGGCTCACTTTGGTTTGCACAATAACAATTATCTATTTGCGTGTGTGTTTCCGTGTACCACTATTTGCTTGGTCTACTTGTTGCATTTGCAAATTTGTGAACCTTTTCCAACATTATTGACGCTCACTTACAATTGCATCAAATTTTGTGCCACCATCCTCACCAAGCTCCACCATAAGCTTTTATTTGTGTAGGTGTGAGAACCGACAAGGATTGGTACCAATAGTGCTATTTCATTGTCCGCATTTGAGTGAACTTGATTCATCATCAACATCGATCAAAGGTACATTGGTATAAGTTCTTCTCCTTCTACCACTCACATTTTTCTTGGAATGATGGATAGGCCAAGTACTTCTACCAACCCACTCTTCCTCGAGCAAGACGACGACATGTCTTCATACGTTACCATGAGCCACCTCTTTGGTGCACAACGAGCGTTACACAGAGAGCAACAAGCAATGAGCGACCGCATCGACAACCTCGCCACCGACTTACTACTCTCCGAGCAACGTACAAGAGACTACTTCGACAACAAGTTCGACGCTCACAAGCAAGAGAATGATGCAAGAATGGACGAGATCCACGCCTTGATGAGGAACCGGCATCATTCCACTTCTTCATCCTCAAGACGGAGCCGCTTGAGTCGACACTCCGAAGACACCTTCTACGACTCAAGTACTCCGTCATCGAACACTCTTCGACGAGCCGCGCGTCAAGACCGTCATGCATCTCGCAACCCACTACATGACAAGCATTCACAAGAGCAAGTCGATGAGCAAGTCCCTCGTCCTCAATCAAACCAAGCCGCTTTTGCCCAAGCTCAAGAACGACAACGACTACGGCGCCAAGAGGAAGAACGAGCGCATCTACACCAAGAAGAAGAAGACGCCGAGGCGCAACGTCTTCAACAACAGCAACGAGAAGCGCAAGCTCTTGAGGCGCAACGTGCCCTTCCAGAATCAAGTCGAGCCATCGCCAACCGCAATCGCGAACGGCGCAATCAAGAAGAAGCCCTTCGAGAAGAAATACAAGAGAGGAACTATCAACCGCGCGTGCAACATCAAGTTCCTCAAGCTCCTCAAGCTCCACCTCAACCTCAAGTTCAACAAGAGCAAGTTGATCATGGACTTCCTCCACGCGAAGAGCAATGATATGGAAAGCTCAAATTCACCATGCCCAAGTTCACTGGAAGCAATGACCTCGAAGAATATCTCTCATGGGCATTGAAGGTCGACAAAATCTTTCGTTTGCACAACTATGAGGAAGAGAAGAAAATCGCCATGGCATCACTTGAGTTCCAAGACTATGTGCTCATATGGTGGGAACAAATCCTTGAGAGGCGACAAGCAAGAGGTGAACCCCCAATCACCACTTGGGCTCAAATGAAGTATGTGATGCGAGCACGTTTTGTGCCAACCTACTACAACCGCGACCTCTTCAAGAAACTCCAACTCCTCAAGCAAGGAACAAAGAGTGTTGAACAATACTACAAGGAAATGGAGATAGCCATGATTCGAGCCAATGTCAAGGAAGATGATGAACAAACAATGGCACGTTTCTTGAATGGACTCAATCATCCCATCAAGAAGATCGCCGATTTCCAACCATACACCACCCTCATTGAGCTCGTGCATCAAGCTACAAAGGCGGAACGTCAAGTGCAAGATGACTTCAAGTACGCTAAGTACTCGTCCAAGACCTACGGCTTCTCCAACAACCAAGCTACAACACCTCCTCCAACATCTACATCAACCAAAGCTTCTCCAAACAATGACGACAAGACAAGTTACAAGAAAAATTCAACAAGTTCAAGTCGTCCTCCTCCTACTACAAGCAACTTCAAGCCGCGTGCTTTGTCATCTACTCCGACCGATGAGACCGTCAAGACAAGCTCCTTCAAGTGTTTCACTTGCGGCGGCCGAGGCCACAAGTCCTACGAATGCACCAACAAGCGCACCATGATCCTCAACGACGATGGCACCTATGACTCAATGAGTGATGAGGAGATGGAAGCTCTTGAGCAAGTGGCCATGCACCGGCGAGTGAACGAAGATGAAGATGATCAAGTCTTTTGTGATGAGGATTCGAGCTGCGCTCTCGTTGTTTGCAAGGTCTTGACTCTTCAACATCAACAAGAAGACGACCAAAGATGCCACATCTTCCACACAAAGGCCGGCATCAATGGACGGTCCATCAAGGTCAACATCGATGGAGGTAGTTGCCACAACTTGGCAAGTGAAGAACTATGCTCCAAGCTTCAATTAGTCAAGAGGAAGCACCCGCACCCCTACAAGGTTCAATGGCTAAGTGACTCCGGCACTATACGAGTTGAGCATACGGTCCAAGTCTCCTTCAAAATTGGTGCATATGAGGACACTTTGGAATGTGATGTGGTCCCAATGACGGTTTACCACCTCCTTCTTGGTCGACCATGGCAATTCGACCGTGGTGTCTTCCAGAATGGACGTACCAATCACTATAGCTTCAAGATGAAAGGGAAGGAGTACATGCTACGACCTATGTCTCCTAGTCAAGTGTTAGCCGACAAGCAAACCACCCATCATGGAGAGGAGTGAGAAAGTGATCCACCACAAAGTGAGTGAGAGCCACAAGCCAAACCTGAGCGCCTCTTCGCCTAGAGAGAAAAACCTCATCCTATTTGCCACAAAAAGTGAGATGAGAGAAGTGTGTGAGAACCCATCAAGTGTGATGCACTTTGTCCTTGTGTGCAAGGATGGAGAGCCAACAACTAACACCTCTCATGACCTACCTTTAGTGTTTCAATCTCTTTTGCAGGAATTCCAAGATGTTTTCCCCGATGAACTCCCTCCGGGTCTACCTCCTCTTAGAGGCATTGAGCATCGAATCAACCTCATCCCCGGAGCGCCTCTACCAAACAAAGCTCCATACCGAGTCAATCCCGAAGAAACCAAGGAGATTCAACGGCAAGTACAACAATTCATCGATAATAGTCATGTACGTGAAAGCCTAAGCCCTTGTGCCGTTCCCGTTATACTTGTGCCCAAGCCCGATGGAAGTTTCCGCTTGTGTTCCGATTGTAGACCTATAAATGCTATTACCGTTCGCTATAGGCATCCCATTCCTCGCCTAGATGATATGCTTGATGAACTTAGTGGAGCCAACTTTTTCTCAAAAATTGATCTTAAAAGTGGCTATTATCAAATCCGCATTCAAGAAGGTGATGAATGGAAAGCTGCTTTCAAAACCAAATTTGGTTTATATGAGTGGTTAGTCATGCCTATGGGTTTATCGTAAGCTCCCGGTACTTTTGTGCATCTCATGCATCATGTACTTCGGCCTTATATTGGAGTCTGTGTTGTGGTTTACTTCGACGATATTCTTGTGTTTAACAAAACCATGAAAGAGCATCTTGATCATGTTAGGGCTGTTTTGCAAACCCTTCGCAAGGAAAGTCTTTATGCAAACATGAAAAAATGCACATTTGGTGTTGGCAAAGTAGTTTTCTTGGGTTTTGTTGTATCCTCAAAGGGTGTCCATGTTGATGAATCTAAAATTGAAGCAATTAAAACTTGGCCACAAACCACCAATTTGCAACAAGTGTGTAGCTTTCTTGGTCTTGCAGGTTTTTATCGTCGCTTTGTGAAAGATTTTAGCACCATTGCCGCTCCTTTACACGCTTTGAGTAAGAAGAATACACCTTTTGTTTGGGGAACTTTGCAATCCACCGATTTTGATGAGCTCAAGTCTTTGCTTACTCATGCTCCGATTCTTGCTTTGCCCAATTTTGACAAAACTTTTGAGGTTCATTGTGATGCAAGTGGTACCGGAATTGGCGGAGTTTTGATGCAAGAAAAACGAGCCATTGCATATTTTAGTGAAAAACTCTCCGGTGCTCAACTTAACTATCCCATCTATGACAAAGAATTGTATGCTTTAGTGCGTGTGCGACATGTTTGGGAACATTACCTTAGACCGCATGAGTTTGTTATCCATACCGATCATGAAACACTTAAGTACATAAAAGGTCAAACTAAGTTGAACAAGCATCATTCCAAATGGAGTGAATTTATTAAATCTTTTCCCTATGTGATCAAATACATTAAGGTTAAAGAAAATGTAGTTGCCGATGCACTTTCACGCATATGCACGCTTGTCACTAAACTTGAATTGAATGTTATTGGCTTTGAGCACATAAAAGACTTGTATGCTAATGATTCATATTTTGCGACTCCTTATGCTAAGTGTTTGACGCATACTTCTTGGGAACAATATTACATCAAAGATGGTTATCTTATGAGAGCTAACAAACTATGTATTCCCGAGTCTTCTCTTCGTTTGCTCCTTTTGCAAGAGGCTCATGGAGGCGGACTCATGGGACACTTTGGACGCGACAAGACATTCACCACGCTCTCCAAGAACTACTTTTGGCCCAAGATGTTCCGCGACGTCTCACGCTTCACCAACCGATGCTCTACATGTCGCAAAGGTAAGTCTAAAGCTCAATCTCATGGTCTTTACATGCCTCTTCCTATTCCTTATCAACCGTGGGAAGACATTAGCATGGATTTTGTACTTGGTTTGCCTAGAACTCAAAATGGAAAGGATTCCGTGTTTGTTGTTGTGGATAGATTTTCTAAGATGGCACATTTAATTCCTTGCAACAAGATAGACGATGCTTCACACATTGCAAATCTCTTTTGTAGGAAAATCTTGCGACTCCATGGAGTACCAAAGACAATCGTCTCCGATCGTGACGGCAAGTTCTTGAGTTACTTTTGGAAGACCTTATGCGCCAAGCTCGGAATCAAGCTCTTGTTCTCATCCGCATACCATCCTCAAACCAACGGCCAAACGGAGGTGACGAACCGCACACTCTCCACTCTACTTCGCGTCTTGATCAAGAATAACATCAAGGAGTGGGAGGCATGTCTACCCAGCGCCGAGTACGCCAACAATCGTGCAAGACATTCGACTACCGGCAAGTCCCCCTTCGAGGTCGTCTACGGCTTCAACCCGTTGTCACCATTGGACATTCTACCTCTTCCTCTACAAGAGCACACCAACATGGATGCGAGTGCACGGGCAAGCTACATCAAGAAGACAAACCATCGAGCGACAAGTACAAGGACTAGAGACCATGCTCAACGTCAACAACCAACCCATGGTCTTCAACATTGGTGATCTAGTGTGGCTACACCTTCGCAAGGACCGATTCCCCAAAGAACGCAAGTCCAAGCTTCTCCCTCGAGCCGATGGACCTTTCAAGGTGCTAGCACGCTACAACGACAACGCCTACAAGATAGACCTACCTTGAGACAAGTACAATGTGAGCGACATCTTCAACGTCAAGGACCTCGCACCATACCATGGAGATGAAGCTTTTGATATGAGGTCGGATCTCTCTCAAGGGGGGGGGAGATGATGCGGAGCATCCCTCATGATAGAGGCAAAGGTGTCCCGTCTTTCGATGAGATGATGGATATCGCTTTGGTGGCAGTCGACTTTGACGATCCGACTACGAACGTGCGAGGACGTCGCGCCTTAGCAATCGCTAAACCAACTCCGAGAGGTTATTGACCACGCCGGAGCACGATCAACCTGACCACGAGGGTCTGTTTCCTGCGAGCAAACGAAGAACAAGCAAGAAACTGAGATTGCAATCTGGATATTGCGAATATAAGATGAAAGCTTTATTGATCAAGGTGGGGTTCTGTGACGCCTTTGTCTGGTCGTTGAACACAAACGAAGTACGTGAAGTTGCAGCTATGGCGAACTTTAAATCTAAACAAAACCCAAAGTCTAAACGATGCCCTAAGGGCTGTATATATGGAGGAAGAGGGGGGAATTTCGTGACCCTTGGTGGAGGGGTCCGAAATCAACCCTATCTCTTGTTTCCCCACACATACGGACTCTAAAAATAACCTATACTTATGTATTTCGAAATTACATGGGCCTGGCCCAATAATAAGGTGACGCAGAACCTATAATAGCCTCGGGACGAAATTTATGAAGTGGCATCTTGTATATTTCGTCCAAGGCTTCATGCACCCATTATGGTGGCTTCAAAGTCCTGAAATCATCACTTGTAACTCTGTTCTTGTTCCCCTTGCGCATGCCATCATCTCCATGCTTGTTCTTAATCCAGTGTTCATCCTTCTCCAAGCTAGGCCCTTCATTTGTAAGCAAAACAAATGTATCCAATTTAGGCAGCATCATATTCTCATGAACATTAGAATCATTACCAAGAAACGAAAGTACCTGGTAATTTAGTTGGCGTGCGCGAGCTCTAGTAATTGGTCCAGTATTTATAGCAGCAGAGGCTGTGGGTGTAACAATTGTATTGATGTCCTCATCATCCTCCCCTTCTTGAAATAAAGTCGTCCTCGACGGAAGTTCATCTTCCTCACCCAAATAAGGCTTCAAATCTGCAATGTTAAAAGTGGGACTAACCCCAAAATCTGCAGGCAGCTCAAGTTTATATGCATTATCATTTATTTTCTGTAACAGCTTAAAGGGACCATCAGCACGTGACATTAACTTTGATTTGCGCAAATCCGGAAATCTATCCTTACGCAAATGTAACCAAACAAGATCTCCAGGTGCAAACACAACATGTTTTCTACCCTTATCTCTAGCAAGTTTATATTTAGCATTCATACGCTCAATGTTTTCCTTAGTTAACTCATGCATTTTTAAAATCAATTCAGCACGTTGTTTAGCATCAAAATTAACCTTCTCCGAAGATGGAAGAGGCAACAAATCAATAGGTGCACGAGGTAGGAAACCATACACAACTTCAAAAGGGCACATCTTAGTAGTAGAATGCAATGAACGATTATAAGCAAATTCAATATGAGGCAAGCATTCCTCCCACATTTTCTTATTATTCTTCAAAACAGCCCTAAGCATAGTAGACAACGTTCTATTGACTACTTCAGTTTGTCCATCAGTTTGGGGGTGACAAGTAGTACTAAAAAGCAGTTTAGTCCCCAACTTAGCCCATAAACATCTCCAAAAGTGGCTAAGAAATTTAGTATCACAATCTGAAACAATAGTATTTGGCACACCATGCAAGCGAATAATTTCACGAAAGAACAAATCAGCAACATTAACAGCATCATCGCTTTTATGACATGGTATAAAGTGTGCCATTTTCGAGAATCTACCAACGACAACAAATATGCTATCCCTCCCCTTCTTTGTTCGAGGTAAACCTAAAACAAAGTCCATAGATATATCCTCCCAAGGAACACTAGGTACAGGCAAAGGCATATACAAACCATGAGGATTGAGTCGTGACTTAGCTTTTTGACATGTAGTGCAGCGAGCAATAAAACGCTCAACATCCCGTCTCATCTTTGGCCAAAAGAAATGTGTAGCAAGTACGTCCTCCGTCTTCTTCACGCCAAAGTGTCCCATTAATCCTCCTCCATGCGCCTCCTGCAACAACAAAAGACGAACGGAGCTAGCTGGAATGCATAGCTTGTTAGCACGAAACACAAATCCATCGTTAACGACGAACTTGTTCCACATTCTTCCTTCTTTACAATTCTGCATTACATGTTTAAAATCAGCATCATGCACATATTGATCTTTGATGGTCTCCAAACCAAATATTTTGAAGTCAAGTTGTGAAAGCATAGTATAGCGGCGAGACAATGCATCAGCAATAACATTTTCTTTTCCCTTCTTGTGTTTAGTGACATAAGGAAAAGTCTCAATGAATTCAACCCATTTAGCATGTCTACGATTCAGTTTAGCTTGACTTTTACTATGTTTGAAAGATTCATGATCAGAATGTATAACAAATTCTTTGGGCCATAAATAATGTTGCCATGTTTCTAAAGTCCGAACAAGAGCATATAATTCTTTATCATAAGTAGAATACTTCAGACTAGGCCCACTCAATTTTTCAGAAAATTATGCAACAGGTTTGCCATCTTGTAATAACACACCTCCTAATCCAATTCCACTAGCATCACATTCAAGCTCAAAAGTCTTATTAAAATCAGGAAGTTGGAGTAAAGGAGCATGTGTCAACTTACCTTTCAATACCATGAAGGCTTCTTCCTGTGCGGTACCCCAAACAAAAGGCACATCCTTATTTGTAAGCTCGTTGAGAGGTGCAGCAATGGTGCTGAAATCTCTCACAATACGCCTATAGAATCCAGCGAGGCCAAGAAAACTCCTCACTTGTGTGACCGTTTTGGGCTGCGGCGGCCAACTCTCAATAGCTTCAATCTTGGCTTTATCAACTTCAATTCCCTGTGGAGTAACAACATATCCAAGAAAAGATACTCGGTCGGTGCAAAAGGTGCACTTCCCAAGGTTACCAAACAAACATGCATCACGTAGAGCAATAAAAACAACACGTAAATGTTCCAAATGTTCTTCCAAAGATCTGCTATAAATCAGTATATCATCAAAATAGACTACCACAAATCATCCAATGAAAGCACGTAAAACTTCGTTCATTAGTCTCATGAAAGTACTAGGCGCATTAGTTAACCCAAAAGGCATGACTAACCACTCATATAATCCAAACTTAGTTTTAAATGCTGTTTTCCATTCATCCCCCAATTTCATACGAATTTGATGGTATCCACTACGCAAATCAACTTTGGAGAATATTGTAGAGCCACTCAATTCATCAAGCATATCATCTAGCCTAGGAATAGGATGACGATAACGAATAGTAATATTATTAATGCCTCTACAATCAACACACATACGCGATGTACCATCCTTTTTCGGTACTAGAATAATAGGAACAACACAGGGACTAAGGGATTCGCGTATATAACCTTTGTCGAGAAGCTCTTGTACTTGACGCATAATCTCCTTCGTCTCCTCTGGATTGGTACGGTATGGCGCACGGTTTGGCAGTGAAGCACCGGGAATTAAGTCGATCTGATGCTCAATCCCTCGAATAGGTGGTAATCCCGGTGGCACGTCTTGCGGAAAGATGTCAGTGAACTCCTGCAAAATGTTAGTGATAGCAGGAGGCAAAGAGGAAGGCACGTCCTCGAATGAAAATAATGCCTCTTTGCACACAAAAGCATAGCAAACAGATTTGCTGAAATCTAGCTCATCAATATCAGATTTGGTGGAAAATAAACATGCACTTTTCAATTTAATTTTAGAAGCAACACTAGATGGTTTATTATTAGGCTTCATTTGTTGCTCAAATTCTTTTGCCACAATCTGATTTTCACTCTTATTCTTCTCTTGTTTTGCTTTATTAGCTCTATTAATATCATCTTTCAAAATAGAATCAGGAGTCATAGGAAGCAAAGTAATATTTTTATCCTTATGAACAAGAGTATAGTGATTGTTTTTACCATGGTGTACAGAATTTTTATCAAATTGCCATGGTCTACCAAGTAATAAGGAACATGCTTGCATAGGTACCACATCACAATCAACATAATCAACATATGTAGATATACTAAAATGCACACGAACAGTACGTGTTACCTTAACCTTGCCGCTGTTGTTGAACCATTGGATGTAGTAAGGATGTGGATGTGGTCTTGTGGTGAGAGAAAGCTTCTCCACCATCTCCATGCTAGCCAAGTTGTTGCAGCTCCCTCCATCTATGATGACGCGCACAGAACGTTCTTTCACAACTCCCTTGGTATGGAACAAATTGTGCCTCTGATTTTGCTCAGCTTGTGTAACCTGCACACTCAAAACACGTTGAGCAACTAAACATTCATACCTGTCAGCGTCTTCAGGAGCCATGTATTGCGTCTCATGATCAGAATCATCTCCACCATGGTCTTCACGTGTAATAAGAGCCAAAGTCTCCTCATCATAGTCACTAGCGGACTCATATCCACCATCCGCGGTAGCAATCATCACACGCGGAGATTTGCATTCTCTCGCATAATGACCTCCTCCCTTACAACGACGACAAATAATATCACTTGTGTGCCCTGTTGATGCCATGGAAGAAGAAGAACTCTGTGCAGGCCCAGCAGGTGCGCTCTTGGCAGATAATGGTGGTTGTGCCTGTTTTCTTGTATCACGACTGGAGGAGGCACGTGATTGAGGTGCTGGTGCAGTTGAAGTAGAAGATGCATGCGGTGTCCATGATGAAGGTCGGCCTGCAGAAAAGTTAGTTCGCGCCAATGCTTGTCGATCCTGCACTTCACGTTCAGCTTTACAAGCAAGATGGAATAAACGAGTGATATTAGTATACTCCTTATAGTCTAGAATGGTCTGAATCTCTCTATTTAATCCACCCAGAAAACGTGCAAGCATAGCTTCATTCTCCTCAACAATACCACATCTAATCATGCCAGTTTGTAATTCCTGATAATATTCTTCTACAGAATTGTTTCCTTGTCTTAAGCGCTGTAATTTTTGAAGCAGCTCAAGTAGTTGGAATAGGATATAATCTACAATGTTCAGACCACCATACACATGCAAAACTAGTGAAAGCACAAACAGCAGCAGCAACTCGTCTCTGCTCAGGATATTGTAAACATGTAAATCGTTGTTCAGTTTATAACTCCCAAGTAAGATATATATCAGGAACATATCTACCCTCAAATGGTGGAATATTCAATTTCAGTTTAGGAATATGGACATCATCTCGTACCTGAGGTGGTGGTGCAGGCCTACCATTACGAATATATAACTGAGGTCGACCTGCTGGTGGTGGTGCAGGTGGCTGCACGTAGTGCTGATTTTGATCAACCTCATCCTCATAATCTCCCACATAATCATCCTCCTCCGCATCAGCAGCAGGAGCCACAGAAGTATCAACAGCAGCACCAACAGTTTGGCCAAACGCAAGAGGAACACGGCTCGCTCGGCGAAGGTCTGTTTCGCGACGTGGAGGTAGTCGTTGTTGTTGTTGTTGGAGAGGTGCGTTAGGTGCAGTGGGTGGTGGTGGTGGAAGACGCGCGAGCAATTCATTAAACTTGTTATCGAGCTTTGTTTCGAACGTCTTCTCCATGCCATCTATCTTCTCCATGGCCTCTTCAAATCTGTTTAGCACATCTTGCACCTGTCCACTCATCATTTGCTAAAATTTATCATGCAAATCCTTATTCGTCATGTTCTCCCAGTCAGTCTCGTCGGCTTGTGATCCTGGCATGGTTAGCAGCAATAGAAACACACAAGAATATGATCCTACAGACTACTAACAAGAGGTGGTGGTGGGTGTCACAAATCCGTCAAGCAAATCTCAAGTTCTTACCAGTTCTTACCCAGCAGCAGGCGGTGATCGGCAACCGTTGTAGTCAAAAACTCTCAAAGCTTGGATAGAGCGATTACTAGGGAGAGTCAAACGCACGACGTAGATGTATGTGGAGCTGGGAAGGCTTATAATATGGTAGCAAAAAGGGTCAGCAATAATCAATTCAGAGATGCAAAGTTGAATAAACGCTCAACGACGGTACTGTGCTGGTCCTAGGCTAGATTGTGCTAGAGACGCGAGCCTACAACACCAACAAAAACACGGCGCGGCACGTAAACAAGGGAAAAAGCACACTCTGGTTTTTTTTCACTCCTTTTTTTATGCTGTATTTTTTTGCGCTGCTTTTTTTTTCCGAAAAATCACTATAATGGCGAGTGTCTCAAAACTCTTCCTATGTCAAACTGACAGGATGGGCACGAAATTTTTTCGACCAATTTTTTTTTTCGACTGCCCGGACCCAAAAACTGGAAACGGGTCAAAAAAAACTTCCTATAATGGCACCTATCTCAAAACACTCAGAAACACCTAAAAATAGGATAGCCAGAAATTTTTTCGAAAAATGCGTTTTCGAAAAATTTTGGGCCTAAACGGAGGGTGGTCTCCGGACTCTTTTTTTTCCGAAACCTACTCCGGCAAGGAAACACGAATCGGAATCTAGATGGATCTTGAAAACAAACCTAATATGACAAGAACTCGGATTGGTGGTGGATATATGGTGGTAGATGGCAGTGGTGGTAGTATATGACAGCGGTAGTGGTATATGGATACGGATTCGAAGCGGTGGCGAATAAGCGGTGGTGGTAGATGGCAGGGGCGATGATGATGGTGCGGGGTCGGCGTGACAACTTATGACCAGAACTCGAAACTCTAAAAGACTAGACTCTAAGACCAGCAACTAGACACGACGATGCAACCGCAAATTCAACAAAGCAAAACCCTAAAAAGATTATGCAAAGGCTCAGATTGGTTCGGATATGATGAACTAACCCTAATTTTTTTGTGGCTTTTTCATGGACTGTAGGTATGAAGAACAGACTCGATCTAAACTATGAAAAACTGTAAAATCTCACCGAGCAACCTGGAAATCTGATACCACTTGATAGAGGCAAAGGTGTCCCGTCTTTCGATGAGATGATGGATATCGCTTTGGTGGCAGTCGACTTTGACGATCCGACTACGAACGTGCGAGGATGTCGCGCCTTAGCAATCGCTAAACCAACTCCGAGAGGTTATTGACCACACCGGAGCATGATCAACCTGACCACGAGGGTCTGTTTCCTGCGAACAAACGAAGAACAAGCAAGAAACTGAGATTGCAATCTGGATATTGCAAATATAAGATGAAAGCTTTATTGATCAAGGTGGGGTTCTGTGACGCCTTTGTCTGGTCATTGAACACAAACGAAGTACGCGAAGTTGCAGCTATGGCGAACTTTTGATCTAAACAAAACCCAAAGTCTAAACGATGCCCTAAGGGCTGTATATATGGAGGAAGAGGGGGGAATTTCGTGACCCTTGGTGGAGGGGTCCGAAATCAACCCTATCTCTTGTTTCCCCACACATACGGACTCTAAAAATAGCCTATACTTATGTATTTCGAAATTACATGGGCCTGGCCCAATAATAAGGTGACGCAGCACCTATAATAGCCTCGGGACGAAATTTATGAAGTGGCATCTTGTATATTTCATCCAAGGCTTCATGCACCCATTATGGTGGCTTCAAAGTCCTGAAATCATCACTTGTAACTCTGTTCTTGTTCCCCTTGCGCATGCCATCATCTCCATGCTTGTTCTTAATCCAATGTTCATCATTCTCCAAGCTAGGCCCTTCATTTGTAAGCAAAACAAATGTATCCAATTTAGGCAGCATCATATTCTCATGAACATTAGAATCATTACCAAGAAACGAAAGTACCTGGTAATTTAGTTGGTGTGCGCGAGCTCTAGTAATTGGTCCAGTATTTATAGCAGCAGGGGCTGTGGGTGTAACAATTGTATTGATGTCCTCATCACCTCACTCATCCCCATGGACGCACCTACATCTCCCTCAACACCACGTGGACCCATGACTCGAGCCCGAGCTAAGGCTATCGAAGATAAGGTGAACTCGCTCCTCTCCTAACTCCCTCTTCCTACTCACGAGACATGGCTACTACCTCATTCGGAAACTCTATGTGTAATCAGGTACATGGAGGTGAGCCAAGGAACAACTACTTGCAAGAGCCAAGACGATGAGGACCCCAAGCATGTTGAAGAAGAAGAAGAGATGCTGCTGAAGCTACAGGCATCAGACGTCTGATCAAGTTCGGACGTCCGACGACTCCCAAGCCACGGACGACGGACGCCCTCCGGATGTCCGGCAGCTGGGCACCCGAATGGAAACTCACGGACGACCGAAGCCACCGGATGTCCGACCGGTGCACGCCCGAACCGAATCTACGGACGTCCGAAGGCCGCCGGACGTCCGGACCCTCTCGAACCTCCGGACGACCGGTGACCTCCGGACGTCCGACGCCTGTGTGTTGACTTCGTTGGGCTGCAACCCTTGTACCCCTTCGCCCCCTAGACTATATATACTCATTCTTCCCCACCTTTCTAGGGTTAGCAATAGTTTAGCTCATGTTTGTGTGAGAGCTTTGCTCATCCACTTGGTTACCTTCTCCTCGGAGCTCAGGACCTCTACGGAGAAGATCCCCCAAGCGGATTCAAGACCCCCTTCTAGGGTGGACCCCATCAAGACCTCCTCACGGAGAAGAACGGCTACTCGTGTATCTTTCCTTTGTTGATTTTGAATCTTGTGCTACCTTATGTGTTCGGTGATCTAGCCCTTGTGTGATCGATACTTGTTGGTTTCGTGTTCCTCTTGTGTGTTTTCCTTGTGTTCTTCCGCTTGTTCATTGTGTTCTTCCCGTAGGATCCACTCCAAACATGAAAGATCCCCGATTAGGGTTCCGCCCTACATCACGGAAGTTCCGAGGGACGGAAGTTCCTGGGGAGTCTGGAAGTTCCGGGGGTCATGGAATTTCTTCTGGGACGAACCCTAAATTCCAGATCTGAGAACGGGGGCGGAAAAACTCGATTTCCAAGGTCAAAATTGGAGAGATTTCGTGGATAGAAAGTGGGGAAACTTGGGGAGATGCTAGATCCACTTGAAACCAAGCAAATCCATGGATAAAAATCAACAAAACATCATCAAAACCAACAAATCACAAAAAAAATTGGGGCTATTTTTGGTGGGGATTTTCGGATTTAGGATGAAATCAACAAAATCAAGCAAGAAAACAAAGGGTAGGGGATCCAAAAACGTGATCAACGTGGCTCATGATACCAAGATGATCGTATATGACATCCTATGTGCAATTTGGTATGATGCTAGGGCAGAACCCTATGTGGACGATCTTTCACGTTTGGAGAGGATCCCTACGAGGAACACGAAGAACGAGCGGAAGAGCACGAGGGAAATCAAGGGGAAAAACACAAGAGAATCACTCAAACCAACAAGATTCGATTACACATGCGCTAGATCGATGAACACAAAGAGAGATACACGATCCATGATCAACAAAGGACGATACAAGAGGTAACTGATTCTTCTCCGTGAGGAGGTCTTGATTGTCTTCCCTTGAAGGGGTCTTGAATCCGCTTGGGGGATCTTCTCCGAAGAGGTCGTGAGCTCCGAGGAGAAGTAACCAAGTGGATGAGCCAGGTTCTCACACAAAATATGAGCTAAACCATTGCTAACCCTAACTAGGAGGAGGGGGTGGTCTATTTATAGTCTAAGCCACGAAGGGGTAAGTGGGAAAGGGATACATGGGCTTCAGTCCGAGTCTTTGCACGCAGGCAGGCCGGACGTTCCGGGCAGGGCCGGAAGTTCCGGGCTCTGGAAGTTCCGGGAAGGTTCCGGCCGGGTTCCGGGCTATCCAGAGAGTTGGCACGCTCGGGGCTGGCCTGGACTCCGGGCACCGGATGTTCCGGGCAGGCCGGAAGGTCCGGGGGCCGGAAGTTCCGGGCAGAGGCCGGAAGCTCCGGGCTTTCCAGAAGCTTGTTCCTGCTTCTTCTTCCTTCTCCTCTTCCATGCTTGGCCTTGATCCTTGGATCCTCCATGGTCGTCTCGGTTGTACCTGAGTGTATGCAAGGTCCATGCATGAGGTAGTAGCCATGTCTCACATGAGGAATGTGACGGTTCAAAGAGGAGTGAGTTCACCTTGTGTCTAATGGCGTATGGTCGAGGTCTCGTCATATGTCCTCTTGGTGCTTGGAGAGTAGTCGGAGTGTACATGGTGATGAACGCGGGATGCTCTGCATCAGAGGTTGAGAGCCATTTGAGTGACTCCACCAACCATACGAGTGAGAGCATCATATTGGGAGTGAGTGAGCCACAACACATAGTGAGTGAGGTAGTTGACAAGGCATGTGAGGCCACTATGATTCCTAATGCCTTAACCTCTACTCCTAGTGTGTTTTCTTCTTTGGTGCTAGGTCTCCTACATGACGACATGCCTATCCTCGACGAGTCCATCCCTCCAAAGGGAAATCCGATGGCCATGGGGGACGATGATGCACCCCCCCACATGGTTCCATCAAGATGAAGATGATAACGAGACGATCTTCAACACCTCACCTACAACACATGAGCGACGCTCCAACGGTAACATAGGTGATGGTGCTTCTCTTGTCCCACTAGTGTACTCTCTTGACAATGATTGCTTGCATGATCTTGATCCTCCTATTCCCATGCTTCATGCTAGTGCGACTTCTTCATGTCTTGACTTACCTATTTTTGATGATTATGATGATGAGCAAGTTGAGTTGCCTAGTTGTGATGCTATGCTTCATAGGATATCTTGTGAAAATTCTATTGGTCACTTCATGTTTGACAATCCATTGAACTTGTCATATGCTATGAGTGAGATCTCCCATGTAGCCTCATTTCAATATCAACATAGTAACTATGCAAGCCCCATTAAAATAAATCCCATTTGCACTTATGACATAGATGACGAGATGCTGGTCATTGTCTTTTGTTTTTCATGCGATGATATTGCCATGCTTCCTTTACATGATTTACGCAATTCATCTACTATACCATGCCACGATCACATTGTTCCAAATATGCATTGTTTTGGATGTTGTCAATATTCTCCATGTGATGTTTCCATTAATGCTCATGAGGAGACCCCCATAGTTTCCTCATACATATTAGGAGATCTTGATGCATTTCATACTTTGCATGATTCCCATGATAGTGTACACCATATGCATTCCATGAATAACAATGCTCTAGATATTTCCCATGATGCATTGCACAATTTGAGTCTCCATTATGTTATACATGACAACAAACCTATCATGATGGATGACATGTTTCTATATCACGCACTCATTTATTTGAGAATTGGCTATTTTGTGCTAACCAACACATGCACGTGTGCATCATGATGGATGATGTGTACATATATCACGCACACACATTTTTTCCTTTGTCTTTGTTTTGTGTAGGTACGTAGGTATACTCGTCAACATATCAATCCCATGAGTTGACGAAACGAGATCTTGAGAGCAATGATGACTTGGGATCCTGTGGACTATCCTTACCACCATTCCCTTTGCGCAAGGACTACGCGCATCCCTTCTACTTGGTTCTCACACGGCTATGGGCTATATATCACTTGTCGATTCATGCTCATTTTACCGTGTTCACTTTGCATGCTATGCTTGCTTCTATACCTTTGCCATGCAATTGTGACCCTTGCTTGCATCTACTCATGATTCACCATTATGCTACTCCTATGTGTATTTGCATGCTCGGTGGAGATCCTAGTTGCTATTGCCATGTTTATCATGTGCCTCATGCTATTGATGCTATTTTGCTCATATATTGCCTTCATGCTTGGGATATGTCACGTGCAATTTCCATGCCCACTATTTGCACACATGACATGCTTGCCATGATTCCTTCTAGTATGTTGCATCTTCGCACTACTAGCTTGCTTGACTTGATCTCTATAATTGATTGCTTTGTCGCATCACCCATGTTCCATTCTTACTTGCTTTCTTGGGTTGATGACATATATGTTCATGCCTCTCACATGATATATCTTGTTTATTGTCGCTTGCCTCCAATAGTTGCCTCTATGCTTCATGATCTTGGAGACTTGGACACTTCACTTGTGATGCATGCTTGTTTACTTGAGCCTGTTGTATTTGGTTATTCTCGCATCATATGCCTCCATACTATGAAATGCTCCCTTGTACTTTCTTATGATGAGCATGATGCATACACTTGTTGGGTACCTTACCACACGAATGATAGGTTTTGCACTTTCGCTAACCTCATTTGTTTTTCTGAGTGTTTGTCATGTTCTTTCATTTTGAAGGATTCACAAGGCGGTAACATCACGAGACAACTTGGTTATGTGAAGGCATACAAGATGCGCAAATCCATCATCCTTGAGAACCTCCTAAAGGTGACCTCCTTCCCTTTGAGCCATCCTCAAATACACATATTGGATGGGTCATTCTTTCATTGTTGCTCCCTTCTTGTTGCATACATGATACATCTCGCGAATGGAGGAGCAACATTGAAGATTGGCTCTATGGACCTTCACATTGAGGAGCGTTCGGACTTATTGGATGTACCTTCGGAACTCCACTCGTGCCTCGACATCGAGCAATGGTACACCAACACCTCCATATTTGTTGATTGTGCTCACACATGTCATGCTCGATGGACATATCATACTCACCACAAGTTTGCGCCCTATGCATGGATTGACTCACATTATGATTGCCTTGTTGCTTCTTGTATTCCCATTTTATCCATGATATATGAGCTTGTGCATTTTCTTAGCAAATTTGTTGTGATCTTTTTTGATGGCATCTTCATACATAATGATCACATTGCCTATCATCAATTGCATGATAACATAATCATATTGAGCATCCATTACCATATTCATGCTATTGATGAACCGTCTCTCTATGACATCATTTTGCGCAATGGTAGAATTTGCCGCTTTGTGCACCATGCTTTTGTTCCCATGGATGCTTTGCATCTCATTCTAGATCATCTTGATAAGCTTCATGCGCTTTGTCACGACCAATCTTGCCGCACGGACTCATTCTTACATCATGGACACTTTGTGTGCGCTAACCATTGTATTCCCGAGTGTTGCTTGTGTTTGCTCTTTTTGCATGTCTATCTCTCCGGCGACACCTTGGACTACTTGGATTGCGCCATGTCTTCAACTCGTCCAACTACAACTTCGTCCACAACAACCGTTTCCATGGTGATGAGGATCACGATCCGAGGTCGGATCTTTCCCAAGGGAGGGGAGATGATGCGGAGCATCCTACGATCATCCCCATGTACACTACGACTACTCTCCAAGCCCCAAGAGGACATATGACGAGACCTCGACCATACGCCATAAGGCACAAGGTGAACTCACTCCTCTTCGAACCGTCACTTTCCACATGTGAGACATGGCTACTACCTCATGCATGGACCTTGCATACACTCAGGTACAACCGAGACGACCATGGAGGATCCAAGGACCAAGGCCAAGCATGGAAGAGGAGAAGGAAGAAGAATCCGGGAGCAAGCGGTACTACCGCCCAGGCCCAGCGGTACTACCGCTTATCATCACAAGCGGCACTACCGCTCTACATCCGCTCCACTTCCGCAAAGTCCGACAAACTTCGGAGATCGAACGGCTCCAGAGCTGTACTACCGCCCATCATAGCGGTACTACCGCTTGCGCGCCTCAAGTGGTACTACCGCCCGAAGGACCGGTACTACCGCCCTGTCTATGCATAGTGTGATGCGGAGCATCCCACAGTTATCCCCATGTACACTCCGACTACTCTCCAAGCCCCAAGAGGACACATGACGAGACCTCGAATATACACCATTGGACACAAGGTGAACTCGCTCCTCTTTGAACCTTCACTTTCTACATGCGAGACATGGCTACTACCTCATGCATGGATCTTGCATATACTCAGGTACAACCGAGACGACCATGGAGAATCCAAGGACCAAGGCCAAGCATGGAAGAGAAGGAGGAAGAGAGCTTGGCCGCTCCAGAACGAGCGGTACAACCGATCAACAACCGCCCGAGCGGTACAACCGGTCGACTACCGCCCAACTATCGGCCACCATTCTGTGACCGTGCGGTGCAAGGCCGGTACTGCCCCGGATGTACCGGTAATTCCCAAATGACCGGTACTACCGCCCCATCAGCCGGTACAACCGCTGGCCCCTCCGACGTCCATCTCCTGAAGCCAGCGCCCGACCTCCCAGCGGTAGTTCCGCCTTCCTCGACCGGTACTTCCGCCCTCCCTGAGTCGCCAGCGGCACAACCGCCCCCTCGACCGCTACAACCGGCCTGTCTGCGCACAATGTAATGGGCCAAGCCCATGTACCCCTTCATCCTCACTTACCCCTTCGTGGCTCTAGACTATATATACTCCTCCACCTCCTCCTAGTTAGGGTAGCAAAGGATTAGCTCATGTTTGTGTGAGAGCTTTTGCTCATCCACTTGGTTACCTTCTCCTCGGAGCTCAGGACCTCTTCGGAGAAGATCCCCCAAGAAGATTCAAGACCCCCTCTTGGGTGGCCCCCATCAAGACCTCCTCACGGAGAAGAACCCGGTTACCTCTTGTAGCGTCCTTTGTTGATCGTGGATCGTGTATCTCTCTTTGTGTTCATCGATCTAGCGTATGTGTAATCGAATCTTTTTGGTTTGAGTGTTTCTCTTATGTTTTCCCCCGTGATCTCCCTCATGTTCTTCCGCTCGTTCTTCGTGTTCCTCGTAGGGATCCACTCCAAATGTGAAAGATCGTCCACATAGGGTTCCGCCCTACATCATCTTGGTATCAGAGCCACGTTGATCACGTTTTTGGAGCCCCTACCCCGTGTTTTCTAGCTTGATTTTGTTGTTTTCGTCCTAAATCCGAAAGTCCCCACCAAAAAATAGCCCCCAAATTTTTTTGTGATTTGTTAGTTTTGATGATGTTTTGTTGATTTTGATCCATGGATTTGCTTGGTTTCAAGTGGATCTAGCATCTCCCCAAGTTTCCCCATCTTTCCTCCACGAAATCCATCCAATTTTGCCCCCGAAATCATCAATTTCCGCCCCAAAATCGCGCCCCGATTCAATCTGCGAAAAATCCCGCCACGAGCGGTACTACCGCTGAGAACCACAAGCGGTACTACCGCCCCACCAAGCGGTACAACCGCCCCTCCCAGTTTCAGCGTTCCGAGTTTCACCGTTTTGCCCATAACTAATTCATCCGGAGTCCGTTTTTGACGTTCTTTAGCTTGTTTTGAAGCTATTGACAGCCCCCATCCCACAAAAATACTACCAACATAATTTGACTCCATCACATTTGGTGAATTTTGGCATCTTTGCCTAGGTCTTCCACCACAACATCTGCATAACCACCACCATCTTCCGCAACCTAACCCATTTTGTTCCTTATAGCATTAGTGGTTGTTTGAGTTATGATTTGAGTCTCCTAAGGTGTTTAGGCTACTTAGGGACGGTTGCTTCTTCATCAACCACCACCACCACCACCACTTCCACATAACCTTGCCCACCATACACTTCCAACAACCCAACTTAACCAAATTGTTGATTGAGCTTTTTCGAGTTGTGGCTTGTGTCTCCTTAGGTGTTTCGGCTACTTAGGGACCGTGTGCTTCCAACTCTTACACCGTGTATAGCCCATCATTCCACTTCCGCATTGCCAAGTGCAAACCACCACCGCTTTCCGCTACCACCATTTTGACAGACGTGTGAGATTTTGAGTTCACGGTTTTTCCATTTGCTAAGGTGTTTCGGCTACTTAGGGACGAGTCTCCATCATCTTGGTACCTACATCAAGAACGCCGCTACTCATCATCGCCGGACGGTAACCTCCATATCATATTACTATCGTGGTATCCCTCCATTGTATATTCCCCATGCCATTGCATTGTTAACCCCTAGCCCATTTTGCGTTACTTGCCTATCGAGACTAGCCATTTGAGTATTGCCGGCAACGTTACTTGTGCACATTAGTGATCATACTTCCCATTGCATACATACCATATCATATTGGTATCATATCATCCATTGTGTCACAATATCGCTCCCGCATATACACAATAGCTATCTTGGTTTGTGCATTGTGCAAAGTGGCCATCCATAGAAAAAAAGAGAATAAGCTTTTAAGCAAAAGAGAAATAGCAAAGAGCTTGTAAGAAATAGCCATAGCATCCAAATATATCATATGGTATCATACTTGATCATTTTCGATCATTGTGTGAGAAACACCGGGAACCATACATACATAGCATACTTGGGATAGAAAGTTTATCCATTTTGCATCTTATAGGTTGTGCACAAGTGTCGTATCCGCCTATTGAGCAATCATGCTAGCGTCTCTCTTGAGTTGTGCAACACGAGCGTTTTGGTGGATTCCACATTTTGAGCTCATTCCTTGGTTGCACGACCCCATTTATCTATCCGTGTGTGTGTTTCCGTGTGCCACATATTGCTATTGGTCTACTCGTTTCACTTGTGAATTTGTGAATCTCTTTCAACATTATTGACTCTTGCTAACATTTTGCATCAATTTTTTGTGCCACTATCCTCACCGAGCTCCACCATGAGCTTTACTTGTGTAGGTGTGAGAAACCGACAAGTATTGGTACCAATTGTGCTATTTCCTTGTTACACATTGAGTGATCATTGATCCATCTTCAACATCGGTCAAGGTACATTTGGTATAAGTTCTTCTCTTTCTCCCACTCATATTTGCTCGAGTTTTGTGATGGATAGGCAAGGCATTTCATCTCCTGTCCTCGACAACAACGACGGCGTGAACAACTACATCACCAAAGCGTCTATCTTCGATCTACAACGACAAGTGCAAGGCGCACAATCAAGAGTGCGAGAGCGCATCGAGAACATCTCCATCGACATTCATCACTCCGAAGCAAGGAGAGAGGGCTACATCGACAAGAAGCTTGCCGCACATAAAGAGGAGCAAGATGCAAGGATGGAGGAGATTGGAGCCTTGATCAAGTCTTCTTCCCCTTCGTCATCTTCAAGGCGGCGACATTCACGACACAAGTCTTCGGAGCGCGGAAACGATGCAAGCGCAAGTCGTCCACGTCCACATCTCAATGGCGACCACCATCACGTTCGTGATCCACATCATCATGAAGGGCAAGACACCTCCAAGCAACATGTGCACGACGACGACGAACGACATCTACTATGAGCTCAAGCGCGACAATGACACCATCATCATGAAGATGCTCAACAAGCGAAAATGCACAAGTCCCAACAAGCTCTACTTCACGCCAAGTCCAAGTTTCATGAGCACAAGAGAAGACCGCGAGACAAGCACCACCACGAGAACGCTACGGCTACTACACCAACCACTTCGGCATCTTCGCCAAGTGCTATCAAGGCATCTTCGCCTTTGGACGTGCGACATCTTCGCCTACTTCCCGTGAGTTTGCCTACATCGACATCTTCAACAACAAGGCAACCACCTACGAGCGAGGGCGACACTTCCATCTTCGGAAGCCCCTCAAGGAAGATGACCAAGCATGGGACATTCCCTTCGGTCATGGAGACGACCTACGAGGTGCCAAATCATATGGGCCTCATACAAGACAGCGACAAGAAGGTTGAGCATGGGACTATCCCTTCAACCAAGGCGTCGACAGGAGTTGAACACGGAGACATTTGCACCTACATCTCTCCGAAACCCACATATGTCGAGATGCCCCAAGTGCCATGTGAGGAGAGCCACCACCGCATGAGTGACATGAGTGACTCCACCAACCATATGAGTGAGAGCATCCTTGAGGGAGTGAGTGATCCACAACACTTAGTGATTGAGGTAGTTGACACGGCATATGAGGCCACCATGATTTCTAACGACTTAACCTCTACTCCTAGTGTGTTTTCGTCTTTGGTGCTAGGTCTCCTACATGACGACATGCCTATCCTCGACGAGTCCATCCCTCCAAAGGGAAAACCGATGGCCATGGTGGACAATGATGCACCCCCCACATGGTTCCATCAAGATGAAGATGACAACGAGTGGATCTTCAACACCTCACCTACAACACATGAGCGACGCTCCAAAGGTAACATAGGTGATGGTGCTTCTCTTGTCCCACTAGTGGACCCTCTTGACAATGATTGTTCCCATGATGTTGACACACCTATTCCCATGCTTCATGCTAGTGAGACTTCTTCATGCCTTGACTTACCTATTTATGATGAATATGATGATTAGCATGTTGAGTTGCCTAGTTGTGATGCTATGCTTCATAGGATATCATGTGAAAATTCTATTGGTCACTTCATGTTTGACAATCCATTGAACTTGTCATATGCTATGAGTGAGATCTCCAATATAGCCTCATTTCAATCTCAACATAGTAATTATGCATGCCCCATTAAAATCAATCCTATTTGCACTTATGGCATAGATGACGAGATGATGGTAATTGGCTTTTCTTTCTCATGTGACGATATTGCCATGCTTCCTTTACATGATTTGCGCAATTCATCTACTATACCATGCCATGATCACATTGTTCCAAATATGCTTTGTTTTGGATGTTGTCAATATTCTCCACGTGATGTTTCTACTCTTGCTCATGAGGAGACCCCCATAGTTTCCTCATACATATTAGGAGATTTTGATACATTCCATACTTTGTGTGATTCCCATAATTGCGTGCACCATATGCTTCCCATGAATAACAATGCTCTAGATATTTCCCAAGATGCATTACAAAATTTGAGTCTCCATTATGCCATGCATAACAACAAACCTATCATGATGGATGACATGATTCTATATCACGCATCCCATTTATTTGAGCATTGGATATTTTGTGCTAACCGACACATGCTGATGAGGATATCAATACCATTGCTACACCCACAACCCCTGCTGCTATACATACTGGACCAATTACTAGAGCTCGCGTACGCCAACTAAATTACCAGGTACTTTTGTTTCTTGGTAATGATTCTAATGTTCATGAGAATATGATGCTGCCTAAATTGGATACATTTGTTTTGCTTACAAATGAAGGGCCTAGCTTGGAGAAGGATGAACATTGGAGCAAGAACAAGCATGGAGATGATGGCATGCACAAGGGGAACAAGAACGGAGTTACAAGTGATGATTTCAGGACGTTGAAGCCACCATAATGAGTACATGAAGCCATGGACGAAATGTACAAGATGCCACTTCATAAACTTCGTCCAGAGTCTATTCTAGGTGATACGGGGCTAACCCGGTGTAGGCCGATCTTTCACGATTGGAGTGGGATCCCTCGAAGAACATGATGAACACGGGGAAGAACGGGGAGAAATCACAAGGGGAAACACTCAAGAACAAGTCCAATCACACATCCACTAGACAACCAAACACACAAGATCACAAGATACATGAACAACAAAGGGAAAGATACAAGGTAAGGTTCATCTCCAAGAGGAGGTCTTGATGATATCCTAGATGGATCTTCCCACAAGGGGTTCTTGATGATATCCCGCAGGATCTTCTCACATGGAGGTCTTGAACTCCATGGGAGTGGTAGTCTCTCTCTCTCTCAAGAGTAGAGGTAGGAGCAAAGCTCACCTAAGAATGAGCTATCATATTTGCTAACCCTAACTAGAGGAAGGGGATGGAGTATATATAGGCTAGTCCACGAAGGGGTAAGTGAGGAGGGGATACATGGGCCTTTGGCCCAACTCTGCACGCAGGCAGGCGCCGGATGCCGGGCTAGGGGCCGGATGTGCGGGCGTTCGCGGGAGGCCGGATGTCCGGGGCATGGGCCGGATATCCGGGCTGGTGAGGTCGGCCTCGGTGCTCTCTGGATAGGGGCGTCGGATTTCCGGGCTTGTGGCCGGATGTCCGGGCTGTCGGGAGGAGCCGGATGTCCGGGCTTGCGGGCCGGATGTCCGGGGCCTGTAGGTACTTGGCGGCTGGGCGGCTGCTGTGGGTGATGCTCCAGGGGCCGGATGTCCGGGGTCCTGGCCGGATGTCCGGATCTTGGGGGTTGTCTCCGTCTTCTTTCGTCGTCGCTTCCAGGCTTCCCTTGCGGATGGTGTAGTTGTTCCTTGGCGCTTGCACTCCTCCTCAACATCCGTGAAGCTCCGACAATACCTATGCATGCACACGGGAGAAGCGTCAAGTAGTATACCATCCTCGAAGGGGTCAAGTGAGCACGTGTAAAGGGGAAGATTCACCTTTATGTATGAGAAGTAGAGGTCGCACATTTCACTTGCCAAACGGACTCTTGACATGGTGATAACCGTAGGATGCTCCGCATCATCCCCTCCCCCTTTGAAAAGATCCGACCTCGGATCAAAAACCAAATCACCATGGGAAAGAGATGGCGGTGCTGTGTCGAAGTGGTCGGTCACCAAGCACTCATCATCTTGAAACTCGAAATGGGCACTCTCCAATGTCGCACCGTCTAGTGATTCCTTCAAAAGAAGCAAGAACAACAAACAGTTGGAAAAACAAATGTGGTTAGCGTTAGTGCAGAACCAAGCATTCAAGAGGTGGTTCACCAAACAAGTGTCGTCATCAAGCATAGCATCGGGTGTGACAAAGGATTGCGACATGGCATGTAAGCATATCAATTGAGCACAAGCAAATATATCATGGGGGCAAGTATGCAAATGTGAGGTAGAGATGCAAATATGTGTGACAAGAGCATAAGCATCCACCTCAAGGTCATAGCAAGCATGCATAAAGCGCTCGACAAATGGTCGATGGTAGGCATAGGAATCATTCACAACACCAAATAAGATGAGATGTCTAAACACATGGGTCAAGTGCAAGACAATCCAAGCATAATGTGCATAGGGTGTAGTGAATATAGTGTGGCACTCAACACAATAGAAAGAGCAATTGTTCATCATGTGTGAGGCAATCAAGTGAAGCATGAGACAAGCAATGGGACATGGCATATGTGAAGAAATGACATTGGTGCAACCAAGCATATCATAGGGGCAAGTAATCCAAGAATTGGATGCAACACACAAGGCATATATATCATGATGCATGGGAATGTGATAATGGCAAGTCAAAGCAAGATCTCTAGCAAGTGCGCAATCAAGTGGTCCAAGATGACCAATAAGTCTCACGGTGCAAGCAACACAAGTAGTATGATCCGCAATATCCATGCTCAAGAAAGATGTCACCTTGAAGGCATGTCCTTGTGCATTCTTCACAATGCCGAAGCGCAAGCAAACGCGGTGTAGAAGCGAGTCGTGGTAGAATGTATGAGGCTCGCTCTCAAGAGCTCAAGTGGTCAACTCACGTGAAGTGGAAGTCGACACAAAGTCCAAGTATCCTACATATGCACAAAACAAAACAAAGAACGTATGCGCATGGTAGATAAACACATCATCCATCATGATGGTTCTCTTCTTTTGCACAAAACCATTAGTAATAAAAGTGCATGAATAATATGATGCAACAATGGCGATATTCATGGCACTAGGTATATGGTGCAAAGAAGTAAGGCAAGCATGCTTCACAAGGGATATGTCAAAATCTCCAAACAAGTGTGAGAATGCTATGGGGGCAATCTCATGAGCAAGACGACAATCATGGTTGCACTCAATACATGGAAAATGATCTAGCATGAGAGAGGCAACATATGGAGATATGTGACAAGAAGCAATAACAATCATGTGCAAAGCATTTAGATGGTTGTCATCAACCGCATGAAATGAGCGAGTATGAATCATTGGTGATGCAACATAAGCAAGCACAGTAATCAAGTCATGCAAACTAGTGGAGCGAAGATGCAACACACTAGGAGAAATCATGGCAATCATGTCATGTGAGTAAATAATAGGCATAGGGAATGCACATGACATATCGCAAGCACGAACACAAAGCAAGATGAAAGTATCATCATAGGAATGGTGCACAAAAGAAACATGGCAATAACAAGCAATATCTCCACCAAGCTTGCAAATACACATACATGTACTAGAATCAATCATCATGTGTAATGCAAAGCATGGGTCACAAATGCATGTCAAAGGCATAGGAATGAGCATATCATGCAAAGTGGACATGGCAAGATGGGCAAATGATATATAATGGACAATAAGCCATAACCATGTGAGGGCCATGTAGAAGAAATGCGCGAAGTCTTTGCGCGAAGGGAGCGGTGGGAAACACAATCCATGGGATCCCAAATCATCGTTGCTCTCCAGAGCTCGTTTTGTCAACTCGTGGGATTGCGAGGTTGACAAGTATTCATGGGTACCTACACAAAAGAGACACAAACCAAAGAAATTGTGCGTGTGGTAAATGTACACATCATCCGTCATGATGTGTATGTGCACATGTGAGTTAGCACAAGATAAGCATCGCTCAAAGAAATTTGATGCATGGTATAAGAACATGTCATCCATCATGAAAGAATAGTTATTATGTATGACACGATGGGGACACAAATTGAGAATGCAAGTAAATGGCACATCAATAGCATGTTTATTCATGGGGAGCATATGGTGCACACAAGTATGGGGATCATGCAATGAATGGGATGGATCAAAATCTCCTAAAATGTATGAAGAAACTATGGGGGCCTCCTCATGAGCAATAGCGGAAATATCATATGGAGAAAATGGACAACATCCAAAACAATGCATATCCGAAGCTAGGTGGGCATGGCATGGCATATGAGATAAATGATGCAAAGGTAGCATATCAATATCATCACAAGAAAAACAAATGCCAATAACCATGGGCTTGTCATCTATGGCATATGTGCAAATTGGGTTCATTTTAATGGCATATGCATAGTCACTATGAAGAGATTGCAAATAAGACATATGGTTGATCTCATGCATAGCATATGACAAGTCAAGCGGATTATCAAACATGATACCTAAAGAATTGTCACAAGAAATCCTATGTAACATGGCATCACAACTAATAGAATCCACATGAGAAACATCATACTCATCATAAATGGGCAAATCATCACATGGGGAAATCATACTAGCATGAAGCATGGTACTAGGTGGATCAACATCATGGAAGCAATCAATGTCAAGAATGTCCACTAGTGGGACTAGAGCATCACCGTCACCTATGTTACCTTTGTCATTCCACTCAAGTGGTGTAGGTGAGGTGGGAAAGACCAAATGGTGGTCATCTTCATCTTGATGGAACCATGTGGGGGGTGCATCGTATTCCACCATGGCCATCGTCTTGTCCAAAGGAAGGACGAAGTCGTCGAGTATCGACGCGTCATCATAAATGGGACCTAGCACCAAATGAGAAGACACAATAGAGGTAGAGGTCAAGTTGTTAGAAATGCAAATGGCCTCACGAGACCTATCAACTATCTCATTCTCTCTATGTGGTGGTTCACTCACTCCCTCAAAGTAGGTGCACTCAAAGTCACATATGGTGGAGTCACTCATCTCACTCAAGTGGTGGGGGTTGTGGCTCTCCTCACATGGGAAGTGGGGCAAGTCGTCATATATGGGGCTAGTGGTGAAGTCACTCTCACTCTCAATATGGTGGCAAAAGTCACTCAAGTCATCATACATCGCCGTGGTCAAAGGGAAGATGCCATGCTCAACCATCTCGTTGTCGTCGCCATGAAGGCCAAAGATGGCACATCATCACTCTCCTCGATGACCGAAGGGAAAATCCCATGCTCGATCATCTCGTCGCCGTCACCATCGATGAAGGCCGAAGATGGCACATCATCACTCTCGTCTCCAAAGATGGAAGCATCATCCTTGCTCGCCACCTTGTCGCTCGCCTCCAAAGCTTGGTCCTTGAGGGTCTCGTAGTCGTACTCGTCGCCGCACCGTCTTGAAAAAGAGTCGAAGTAGACTCGGCACCATCAATGCCACAAAGAGGGATGGCGGTGAAGTCAAACTTGGGAGCATCATCTTGAAGCTCATCGGGCTTGGACATCGTGGTGGTACTAGCCTCATGCTTGTCGTAGAGCTTGGTCGCCGCGAAGTGTGCTTGGGGTGGAGAAGCCTTGGCCTTCATGAGTTCTTGTTCCGCCTTGAGAGCACCAATGTAGTAGTCGTCAATGGACTTGTAGTTCTCAAGGAAGATGGTCTTGGAGATGTCGTTGTGCAATCTCATCATGAAGTGGAACTTCATCGAAATTGGGTCGTCCACGCCGTCTCGTCGCAAGGCAATCTTCATCTCCTTGAAGTACTTGTCGATGGACTTGGATCCTTGGGTGGTGTTCTCCAATTAGCGTTGAAGTTGTTCCGTGTAGGTTGGAGGCACGAACTCTCGCCGCAAAGCTCTCTTTGTCTTGGGCCAACTCATGTCGTAGTACTCCGAAGGTGTGTGAAGCCACCATGTCAAGGCGTAGGCGTGGAAGTTTCTTGTGGCGCACTTCACTTGATCTTCGGGAGGGACTTGATGTAGCTTGAGGTAGTCGTCCATCAAATGCTCCCACTCGAGGTACTCCTCGGGTTCTTGAGTCCCATAGAAAGGAATCGCATGGTCGATGTCGAGGTCGTAGTAGCTCGGTGAAGTCGCGGACTTGAGCTTGGGGAGCTTCTCTTGAGCGTAGCCTTGAGGTTCTTGTTGGCGAAGATGTCGTATGTCCGTAGGCGAAGATGCCTTGAAGTCGCTTGGCGAAGATGCCAAGGGAGATGGTGAAGTCATTGAGCGGTTGTTGATGTAGAGCTCTTGACCTTCACGTTCTTCTTGGTGATGGTGTCGATGCCGATGTGATCTTGCCGGAGACGGTAGCTCGGAAGCATGTGCTCTTGAGCGTCTTCTCGAATATGAGGAAGATCGCTTGTAGGCCTTGATGAGGGCTTTGATCTCCTCCATTTGAGCTTGCATCTTGGCGTCGGAGTTGTTGTTCGTGGCATCGAACTCGTTGTTGTTGTTGTATACCGAAGGTGAAATGCCTTGCCTATCCATCACAAGACTCGAGTAGAGGTGAGTAGGAAATGAGATAAACAATACCAAGTTACCTTTTCCCAAAGTTGAGGATGTATCCCGATTCACTCAATGTGAAATGAAAGAATAGTGGAATTGGTACCGGACTTGTTCACTCACACCTATCAAGTAAAGCTTATGGTAGAGATCGGTGAGGATAGTGGCACAAAAATTTGGTGCAAAATGTTAGCAAGAGTCAATAATGTTGAGAGAGATTCACAAATTCGCAAGAGAAACAAGTAGACCAATAGCAATATGTGGCACACGGAAACACACAAACGGATAGATAAATGGGGCCGTGCAACCAAGGAATGAGCTCAAAATGTGGAATCCACCAAAATGCTTGTGTTGCACAACTCAAGAGAGACGCTAGCACGATTGCTCAATAGGTGGATACGACACTTGTGCACAACCTATAAGATGCAAAATGGATAAACTCTCTATCCCAAGTATGCTATGTATGTATGGTTCCCGGTGTTTCTCACACAATGATCCAAGATGATCAAGTATGATACCATATGATGTATTGTGGTATGATGCTATGGCTCTTGCTTACCAGCTCTTTGCTCTCTCTCTTTCTTTGCTTAAAAGCTTATCCTTTTTTTTTCTATGGCCACTTTTGCACAATGCACAAACCAAGATAGCTATTGTGTATATGCGGGAACGATATTGTGACACAATGGATGATATGATACCAATATGATATGGTATGTATGCAATGGATGGTGTAGATCAATGATCACTAATGTGCACAAGTAACGTTGCCGGCAATACTCAAATGGCTAGTCTCGATAGGCAAGTGACGCAAAATGGGCTAGGGGTTATCAATGCAATTGCAAGGGGAATATACAATGGTGTCGTTGAGGTTACCATCCTTTGATGATGATGAGTGGCGGTGTTCTTGATGTAGATACCAAGATGATGGAGACTCGTCCCTAAGTAGCCGAAACACCTTAGGAAACGGAAAAACCACAACTCAAAATCTCAAGGACAAATGTCAAATGGTGGTAGCGGGAATGCGGTGGTGGTTTTGTGGAAGCTCAATGGGATTGCAGAAATGCAATGATGGGGTTTTGAGACACAATGCGAAAGTCGAGGGTAAGGTGGTGAACTATACACGGTGTCGGAGTTGCAAGCACGGTCCCTAAGTAGCCGAAACACCTTAGGAGACACAACTCTCAACACAAACAAAATTGGGTTAAGTTGAGGTGGTTGAAGTGTATGGTGGGCAAGCCAATGCGGAAGTTATGGTGGTGGTGGTGAAGAAGCAATCGTCCCTAAGTAGCCGAAACACCTTAGGAGACTCTAATAACTACTCAAGCAACCACTAATGCTATGGGGAACAAAATGGGTTAGGTTGCGGAAGTCGGTGGTGGTAATGCGGATGATATGGTGGAGGGCCTAGGCAAACTTGCCAAATTTCCAAAAATTTGATGGAGTCAAATGGTGATGGTGGTATTTTTGTGGGATGGGGGATGTAAAGAGCTTCAACACGAGCTAAAGAACGTCAAAATCGGACTCCGGATGAATTAGTTATAGCCGAGACGGTGAAATGGAAAAAACTAAAATCCCAGGGGCCGGACATCCAGGGGTCGGGCCGGATTTCCGGGACCTGATGTCCAGAAACTTGTGCGAAAATGCACTCCAGGAGCCGGATGTCCGGGCTATTGGCCGGATTTCCGGGATGGCCGGATGTCCGGTGGTCGGGCCGGATGTCCGGGCTCCACATCCGAGGATGAACTCGAGTAACTCGATTTGGGGGCGGAAAATTGAGATTTCGGGGGCAAAATTGGGGAGATTTTGTGGATGGAAAGTGGGGAAACTTACGGAGATGCTAGATCCACTTGAAACCAAGCAAATTCATGGATCAAAATCAACAAAACATCATCAAACCAACAAATCACAAAAAAAATTGGGGGCTATTTCTGGTGGGGATTTTCGGATTTAGGACGAAATCAACAAAATCAAGCTAGAAAAAGAGGGGCAGGGGCTCCAAAAACGTGATCAACGTGGCTCATGATACCATATGATACAGGGCTAACCCAGTGTAGGCCGATCTTTCACGATTGGAGTGGGATCCCTTGAAGAACACGATGAACATGGGGAAGAACGGGGAGAAATCACAAGGGGAAACTCTCAAGAACAAGTCCAATCACACATCCACTAGACAATCAAACACACAAGATCACAAGATACATGAACAACAAAGGGAAAGATACAAGGTAAGGTTCATCTCCAAGAGGAGGTCTTGATGATATCCTAGATGGATCTTCCCACAAGGGGGTCTTGATGATATCCCGCAGGATCTTCTCACATGGAGGTCTTGAACTCCATGGGAGTGGTAGTCTCTCTCTCTCAAGAGTAGAGGTAGGAGCAAAGCTCACCTAAGAATGAGCTATCATATTTGCTAACCCTAAGTAGAGGAAGGGGATGGAGTATATATAGGCTAGTCCACGAAGGGGTAAGTGAGGAGGGGATACATGGGCCTTTGGCCCGACTCTGCACGCAGGCAGGCGCCGGATGTCCGTGCTGGGGGCCGGATGTACGGGGCATGGGCCGGATGTCTGGGCTGGTGAGGTCAGCCTCGGTGCTCTCTGGATAGGGGCGTCGGATTTTCGGGCTTGTGGCCAGATGTCCGGGCTGTCGGGAGGAGCCGGATGTCCGGGCTTGCGGGCCGGATGTCCGGGGCCTGTAGGTACTTGGCGGCTGGGCGGCCGCTGTGGGTGATGCTCCAGGGTCCGGATGTCCGGGTTCCTGGCCGGATGTCCGGATCCTGGGGGTTGTCTCCGTCTTCTTTCGTCGTCGCTTCCAGGCTTCCCTTGCGGATGGTGTAGTTGTTCCTTGGCGCTTGCACTCCTCCTCAACATCCGTGAAGCTCCGACAATACCTATGCATGCACATGGGAGAAGTGTCAAGTAGTATACCATCCTCGAAGGGGTCAAGTGAGCACGTGTAAAGGGGAAGATTCACCTTTATGTATGAGAAGTAGAGGTCGCACATGTCACTGGCCAAACGGACTCTTGACATGGTGATAACCGTAGGATGCTCCGCATCACTAGGTGCTGCATCACCTTATTATTGGGCCAGGCCCATGTAATTTCGAAATACATAAGTATAGGCTGTTTTTAGAGTCCATATGTGTGGGGAAACAAGAGATAGGGTTGGTTTCGGACCCCTTCCCCAAGGGCCACGAAATTCCCCCCTCTTTCTCCATATATATAGCCCTCAGGGCACCGTTTAGACTTTGGGTTTTGCTTAGATTAAAAGTTCGCCATAGCTGCAACTTTGCGCACTTTGTTTGTGTTCAACGACCAGACCAAGGCGCCACAGAACCCCACCTTGATCAATAATGCTTTCCTCTTATATTCGCAATATCCAAATTGCAATCTTAGTTTCTTGCTTGTTCTTTGTTTGCCTGCAGAAAACAGACCTTCGTGGTCAGGTTGATCGTGCACGGGCGTGGTCAATAACCTCTCGGAGTTGGTTTAGCGATTGCTAAGGCGCGACGTCCTCGCACGTTCGTAGTCGGATCATCAAAGTCGACTTCATCCTAAACGATAGCCACCATCTCATCGAAAGATGGGACACCTTTGCCTCTATCAAGTGGTATCAGTTTGCAGGTTGCTCGGTGAGATTTTACAGTTTTTCATAGTTTAGATCGAGTCTGTTCTTCATACCTATAGTCCACGAAAAAGCCAAAAAAAATTAGGGTTAGTTCATCCCATACGAACCAATCTGAGCCTTTGCATAATCTTTTCTGTATTTGCTTTGTTGAATTTGCGGTTGCATCGTCGTGTCAAGTTGCTGGTCTTAGCGTCTAGTCCTTTAGAGTTTCGAGTTCTGTTCACAGGTTCTCACGTCGCCGCCGCCACATATCACTACCGCATCATCATCGCTGCTGCCATATACCACCACCGCACCAACTTCATCACCGATGCCATATACCACCATCACATATTCACCGCCAATCCTAGTCCATATACGCCACCACATATCCGCCGCCACCGCGCCAATCCGAGTCCACCTGCAACATATATCCGCCACCAGTCCGAGATTCCACCAGATTCCTCTCCGCCACCAGTCCTAGTCCGAGTCCAGTAATTGTTGCTTTGTTTTGGATTTCCAGATCACGACATACTCCAAGTCGTGACAGAGAAGGACTCCCCAACTTCCGTGCCATCCGCAGAAGAAAAATTGTTCCAGTTCCAAAAAAAACTAAGTCTGGAAAATTCTGGCTAGGCAGTTTTTAGACCATTTGTAGACTTTTTCGAAAAAAAATTGTTGCGGAGCAAAAAAAAGAGGAGAAAAAGTGCAAAAAAAAAGAAAAAAAAGAGAAAAAAAATTCAGAGTGTGCTCCTACCTTGTTTACGAGCAGCGCCGTGATTTTGTTAGTGTTCTAGGCTCGCGTCTCTAGCACGGTCTAGCCTAGGACCAGCACAGTACCGTCGTTGAGCGTTTATTCAACTTTGCATCTCTGAATTGATTATTGCTGACCCTTTTTTGCTACCATATTATAAGCCTTCCCAGCTCTACATACATCTACGTCGTGCGTTCGACTCTCCCTGGCAATCGCTCTATCCAAGCTTTTGAGAGTTTTGACTACAACGGTTGCCAATCACCGCCTGCTGCTGGGTAAGAACTGGTAAGAATTTGAGATTTGCTTGACGGATTTGTGACACCCACCACCACCTCTTGTTAGTAGTCTGTAGGATCATATTCTTGTGTGTTTCTATTGCTGCTAACCATGCCAGGATCACAAGCCGACGAGACTGACTGGGAGAACATGACGAATAAAGAGTTGCATGATAAATTTCAGCAAATGATGAGTGGACAGGTGCAAGATGTGCTAAACAGATTTGAAGAGGCCATGGAGAAGATAGATGGCATGGAGAAGACGTTCGAAACAAAGCTCGATAACAAGTTTAATGAATTGCTCGCGCGTCTTCCACCACCACCACCGGCTGCACCTAACGCACCTCTACAACCACAACAACAGCAACGACTACCTCCACGTCACGAAACAGCCCTCCGTCGAGTGAGCCGTGTCCCTCTTGCGCTTGGCCAAACTGTTGGTGCTGTTGTCGATACTTCTGTGGCTCCTGCTGCTGATGCGGAGGAGATGATTATGTGGGAGATAACGAGGCTGAAGTTGATCAAAATCAAAACTACGTGCAACCACCAGCACCACAACCACCAGGTCGTCCACATGCAAATAATGGCAATTTTAGGGCTCCCCTTCAGGTACGAGATCATGACCATCTCCCTAAACTGAAATTGAATATTCCACCATTTAAGGGTAGATATGTTCCTGATATATATTTTACTTGGGAGTTAGAAACTGAACAACGATTTACATGTTTACAATATCCTGAGGAGAGACGTGTTCCTGCTGTTGTTTGTGCTTTCACTAGCTTTGCATGTGTTTGGTGGTCTGAACATTGTCGATTATATCCTGTTCCAGCTACTTGGGCTGCTTTGAAAACTGCTATGCGTACTCGTTGGGTTACACCATATTATCAACGTGAATTACTTCAAAAATTGCAGCGATTAAGACAAGGAAAAATTTCGGTAGAAGAATATTATCAGGAATTACAAACTGGCTTGATTAGATGTGGTATTGTTGAGGAGAATGAAGCTATGCTTGCACGTTTTCTGGGTGGATTAAATAGAGAGATTCACACCATTCTAGACTATAAGGATTATAATAATATCACTCGTTTATTCCATCTTGCTTGTAAAGCTGAACGTGAAGTGCAGGATCGACAGGCATTGGCGCGCACTAACTTTTCTGCAGGTCGACCTTCATCATGGACACCACGCGCATCACCTACTTCCACTGCACCATCACCTCCTTCAGGTGCCACCTCCAACCGTGATACAAGAAAGCAGGCACAACCACCACTATCTGCCAAGAGCACACCTGCCGGGCCTGCACATAGCTCTTCTTCTTCCATGGCGTCAACAGGGCACACAAGTGATATTATTTGTCGTCGTTGTAAGGGAAGAGGACATTTTGCGAGAGAATGCAAATATCAGCGTGTGATGATTGCTACTGAGGATGGTGGGTATGAGTCCGCTAGTGACTATGATGAGGAGACTTTGGCTCTTATTACACATGAGGAACACGGTGGAGATGATTCTGATCATGAGACACAATACATGGCTGCTAAAGATGCTGACAGGTATGAATGTTTAGTTGCTCAACGTGTTTTGAGTGTGCAGGTTACACAAGCTGAGCAAAATCAGAGGCATAATTTGTTCCATACAAAGGGAGTTGTGAAGGAATGTTCTATTCGCGTCATCATTGATGGAGGGAGCTGCAACAACTTGGCTAGCATGGAGATGGTGGAGAAGCTATCTCTCACCACAAGACCACATCCACATCCTTACTACATCCAATGGTTCAACAACAGCGGCAAGGTTAAGGTAACACGTACTGTTCGTGTGCATTTTAGTATCTCTACATATGTTGATTACGTTGATTGTGATGTGGTACCTATGCAAGCATGTTCCTTATTACTTGGTAGACCATGGCAATTTGATAAAAATTATGTACACCATGGTAGAAACAATCAGTATACTCTTGTTCATAAGGATAAAAATATTACTTTGCTTCCTATGACTCCTGATTCCATTTTGAAAGATGATATTAATAGAGCTAATAAAGCAAAACAGGAGAAAAATAAGAATGAAAATCAGATTGTGGCAAAAGAATTTGAGCAACAAAGGAAGCCTAATAGTAAACCATCTAGTGTTGCTTCTGAAATTAAATTGAAAAGTGCATGTTTACTTGCCACTAAATCTGATATTGATGAGCTAGATTTCAGCAATTCTGTTTGCTATGCTTTTGTGTGCAAAGAGGCATTACTTTCATTCGAGGACGTGCCTTCCTCTTTGCCTCCTGCTGTCACTAACATTTTGCAGGAGTTCGCTGACGTCTTTCCACAAGACGTGCCACCGGGATTACCTCCCATTCGAGGGATTGAGCATCAGATTGACTTAACTCCCGGTGCATCATTACCCAACCATGCACCATACCGTACCATTGATTTGTGCTTTCATTGGACGATTTGTGGTAGTTTACTTTGATGACATATTGATTTATACCAGATCTTTGGAAGAACATTTGGAACATTTACGTGCTATTTTTATTGCTCTACGTGATGCACGTTTGTTTGGTAACCTTGGGAAGTGTACCTTTTGCACCGACCGAGTATCTTTTCTTGGCTATGTTGTTACTCCACAGGGAATTGAAGTTGACAAAGCCAAGAAGCTATTGAGAGTTGGCCGCAGCCCAAAACGGTCACACAAGTGAGGAGTTTTCTTTGCCTCGCTAGATTCTATAGGCGTTTTGTGAGAGATTTCAGCACCATTGCTGCACCTCTCAACGAGCTTACAAAGAAGGATGTGCCTTTTGTTTGGGGTACCGCACAGGAAGAAGCCTTCACGGTATTGAAAGATAAGTTGACACATGCTCCTTTACTCCAACTTCCTGATTTTAATAAGACTTTTGAGCTTGAATGTGATGCTAGTGGAATTGGATTAGGAGGTGTGTTACTACAAGATGGCAAACCTGTTGCATACTTTTCTGAAAAATTGAGTGGGCCTAGTCTGAATTATTCTACTTATGATAAAGAATTATATGCTCTTGTTCGGACTTTAGAAACATGGCAACATTATTTATGGCCCAAAGAATTTGTTATACATTCTGATCATGAATCTTTGAAACATATTAAAAGTCAAGCTAAACTAAATCGTAGACATGCTAAATGGGTTGAATTCATTGAGACTTTCCCTTATGTCATTAAACACAAGAAGGGTAAAGAAAATGTTATTGCTGATGCATTGTCTCGTCGCTATACTATGCTTTCACAACTTGACTTCAAAATATTTGGTTTGGAGACCATCAAAGATCAATATGTGCATGATGCTGATTTTAAAGATGTATTGCAGAATTGTAAAGAAGGAAGAACGTGGAACAAGTTCGTCGTTAATGATGGATTTGTGTTCCGTGCTAACAAGCTATGCATTCCAACTAGTTCCGTTCGTCTTTTGTTGTTGCAGGAGGCGCATGGAGGAGGACTAATGGGACACTTTGGCATGAAGAAGACGTAGGACATACTTGCTACACATTTCTTTTGGCCAAAGATGAGACGGGATGTTGAGCGTTTTATTGCTCGCTGCTCTACATGTCAAAAAGCTAAGTCACGACTCAATCCTCATGGTTTATATATGCCTTTGCCTGTACCTAGTGTTCCTTGGGAGGATATATCTATGGACTTTGTTTTAGGTTTACCTAGAACAAAGAAGGGGAGGGATAGCATATTTGTTGTCGTGGATAGATTCTCGAAAATGGCACACTTTATACCATGTCATAAAAGCGATGATGCTGTTAATGTTGCTGATTTGTTCTTTCGTGAAATTATTCGCGTGCATGGTGTGCCAAATACTATTGTTTCAGATCGTGATACTAAATTTCTTAGCCACTTTTGGAGATGTTGATGGGCTAAGTTGGGGACTAAACTGCTTTTTAGTACTACTTGTCACCCCCAAACTGATGGACAAACTGAAGTAGTCAATAGAACATTGTCTACAATGCTTAGGGCTGTTTTGAAGAATAATAAGAAAATGTGGGAGGAATGCTTGCCTCATATTGAATTTGCTTATAATCGTTCATTGCAATCTACTACTAAGATGTGCCCTTTTGAAGTTGTGTATGGTTTCCTACCTCATGCACCTATTGATTTGTTGCCTCTTCCATCTTCGGAGAAGGTTAATTTTGATGCTAAACAACGTGCTGAATTGATTTTAAAAATGCATGAGTTAACTAAGGAAAACATTGAGTGCATGAATGCTAAATATAAACTTGCTGGAGATAAGGGTAGAAAACATGTTGTGTTTGCACCTGGAGATCTTGTTTGGTTACATTTGCGTAAGGATAGATTTCCTGATTTGTGCAAATCAAAGCTAATGCCACGTGCTGATGGTCCCTTTAAGGTGTTGGAGAAAAAAATGATAATGCATATAAACTTGAGCTGCCTGCAGATTTTGGGGTTAGTCCCACTTTTAACATTGCAGATTTGAAGCCTTATTTGGGTGAGGAAGATGAACTTCCGTTGAGGACGACTTCATTTGAAGAAGGGGAGGATGAAGAGGACATCAATACCATTGTTACACCCACAACCCCTGCTGCTATACATACTGGACCAATTACTAGAGCTCGCGCACGCCAACTAAATTACCAGGTACTTTCATTTCTTGGTAATGATTCTAATGTTCATGAGAATATGATGCTGCCTAAATTGGGTACATTTGTTTTTCTTACAAATGAAGGGCCTAGCTTGGAGAAGGATGAACATTGGAGCAAGAACAAGCATGGAGATGATGGCATGCGCAAGGGGAACAAGAACGGAGTTACAAGTGATGATTTCAGGACTTTGAAGCACCATAATGAGTACATGTAGCCTTGGACGAAATATACAAGATGTGATGTAGGGCAGAACCCTATGCGGAGATCTTTCACGTTTGGAGGGGCTCCTACGAGGAGAACACAACGAACGAGCGGAAGAACCCAAAGAAAGCACACAAGAGAAACACGAAACCGAGAAGTATCGATCACACAAGGGCTAGATCACCGAACACATAAGGTAGCACAAGATTCAAAATCAACAAAGGAAAGATACAATAGTAGCCGTTCTTCTCCGTGAGGAGGTCTTGATGGGGTCCACCCTAGAGGTGGTCTTGAATCCCTTGGAAGGATCTTCTCCGAGGAGGCGCGATCTCCGAGGAGAAGGTAACCAAGTGGATGAGCAAGGGCTCTCACACCAAATATGAGCTAAACCAATGCTAACCCTAGAAAGTATGAGGGGAGGGTCTATTTATAGTCTAGGTTCTCAAAGGGTTAAGTTGGGGGCGAAACGAGTACATGGGCCTCGGCCCGGAACACTGCAAGCAGGCAAGGCGGTAGTACCGGTCCTATGGGCGGTAGTACCGCTTGGAGGGGCGGTAGTACCGCTCTGGCGCCGTTCGATTCCTGGCGTTTGTCGGGTTCGGCGGAAGTAGAGTGGCAGTGGGGAGCGGTAGTACCGCCCATAAGCGGTAGTACCGCTCGAGGGAGCGGTAGTACCGCTTGACTCGGCTCAGCGGTAGTATCGCTTGGCTTGAGCGGTAGTACCGCCCGTTCTGGCTCTGCAGCTCCTCCTCTCGCTCTCGATGTCCATCTTGAGTTGTAGCTTCTTCTAGGTTGGTTCCTTGGTACCTAAGCACACAAAGCATCTCCGCTTGAGGTAGTAGCCATGTCTCAAGTGTAGGAAGAGGGATTTCGGAGAGGAGCGAGTTCACCTTATCTTCAATAGCCTTAGCTTGAGCTCGAGTCATCGGTCCAAGTGGTGTTGAGGAAGATGTAGATGCGTCCATGGGGATGAGCGAGGGATGCTCCGCATCATCTCCCCCCTTGAGAGAGATCCGACCTCGGATCAAAAGCTTCATCTCCATGGTATGGTGCGAGGTCCTTGACGTTGAAGATGTCGCTCACGTTGTACTTGTCTCGAGGTAGGTCAATCTTGTAAGCGTTGTCGTTGTAGCGTGCTAGCACCTTGAAAGGTCCATCGGCTCGAGGGAGAAGCTTGGATTTGTGTTCTTTGGGGAAGCGGTCCTTGCGAAGGTGTAGCCACATTAGATCACCAATGTTGAAGACCATGGGTTGCTTGTTGACGTTGAGCTTGGACGCTAGTCGTTGTACTTGGCGCTCGATGGTGTGCCTTGTATCCTCATGCATCTTCTTGATGTAGCTTGCCCGTGCACTCGCATCCATGTTGGTGCGCTCTTGGAGAGGAAGTGGTAGAATGTCCAATGGGGACAACGGGTTGAAGCCGTAGACGACGTCGAAGGGGGACTTGCCGGTAGTCCAGTGTCTTGCGCGATTGTAGGCGTACTCGGCGATGGGTAGACATGCCTCCCACTCCTTGATGTTCTTCTTGATCAATACACGAAGTAGAGTGGAGAGAGTCCGGTTCGTCACCTCCATTTGGCCGTCGGTTTGAGGATGGTATGCGGATGAGAACAAGAGCTTGATTCCGAGCTTGGCGCATAGGGTCTTCCAAAAGTAACTCAAGAACTTGACGTCACGATCGGAGATGATTGTCTTTGGTACTCCATGGAGTCTCAAGATTTCCCTACAAAAGAGATTTGCAATGTGTGAAGCATCGTCTATCTTGTTGCAAGGAATGAAATGTGCCATCTTAGAAAATCTATCCACAACAACAAACACGGAATCCTTTCCATTTTGAGTTCTAGGCAAACCAAGTACAAAATCCATGCTAATGTCTTCCCAAGGTTGATAAGGAATAGGAAGAGGCATGTAAAGACCATGGGATTGAGCTTTAGACTTAGCTTTGCGACATGTAGAGCATCGGGTGGTGAAGCGTGAGACGTCGCGGAACATCTTGGGCCAAAAGTAGTTCTTGGTGAGCGTGGCGAAAGTCTTGTCGCGTCCGAAGTGTCCCATGAGTCCACCTCCATGAGCCTCTTGCAAAAGGAGCAAACGAAGAGACGACTCGGGAATGAATAGTTTGTTATCTCTCATAAGATAACCATCCTTGATGTAATATTGTTCCCAAGATGTATGCGTCAAACATTTAGCATAATGAGTTGCAAAAGATGGATCATTTGCATACAAGTATTTTATGTGCTCAAAGCCAATAACATTCAACTCAAGTTTAGTGACAAGCGTGCATATGCGTGATAGTGCATCGGCAACTACATTTTCCTTACCCTTAATGTACTTGATCACATAGGGAGAAGATTCAATGAATTCACTCCATTTGGCATGATGCTTGTTCAACTTAGTTTGACCTTTTAAGTACTTAAGCATTTCATGATCGGTATGGATGACAAACTCATGAGGTCTAAGATAATGTTCCCAAACATGTAGCACACGCACTAACGCATACAATTCTTTGTCATAGATGGGATAGTTAAGTTGAGCACCGGATAGTTTTTCACTAAAATATGCAATGGCTCGTTTTTCTTGCATCAAAACTCCGCCAATTCCGGTACCACTTGCATCACAATGAACCTCAAAAGTTTTGTCAAAATTGGGCAAAGCAAGAATTGGAGCATGAGTAAGCAAAGTCTTGAGCTCATCAAAAGCGGTTGATTGCAAAGTTCTCACAACAAAGGGAGTATTCTTCTTACTCAAAGCATGCAAAGGAGCAGCAATAGTGCTAAAATCTTTCACAAAGCAACGGTAAAAACCTGCAAGACCAAGAAAGCTACGCACTTGTTGCAAATTGGTGGGTTGGGGCCAAGTTTTAATTGCTTCAATTTTAGATTCATCAACATGCCTTTGAGGATACAACAAAACCCAAGAAAACCACTTTGTCAACACCAAATGTGCATTTTTTAATGTTTGCATAAAGACTTTCCTTGCGAAGGGTTTGCAAAACAGCCCTAACATGATTAAGATGCTCTTTCATGGTTTTGCTAAATACAAGAATATCGTCGAAGTAAACTGATGAGGACATCAATACCATTGTTACACCCACAACCTCTGCTGCTATACATACTGGACCAATTACTAGAGCTCGCGCACGCCAACTAAATTACTAGGTACTTTCGTTTCTTGGTAATGATTCTAATGTTCATGAGAATATGATGCTGCCTAAATTGGATACATTTGTTTTGCTTACAAATGAAGGTCCTAGCTTGGAGAAGGATGAACATTGGAGCAAGAACAAGCATGGAGATGATGGCATGCGCAAGGGGAACAAGAACGGAGTTACAAGTGATGATTTCAGGACTTTGAAGCCACCATAATGAGTACATGAAGCCTTGGACGAAATATACAAGATGCCACTTCATAAACTTCGTCCAGAGGCTATTCTAGGTGCTGCGTCACCTTATTATTGGGCCAGGCCCATGTAATTTCGAAATACATAAGTATAGGTTGTTTTTAGAGTCCGTATGTGTGGGGAAACAAGAGATAGGGTTGGTTTCGGACCCCTTCCCCAAGGGCCACGAAATCCTCCCCCCCTCTTTCTCCATATATACAGCCCTTAGGGAACTGTTTAGACTTTGGGGTTTTGCTTAGATTAAAAGTTCGCCATAGCTGCAACTTCGCGCACTTCGTTTGTGTTCAACAACCAGACCAAGGCGTCACAGAACCCCACCTTGATCAATAAAGCTTTCATCTTATATTCGCAATATACAGATTGCAATCTCAGTTTCTTGCTTGTTCTTTGTTTGCTCGCAGGAAACAGACCCTCGTGGTCAGGTTGATCGTGCTCTGGCATGGTCAATAACCTCTCGGAGTTGGTTTAGCGATTGCTAAGGCGCGACGTCCTCGCACGTTCGTAGTCGGATCGTCAAAGTCGATTTCCACCAAAGCGATATCCATCATCTCATCGAAAGACGGGACACCTTTGCCTCTATCAAGTGGTATCAGATTTCCAGGTTGCTCGGTGAGATTTTACAGTTTTTCATAGTTTAGATCTAGTCTGTTCTTCATACCTATAGTCCACGAAAAAGCCAAAAAAAAATTTAGGGTTAGTTCATCCCATCTGAACCAATCTAAGCCTTTGCATAATCTTTTCTGTATTTGCTTTGTTGAATTCGCGGTTGCATCGTCGTGTCAAGTTGCTGGTCTTAGCGTCTAGTCCTTTAGAGTTTCGAGTTCTGTTCACAGGTTGTCACGTCGCCGCTGCCATATATCACCACCGCATCATCATCGCTGCTGCCATATACCACCACCGCACCAACTTCATCACCGCTGCCATATACCACGACCACATATTCACCACCAATCCTAGTCCATATACGCCATCACATATCTGCCGCCATCACGCCAATCCGAGTCCACCTGCAACATATATCCGCCACCAGTCCGAGTTCCACCAGATTCATCTCCGCCACCAGTCCGAGATTCCACCAGATTCCTCTCCGCCACCAGTCCTAGTCCGAGTCCAGTAATTGTTGCTTTGTTTTTGATTTCCAGATCACGCCATACTCCAAGTCGTGACAGAGAAGGACTCCCAAACTTCCGTGTTACCCGCAGTAGAAAAATAAGTTCCAAACTCAAAAAAAAACTAAGTCTGGAAAATTCTGGCTAGGCAGTTTTTAGACCATTTGTACACTTTTTTCGAAAAAAATTTGTTACGGAGCAAAAAAAAAGAAAAAAAAGAGAAAAAAAATCAGAGTGTGCTCCTCCCTTGTTTACGTGCAGCGCCGTGATTTTGTTAGTGTTCTAGGCTCGCGTCTCTAGCACGGTCTAGCCTAGGACCAGCACAGTACCGTTGTTGAGCGTTTATTCAACTTTGCATCTCTGAATTGATTATTGCTGACCCTTTTTGCTACCATATTATAAGCCTTCTCAGCTCCACATACATCTACATCGTGCGCTTGACTCTCCCTGGTAATCGCTTTATCCAAGCTTTGAGAGTTTTGACTACAACGGTTGCCAATCACCTCCTGCTGCTGGGTAAGAACTGGTAAGAATTTGAGATTTGCTTGACGGGTTTGTGATACACCACCACCTATTCCTAGTAGTCTATAGGATCATATTCTTGTTTGTTTCTATTTGCTGCTAACCATGGTAGGATCACAAGCCGATGAGACTGATTGGGAGAACCTGACAAACAAATAGCTACATGATAAATTTCAGCAAATGATGAGTGGACAGGTGCAAGATGTGCTAAATAGATTTGAGGAGGCCATGGAGAAGATAGATGGCATTGAGAAGACGTTCGAAACAAAGCTTGATAACAAGTTTAATGAATTGCTCGCGCGTTTTCCACAACCACCGCCGGCTGCACCTATCGCACCTCTGCAACGACAACAACAACGCCCCCTTCCGAATCAGTATGGACGAGCGCAGCATGTTCCTCTTGAGGATGGCCAAACTTCTGGTGCTGCTGTACCTGTTGTTGATGCTTCTTTGGCTCCTGCTGCTGCTGCTGGTACCCAGGAGGATGATGAGTATGCGAGCCATTATGAGGATGAGGTTGATCAAAATCAGAACTGCGTGCAGCCACCAGCACCACCACCAGCAGGTCGACCTCAGGTATATAAGCGCAATGGTAGGCCTGCACCACCACTTCAGGTACGAGCTCATGACCATCTCCCTAAACTGAAATTGAATATTCCACCATTTGAGGGTAGATATGTTCCTGATATATATCTTACTTGGGAGTTAGAAACTGAACAACGATTTACATGTTTACAATATCCTGAGGAGAGACGTGTTCCTGCTGCTGTTTGTGCTTTCACTAGCTTTGCATGTGTTTGGTGGTCTGAACATTGTCGATTATATCCTGTTCCAGCTACTTGGGCTGCTTTGAAAACTGCTATGCGTACTCGTTGGGTTCCACCATATTATCAACGTGAATTACTTCAAAAATTGCAGCGCTTAAGACAAGGAAAAAATTCAGTAGAAGAATATTATCAGTAATTACAAACTGGCTTGATTAGATGGGGTATTTTTGAGGAGAATGAAGCTATGCTTGCACGTTTTCTGGGTGGATTAAATAGAGAGATTCAGACCATTCTAGACTATAAGGATTATAATAATATCACTCGTTTATTTCATCTTGATTGTAAAGCTGAACGTGAAGTGCAGGATCGACAGGCATTCGCGCGCACTAACTTTTCTGCAGGTCGACCTTCATCATGGACACCATGTGCATCATCTACTTCCACTGCACCATCACCTCCTTTAGGTGCAACCTCCAACCGTGATACACGAAAGCAGGCACAACCACCACTATCTGCCAAGAGCACACCTGCCGGACCTGCACAGAGCTCTTCTTCTTCCATGGCGTCAACAGGGCACACAAGTGATATTATTTGTCGTCGTTGTAAGGGAAGAGGACATTTTGCGAGAGAATGCAAATCTCAGCGTGTGATGATTGCTACTGAGGATGGTGGGTATGAGTCCGCTAGTGACTATGATGAGGAGACTTTGGCTCTTATTACACATGAGGAACATGGTGGAGATGATTCTGATCATGAGACACAATACATGGCTGCTGAAGATGCTGACAGGTATGAATGTTTAGTTGTTCAACGTGTTTTGAGTGTGCAGGTTACACAAGCTGAGCAAAATGAGAGGCATAATTTGTTCCATACAAAGGCAGTTGTGAAGGAACGTTCTATTCGCGTTATCATAAATGGAGGGAGCTGCAACAACTTGGCTAGCATGGAGATCGTGGAGAAGCTATCTCTCACCACAAGACCACATCCACATCCTTACTACATCCAATGGTTCAACAATAGCAGCAAGGTTAAGGTAACACGTACTGTTCGTGTGCATTTTAGTATCTCTACATATGCTGATTATGTTGATTGTGATGTGGTACCTATGCAAGCATGTTCCTTATTACTTGATAGACCATGGCAATTTGATAAAAAATCTGTACACCATGGTAGAAACAATCAGTATACTCTTGTTCATAAGGATAAAAATATTACTTTGCTTCCTATGACTCCTGATTCCATTTTGAAAGATGATATTAATAGAGCTAATAAAGCAAAACAGGAGAAAAATAAGAGTGAAAATCAGATTGTGGCAAAAGAATTTGAGCAACAAATGAAGCCTAATAGTAAACCATCTAGTGTTGTTTCTGAAATTAAATTGAAAAGTGCATGTTTACTTGCCACTAAATCTTATATTGATAAGCTAGATTTCAGCAATTCTGTTTGCTATGCTTTTGTGTGCAAAGAGGCATTATTTTCATTCGAGGACGTGCCTTCCTCTTTGCCTCCTGCTGTCACTAACATTTTACAGGAGTTCGCTGACGTCTTTCCACAAGACGTGCCACCGGGATTACCTCCCATTCGAGGGATTGAGCATCAGATTGACTTAATTCCCGGTGCATCATTACCAAACTGTGCACCATACCATACCAATCCAGAGGAGACGAAGGAGATTATGCGTCAAGTACAGGAGCTACTCGACAAAGGTTATATACGCGAATCTCTTAGTCCTTGTGCTGTTCCTATTATTCTTGTGCCAAAAAAGGATGGTACATCACGTATGTGTGTTGATTGTAGAGGCATTAATAATATTACTATTCGTTATCGTCATCCTATTCCTAGGCTAGATGATATGCTTGATGAATTGAGTGGCTCTACAATATTCTCCAAAGTTGATTTGCGTAGTGGATACCATAAAATGCGTATGAAATTGGGAGATGAATGGAAAACAGCATTTAAAACTAAGTTTGGATTATATGAGTGGTTAGTCATGCCTTTTGGGTTAACTAATGCACCTAGTACTTTCATGAGATTAATGAACGAAGTTTTACGTGCTTTCATTGGACGATTTGTTGTAGTTTACTTTGATGACATATTGATTTATAGCAGATCTTTGGAGGAACATTTGGAACATTTACGTGCTGTTTTTATTGCTCTACGTGATGCACGTTTGTTTGGTAACCTTGGGAAGTGCACCTTTTGCACCGACCGAGTATCTTTTCTTGGCTATGTTGTTACTCCACAGGGAATTGAAGTTGACAAAGCCAAGATTGAAGCTATTGCGAGTTGGCCGCAGCCCAAAACGATCAGACAAGTGAGGTGTTTTCTTGGCCTCACTGGATTCTATAGGTGTTTTGTGAGAGATTTCAGCACCATTGCTGCACCTCTCAACGAGCTTACAAAGAAGGATGTGCCTTTTGTTTGGGGTACCACACAGGAAGAAGCCTTCACGGTATTGAAAGATAAGTTGACACATGCTCCTTTACTCCAACTTCCTGATTTTAATAAGACTTTTGAGCTTGAATGTGATGCTAGTGGAATTGGATTAGGAGGTGTGTTATTACAAGATGGCAAACCTGTTGCATACTTTTCTGAAAAATTGAGTGGGCCTAGTCTGAATTATTCTACTTATGATAGAGAATTATATGCTCTTGTTCGGACTTTAGAAACATGGTAACATTATTTATGGCCCAAAGAATTTGTTATACATTCTGATCATGAATCTTTGAAACATATTAAAAGTCAAGCTAAACTGAATCGTAGACATGGTAAATGGGTTGAATTCATTGAGGCTTCCCCTTATGTCATTAAACACAAGAAGGGTAAAGAAAATGTTATTGCTGATGCATTGTCTCGTCGCTATACTATGCTTTCACAACTTGACTTCAAAATATTTGGTTTGGGGACTATCAAAGATCAATATGTGCATGATGCTGATTTTAAAAATGTATTGCAGAATTGTAAAGAAGGAAGAACGTGGAACAAGTTCATCGTTAATGATGGATTTGTGTTCCGTGCTAACAAGCTATGCATTCCAGCTAGCTCCGTTCGTCTTTTTTTGTTGCAGGAGGCGCATGGAGGAGGACTAATGGGACACTTTGGCGTGAAGAAGACGGAGGATGTACTTTCTACACATTTCTTTTGGCCAAAGATGAGACGGGATGTTGAGCGTTTTATTGCTCGCTGCACTACATTCAAAAAGCTAAGTCACGACTCAATCCTCATGGTTTATATATGCCTTTGCTTGTACCTAGTGTTCCTTGGGAGGATATATCTATGGACTTTGTTTTAGGTTTACCTAGAACAAAGAAGGGGAGGGATAGCATATTTGTTGTCGTGGATAGATTATCGAAAATGGCACACTTTATACCATGTCATAAAAGCGATGATGCTGTTAATGTTGCTGATTTGTTCTTTCGTGAAATTATTCACTTGCGTGGTGTGCCAAATACTATTGTTTCAGATCGTGATACTAAATTTCTTAGCCACTTTTGGAGATGTTTATGGGCTAAGTTGGGGACTAAACTGCTTTTTAGTACTACTTGTCACCCCCAAACTGATGGACAAACTGAAGTAGTCAATAGAACATTGTCTACTATGCTTAGGGCTGTTTTGAAGAATAATAAGAAAATGTGGGAGGAATGCTTGCCTCATATTGAATTTGCTTATAATCGTTCATTGCATTCTACTACTAAGATGTGCCCTTTTGAAGTTGTGTATGGTTTCCTACCTCGTGCACCTATTGATTTGTTGCCTCTTCCATCTTCGGAGAAGGTTAATTTTGATGCTAAACAACGTGCTGAATTGATTTTAAAAATGCATGAGTTAACTAAGGAAAACATTGAGCGTATGAATGCTAAATATAAACTTGCTGTAGATAAGGGTAGAAAACATGTTGTGTTTGCACCTGGAGATCTTGTTTGGTTATATTTGCGTAAGGATAGATTCCCTGATTTGCGCAAATAAATCTAATGCCACCTGTTGATGGTCCCTTTAAGGTGTTGGAGAAAATAAATGATAATGCATATAAACTTGAGCTGCCTGCAGATTTTGGGGTTAGTCCCACTTTTAACATTACAGATTTGAAGCCTTATTTGGGTGAGGAAGATGAACTTCCGTCGAGGACGACTTCATTTCAAGAAGGGGAGGATGATGAGGACATCAATACCATTGTTACATCCACAACCCCTGCTGCTATACATACTGGACCAATTACTAGAGCTCGCGCACGCCAACTAAATTACTAGGTACTTTCGTTTCTTGGTAATGATTCTAATGTTCATGAGAATATGATGTTGCCTAAATTGGATACATTTGTTTTGCTTACAAATGAAGGTCCTAGCTTGGAGAAGGATGAACATTGGAGCAAGAACAAGCATGGAGATGATGGCATACGCAAGGGGAACAAGAACGAAGTTACAAGTGATGATTTCAGGACTTTGAAGCCACCATAATGAGTACATGAAGCCTTGGACGAAATATACAACATGCCACTTCATAAACTTCGTCCAGAGGCTATTCTAGGTGCTGCGTCACCTTATTATTGGGCCAGGCCCATGTAATTTCGAAATACATAAGTATAGGATGTTTTTAGAGTCCATATGTGTGGGGAAACAAGAGATAGGGTTGGTTTCGGACCCCTTCCCCAAGGGCCACGAAATTCCCCCCCTCTTTCTCCATATATACAGCCCTTAGGGCACCGTTTAGACTTTGGGGTTTTGCTTAGATTAAAAGTTCGCCATAGCTGCAACTTCGCGCACTTCGTTTGTGTTCAACGGCTGGACCAAGGCGTCACAGAACCCCACCTTGATCAATAAAGCTTTCATCTTATATTTGCAATATCCATATTGCAATCTCAGTTTCTTGCTTGTTCTTCGTTTGCTCGCAGGAAACAGACCCTCGTGGTCAGGTTGATCGTGCTCTGGCGTGGTCAATAACCTCTCGGAGTTGGTTTAGGGATTGCTAAGGCGCGACGTCCTCGCACGTTCGTAGTCGGATCGTCAAAGTCGATTTCCACCAAAGCGATATCCATCATCTCATCGAAAGACGGGACACCTTTGCCTCTATCATAAACCACAACAAAGACTCCAATGTAAGGCCGAAGGACATAATGCATGAGACACACAAAAGTACCGGGAGCTTCCGATAGACCCATAGGCATGACTAACCACTCATATCAGCCAAATTTGGTTTTGAAAGCAGTTTTCCATTCATCACCCTCTTGTATGCGGATTTGATAGTAGCCACTTTTAAGATCAATTTTTGAGAAAAGTTGGCTCCACTAAGTTCATCAAGCATATCATCTAAGCGAGGAATGGGATGCCTATAGCAAACGATAATAGCATTTATAGGTCTACAATCGGAACACAAGAGGAAACTTCCATCGGGCTTAGGCACAAGTATAACGGGAATGGCACAAGGGCTTAGGCTTTCACGTACATGACCGTTGTCGATGAGTTGTTGTACTTGCCGTTGAATCTCCTTGGTTTCTTCGGGATTGACTCGGTATGGAGCTTTGTTTGGTAGAGGCGCTCCGGGGATGAGGTCGATTTGATGCTCAATGCCTCGAAGAGGAGGTAGACCCGGAGGTAGCTCATCGGGAAAACATCTTGGAATTCCTGCAAAAGAGATTGAAACACTAAAGGTAACTCATGAGAGGTGTTAGTTGTTGGCTCTCCATCCTTGCACACAAGGACAAAGTGCATCACACTAGATGGGTTCTCACACACTTCTCTCATCTCACTTTTGGTGGCAAATAGGATGAGGTTTTCCTTTCTAGGCGAAGAGTCGCTCAAGTTTGGCTTGTGGCTCTCACTCACTTTTTGGTGGATCACTTTCTCACTTTTCTCTCCATGATGGGTGGCTTGCTTGTCGGCTATCACTTGAGTAGGAGACATAGGTCGTAGCACATACTCCTTCCCTTTCATCTTGAAGCTATAGTGATTGGTACGCCCATGGTGGATGACACCACGGTCGAATTGCCATGGTTGACCAAGAAGGAGGTGGCAAACGGTCATTGGGACCACATCACACTCCAAAGTGTCCTCATATGCACCGATTTTGTAGGAGACTTGGACCATATGCTCAATTCGGATAGTGCCAGAGTCACTTAGCCATTGAACCTTGTAAGGGTGCGGGTGCTTCCACTTGACCAATTGAAGCTTGGAGCATAGTTCTTCACTTGCCAAGTTGTGGCAACTACCTCCGTCGATGATGACCTTGACGGACCTTCCATTGATGCCGGCCTTTGTGTGAAATATGTGGCATCGTTGGTCTTCTTCTTGTTGATGTTGAAGAGTCAAGACCTTGGAGACAACAAGAGCGGGACTTGAATCTTCATCACAAAAGACTTGGTCATCTTCGTCTTCGTTGTTCACTTGTCGGTGCATGGCCACTTGCTCAAGGGCTTCCATTTCTCCTTCACTCATGGAGTCGTAGGTGCCGTCGTCGTTGAAGATCATGGTGCGCTTGTTTGTGCACTCAAAGGACTTGTGGCCTCGGCCGCCGCAAGTGAAACACTTGAAGGAGCTTGTCTTGACGGTCTCGTCGGTCGGAGTAGATGACGAAGCACGCGGCTTGAAGTTGCTTGTAGTAGGAGGAAGACTTCTTGAACTTGCCGAAGTTTTCTTGTAACTTGACTTGTCATCGTTGCTTGGAGAAGGTTTGGTTGATGTGGATGTTGGAGGAGTCGTTGAAGATTGGTTGTTGGAGAAGCCATAGGTCTTGGACGAGTACTTGGCATACTTGAAGTCATCTTGCACTTGATGTTCCGCCTTTGTAGCTTGATGCACGAGCTCAATGAGGGTGGAGTAGGGTTGGAAGTCGGCAATCTTCTTGATGGGATGATTGAGTCCATTCAAGAAACATGCCATTGTTTGCTCATCATCTTCCTTGAGATTGGCTCGAATCATGGCTATCTCCATTTCCTTGTAGTATTCTCCAACACTCTTTGTTCCTTCCTTGAGTAGTTTGAGTTTCTTGAAGAGGTCGCGGTTGTAGTAGGCAGGCACGAAATATGCTCTCATGACATCTTTCATTTGAGCCCAAGTGGTGATTGGAGGTTCACCTCTTGCTTGTCGCCGCTCAAGGATTTGTTCCCACCATATGAGCACATGGTCTTGGAACTCAAGTGATGCCATAGCGATCTTCTTCTCTTCATCGTAGTTGTGCAACCGGAAGATTTTGTCAACCTTCAATGCCCATGAGAGGTACTCTTCGGGATCATTGCTTCCATTGAATTTGGGCATGGTGAATTTGAGCTTTCCATAGCGTTGCTCTTCGTTGTGTTGTTGGCGATGGTGATGATGACGCCCTTGACGTGGATTGCAATCGTCTTCATGTTGCTCTTGGCGTGGAGGAAGACCATGATCAACTTGCTCTTGTTGAACTTGAGGTTGAGGTGGAGCTTGACGAGCTTATGGGGAATCTTGAGGAACTTGACGTTGCACGCGCGGTTGATAGTTCCTCTCTTGAATTTCTTATCGAAGGGCTTCCTCTTGATTGCGCCATTCGCGATTGCGGTTGGCGATGGCTCGACTTGATTCTTGAAGGGCACGTTGCGCCTCAAGAGCTTGCGCTTCTCGTTGTTGTTGCTCTCGATGTTGCGCCTCGGCATCTTGTGCATCTTGATGTTGACACGCTCCTTCTTCCTCTTGGCGCCATAGTCGTTGTCGTTCTTGATCTTGGGCAAAAGCGGCTTGGTTTGATTGAGGATGAGGGACTTGCTCATTGACTTGCTCTTCTGAATGATTGTCATGTAGCGGGTTGCGAGATGGATGACGGTCTTGACGCGCAGCTCGGCGAAGAGTGTTCGATGACGGTGTACTTGAGTCGTAGAAGGTGTCATCGGAGTGTCGACTCGAGTGGCTCCGTCTTGAGGATGAAGTAGTGGAATGATGCCGTTTCCTCATCATGGCGCAGATTTCGTCCATTCTTGCATCATTCTCTTGCTTGTGAGCGTCGAACTTGTTGTCGAAGTAGTCTCTTGTATGTTGCTCGGAGAGTCGCAAGTCGGTGGCGAGGTTGTCGATGCGGTCGCTCATTGCTTGTTGTTCTTGGTGCAACGTTCGTTGTGCACCAAAGATGTGGCTCTCGGTGACGTATGATAACATGTCGTCGTCTTGCTCGAGGAAGAGTGGGTTGGTAGAAGTACTTGTCCTATCCATCATTCCAAGCAAAAATGTGAGTGGTAGAACGAGAAGAACTTATACCATTGTACCTTTGACCCATGTTGATGATGAATCAAGTTCACTCAAATGCGGACAATGAAATAGCACTATTGGTACCAATCCTTGTTGGTTCTCACACCTACACAAGGAAAAGCTTATGGTGGAGCTTGGTTAGGATAGTGGCACAAAATTTATTGCAATTGTTAGTTTGACTCAAAGATGTTGAAAAAGATTCGCAAATTCGCAAATGCAACAAGTAGACCAAGCAAAAAAAATGGTACACGGAAACACACACACAAATAGATAATATGGGGTTGTGCAACCAAGGGTGAGCCAAAATGTGGAATGCACCAAGATGCTCTTGTTGCACAACACTAGAGAGACGCTAGCACGATTGCGCAATAGGCGGATACGAACTTGTGCACAACCTACTAAGCAAAAATGCAACGATCTCTATCCCAAGTATGCTATATGTATGGTATTTCGGTGCTATGATCCAAGATGATCGGATATGACAATCTTAATGTAGTATGATGCTATGGTTCGTGCTTATAAGCTCTTTGCTTATCTTTCTCTTTTGCTTAAAAGCTTGATTGGCTCTTTCTCTTTTGAGCTCTTTTCTCATGCAAAACTTCACGAACCAAGATAGCAATTGTGTATGCGATGACAACTTGGTGACACACAAGTTGATGCCAAGATATGCACCACTTTGGTATGGTATGTATGCTATGGAGTATGATCACTAATGTGCACAAGTCACGTTGCCGGCAATACTCAAAGGCTAGTCTCGATGGGTAAGCAATGCAAAAGATGGGCTATGATGGTTATCAATGCAATTGCGAGATATGACAAAGATGTCGTCGAAGTTACCGTCCTTGGCGATGATGAGTCCTTGGCAAAGATGTGCGGTGGTGATGTTTATGTCGAACCGTACCTATATAGCTGAAACACAATAGGATACGGAAACCACAACTCAAATTCTCAAAGACCAAAAGCAACAATGGTGGAAGCGGAAAGCGGAGGTGGTATAGCGGATGATGTGGTGAAAGCCTTAGGCAAAGATGCCAAAGTTCGGAAAATTTTATGGTGTCTAATGATGTTGTAGCCTATGTAGGTGGATGGGGGATGTCAATAGCTACTCAACGAGCTAAAGAACGCGAAAATCGGACTCCGGATGCGAAAGTTACTGGCAAAACGGTGAAACTCGGAATGCTGAAACAGGTATGGGCGGTAGTACCGCTCGAGTGGGCGGTAGTACCGCTCGTACGCGGTAGTACCGCTAGGAATGGGCGGTAGTACCGCTAGGAATGGGCGGTAGTACCGCTCGTGTCGGGATTTTTCGATTTTTCGGCTGAAACAGGGCCTAGCGGTAGTACCATTCGCGGGGCGGTAGTACCGCTTATGGCGCTAAGCGGTAGTACCGCTTGGAGGGCGGTAGTACTGCTTGTTTCGGGATTTTTCGCAAGATCTGGATCGGGGCGCGATTTTGGGGCGGAAATGGATGATTTCGGGGTCAAAATTGGAGAGATTTTGTGGATGGAAAGAGGGGAAACTTGGGGAGATGCTAGATCCACTTGAAACCAAGCAAATCCACGGATCAAAATCAACAAAACATCATCAAAACTAACAAATCACAAAAAAAATTGGGGCTATTTTTGGTGGGGATTTTTGGATTTAGGACGAAAACAACAAAATCAAGCTAGAAAACACGAGGTAGGGGCTCCAAAAACGTGATCAACGTGGCTCATGATACCAAGATGATGTAGGGCGGAACCCTATGCGGAGATCTTTCATGTTTGGAGGGATCCTACGAGGAGAACACGACGAACGAGCGGAAGAACACAAAGAAAGCACACAAGAGAAACACGAAACCGACAAGTATCGATCACAAAAGGGCTAGATCACCGAACACATAAGGTAGCACAAGATTCAAAATCAACAAAGGAAAGATACAATAGTAGCCGTTCTTCCCCGTGAGGAGGTCTTGATGGGGTCCACCCTAGAGGGGGTCTTGAATCCCTTGGAAGGATCTTCTCCGAGGAGGCGTGATCTCCGAGGAGAAGGTAACCAAGTGGATGAGCAAGGGCTCTCACACCAAATATGAGCTAAACCAATGCTAACCCTAGAAAGTATGAGGGGAGGGTCTATTTATAGTCTAGGTTCTCAAAGGGGTAAGTTGGGGGCGAAACGAGTACATGGGCCTCGGCCCGGAACGCTGCACGCAGGCAGGGCGGTAGTACCGGTCCTATGGGCGGTAGTACCGCTTGAGCGGTAGTACCGCTTGGAAGGGCGGTAGTACCGCTCTGGCGCCGTTCGATTCCTGGCGTTTGTTGGGTTTGGCGGAAGTAGAGCGGCAGTGGAGAGCGGTAGTACCGCCCATAAGCAGCAGTACCGCTCGAGGGAGCGGTAGTACCGCTTGACTCGGCTCAGCGGTAGTACCGCTTGGCTTGAGCGGTAGTACCGCCCGTTCTGGACTCTGCAGCTCCTCCTCTTGCTCTCGATGTCCATCTTGAGCTGTAGCTTCTTCTAGGTTGGTTCCTTGGTACCTAAGCACACAAAGCATCTCCACTTGAGGTAGTAGCCATGTCTCAAGTGTAGGAAGAGGGATTTCGGAAGGGAGCGAGTTCACCTTATCTTCAATAGCCTTAGCTCGAGCTCGAGTCATCGGTCCAAGTGGTGTTGAGGAAGATGTAGATGCGTCCATGGGGATGAGCGAGGGATGCTCCTCATCAAGATGCCACTTCATAAACTTCGTCCAGAGGCTATTCTAGGTGCTGCGTCACCTTATTATTGGGCCAGGCCCATGTAATTTCGAAATACATAAGTATAGGCTGTTTTTAGAGTCCATATGTGTGGGGAAACAAGAGATAGGGTTGGTTTTGGACCCCTTCCCCAAGGGCCATGAAATTCCCCCCTCTTTCTCCATATATACAGCGCTTAGGGCACCGTTTAGACTTTGGGTTTTGCTTAGATTAAAAGTTCGCCATAGCTGCAACTTCGCACACTTTGTTTGTGTTCAATGACCAGACCAAGGCATCACAGAACCCCACCTTGATCAATAAAGATTTCCTCTTATATTCGCAATATCCAGATTGCAATCTTAGTTTTTTGCTTGTTCTTCGTTTGCCTGCAGGAAACAGACCTTCGTGGTCAGGTTGATCGTGCACCGGCGTGGTCAATAACCTCTCGGAGTTGGTTTAGCGATTGCTAAGGCGCGACGTCCTCGCACGTTCGTAGTCGGATCGTCAAAGTCGACTTCATCCTAAACGATAGCCACCATCTCATCGAAAGACAGGACACCTTTGCCTCTATCACATGCCCATGCGCATCATGATGGATGATGTGTACATATACCATGCACGCACAATTTTCTCTTTGTCTTTGTTTCGTGTAGGTACTCATGAATACTCGTCAACTTCTCAATCCCAAGAGTTGACGAAACGAGCTCTTAAGGGCAACGATGCTTTGGGATCCCGTGGACTATCCTTACCATCGTTCCCTTCGCACAAGGACTACGCGGATCTCTTTTACTTGTCTCTCACACGGCTATGGGCTATTTACCACTTGTCACCTTATGCTCATTTTCCCGTGTTCACTTTGCATGTTATCCTTGCTTCTATGCCTTTGCCATGCAATTGTGACCCTTACTTGCATTTACCCATGACGCACCATTATGATATTCCTATGTGTATTTGCATGCTTGGTGGAGATCCTTGTTACTTTTGCCATGTTTATCATGTGCCTCATGCTATTGTTGATTCTTGTGTTGGGAGAGTCACGATGTTACATTGCTATTTACATAGGGCTTCTTGCCAACACCATGAACCTACTTTCCTCATATCTTGCGTTCATGCTTGTGCTATGACATGTGAATTATTCATGCCCACTATTTGCACACATGACATGCTTGCCATGATTCCTTCTAGTACGTTGCATCTTTGCACTACTAGCTTGCTTGACTTGACCACTATGATTGCTTGCTATGTTGCATCACCCATGTTCCATTACTCGCTTTCTTGGGTTGATGACATATATGTTCATGCCTCTCACTTGATTTGTCTTGATCATTGTCTCTTGTCTCCATTAGTTGCATCTCTCATATCACCTTGTGTTGAGTGCCAACTTGCTATGCTTATTGATCGTGGAGACTTGGACATATTACTTGTGATGCATGCTTGCTTACTTGAGCCTATTGTCTTTGGTTATAGTTGCATCATATGCTTTCATACCATACCACACCTTGTTCTTTCTTATGATAAGAATGACGAAAACACTTGTTGGGTATCTCACCCCTCGAATGATAGGTCTTGCATTTGCACTAACCTCATTTGTTTTTCCGAGTGTTTGTCATGTTCTTTCATTTTGAAGGATTCACAAGGCGATACCGTCATGAGACATATTGGATATGTGAAGGCATACAAGATGTGCAACTCCATCATCCTTGAGAAACTCCTAAAGGTGACCTCCTTCCCTTTGAGCCATCCTCAAGTACGCATATTGGATGGGCAATTCTTTCATTGTTGTTTCCTTCTTGTTGTCTACATGATACATCTATTGGATGGAGGACCGGCATCGGAGATGGACCCTATGGACCTTCAAGTTGAGGAGTGCTCGGACTTAGTGGATTCACCAACGGACCACCATTTCTACCACGACATTGAGCCATGGTACAACAACTCTCATAACAAGTTTGCACTTTATACATGGATTGACTTGCATTATGATTGCCTTGGCGCATCTTGTATTTCTATGTCGTCCATGATACATGAGCTTGTGCATTTCCTTAGCAAATTTGTTGTGATCTTTCTCGATGGCATATTCATACATAATGATCACATTGCCTACCATCAATTGCATGATAACTTCTTCATATTGCGCATCCATTGCCATATTCATGCTATTGATAAACCGTCTCTCTATGACATCATTTTGCACCGCGGTTGCATTGATCACATTCACAATACATTTGTGTGCACAATGATTGCATTTCCTCCCATGAATGCTTTGCATCTCATTCTAGATCAACTTTATAAGCTGCATGCGCTTTGTCATGACCAACCTTGCCGCACGGACTCATTCTTACATGATGGACACTTTGTGTGCGCTAACCATTGTATTTCCGAGTGTTGCTTGTGTTTGCTCTTTTTGCATGTCTGATGCGGAGCATCCCACGATCATCCCCATAGACCTACAACCGTCTCATCAAGAGCCAAGAGGACCCATGACACGAGCACGAGCTAGAGCTCTCGAGAACGAGGTGACTTCCTTCCTTAGTGATATCACATATGATCCACTCGAGACATGGCTACTACCTAAGTCCGATATGCTATGCATCATCAGGTGTCAAGAGGAGCCTTCCGAAGATGCACGTGAAGACGGACGAGCCGCCAAGTCCACGGATGAAGAGAACCACGGAAACGGGCAAGTTCACCTTCCAGGCCCCGGACATCCGGCCAAGACCCCGGACATCCGACCCCTGGAGATGCCAACACAGCAGCCGCAGCCCAGCCAGAAAAGCTACAGGGCCCGGACATCCGGCCCCGCGCCCCGGACATCCGGCCTTCCCCGAAGCCTGGAAATCCGGCGCCCCGCACCAGACACTACAGAAGGTTTCACCTCCAGCACGGACATCCGGCCTCCAGCCCGGACATCTGGCCCCTCCTGAAGCCCCGGACATCCGGCCCGTCGCCCGGACATCCGGCTCCGCCTGTCTGCGCACAGTAAAGGGCCGAAGCCCATGTACCTCTTCGCCCCCTAGACTATATATACTTTATCCCCTTCCTCTTTCTAGGGTTAGCATTGGTTTAGCTCATATTTTGGTGTGAGAGCCCTTGCTCATCCACTTGGCTACTTCTCCTCGGAGCTCAGGACCTCTACGGAGAAGATCCCCCAAGCGGATTCAAGACCCCCTTCCAGGGTGGACCCCATCAAGACCTCCTCTCGGAGAAGAACGGCTACTCGTGTATCTTTCCTTTGTTGATTATGAATCTTGTGCCACCTTATGTGTTCGGTGATCTAGCCCTTGTGTGATCGAATCTTGTCGGTTTAGTGTTCCTCTTATGTGTGTTTTCCCTTGTGTTCTTCCGCTTGTTAGTCGTGTTCCCCTCGTAGGATCCCCTCCAAACGTGAAAGATCTCCGCATAGGGTTCCGCCCTACACCATCTTGGTATCATGAGCCGCGTTGATCACATCTTTGGAGCCCCTACCCCGTGTTTTCTAGCTTGATTTTGTTGTTTTCGTCCTAAATCCGAAAATCCCCACCAAAAATAGCCCCAATTTTTTTTGTGATTTGTTGGTGTGATGAAGTTTTGTTGGATTTGATCCGCAGATTTTGTGTGTTGCACGTAGATCTAGCATTCCCCCACATATTCCACGATTTCCATCCACAAAATCGCCCGAATTTTGCCCCGGATTTGACCTCTCCACGCGGTGTTCTTCGATTTCGACCACAGATCCTGAGCCCGGACATCCGGCCCGACCGGATCTTCACTTGTGTTCCAAGTGATGATGCGGAGCATCCCAATATGTTTTGGATGAAATCTTTTTAGTGTTCCTCTTGTGTGTGTTTTCCCTTGTGTTCTTCCGCTTGTTCGTCGTGTTCCCCTCGTAGGATCCCCTCCAAACATGAAAGATCTCCGCATAGGGTTCCGCCCTACACCAATGTCTCTCACTCCGGCGACACCTTGGACTACTTGGATTGCGCCATGTTTCAACTTCGTCCAACTACAAGTCCATCCACGACAACCGTTTCCATGGTGATGAGGATCACGATCCGAGGTCGGATCTTTCCCAAGGGGGGGGGGAGATGATGCGTAGCATCCCACGGTCATCCCCATGTACACTCCGACTACTCTCCAAGCCCCAAGAGGACACATGACGAGACCTCGAATATACACCATTGGACACAAGGTGAACTCGCTCCTCTCCGAACCTTCACTTTCTACATGTGAGAGACATGGCTACTAACTCATGCATGGATCTTGCATATACTCAGGTACAACCGAGACGACCATGGAAAATCCAAGGACGAAGGCCAAGCATGGAAGAGAAGGAGGAAGAGAGCCTGGCCACTCCAGAACGAGCGGTACAACCGGTCAACAACCGCCCGAGCGGTACAACCGGTCGACTACCGCCCAACTACCGGCCACCATTCTATGATCATGCAGTGCAAGGCCGGTACTGCCCCGGATGTACCGATAATTCCCAAATGACCGGTACTACCGCCCCATCAACTGGTACAATCGCTGGCCCCTCCGACGTCCATCTCCTGAAGCCAGCGCCTGACCTCCCAGCGGTAGTTCCGCCTTCCTCGACCGGTACTTCCGCCCTCCCTGAGTCGCCAGCGGTACAACCGGCCTGTCTGCGCACAGTGTAACGGGCCAAGCCCATGTACCCCTTCGCCCTCACTTACCCCTTCGTGGCTCTAGACTATATATACTCCTCCACCTCCTCCTAGTTAGGGTAGCAAAGGATTAGCTCATGTTTGTGTGAGAGCTTTTGCTCATCCACTTGGTTACCTTCTCCTCGGAGCTCAGGACCTCTTCGGAGAAGATCCCCCAAGCGGATTCAAGACCCCCTGTTGGGTGGCCCCCATCAAGACCTCCTCACGGAGAAGAACCCGGTTACCTCTTGTATCGTCCTTTGTTGATCGTGGATCGTGTATCTCTCTTTGTGTTCATCGATCTACCGCATGTGTAATCGAATCTTGTTGGTTTGAGTGATTCTCTTGTGTTTTCCCCCGTGATCTCCCTCGTGTTCTTCCGCTCGTTCTTCGTGTTCCTCGTAGGGATCTACTCCAAACGTGAAAGATCGTCCACATAGGGTTCCGCCCTACATCACAGTGTATTGGGCCGAGCCCATGTACCCCTTCGCCCTCACTTACCCCTTCGTGGCTCTAGACTATATATACTCCTCCACCTCCGCCTAGTTAGGGTTAGCAATGGTTTAGCTCATATTTTGTGTGAGAGCCTTGCTCATCCACTTGGTTACTTCTCCTTGGAGATTAGGACCACTTCGGAGAAGATCCCCCAACCCCAAGCGGATTCAAGACCCCTTCAAGGGAAGACAATCAAGACCTCCTCACGGAGAAGAACCCGGTTACCTCTTGTATCATCCTTTGTTGATCATCGATCGTGTATCTCTCTTTGTGTTCATCAATCTAGCGCATGTGTAATCGAATTTTGTTGGTTTGAGTGATTCTCTTGTGTTTTCCCCCGTGATTTTCCTCGTGCTCTTCCGCTCGTTCTTCGTGTTCCTCGTAGGGATCCTCTCCAAACATGAAAGATCGTCCACATAGGGTTCCGCCCTACATCACCACCCATCACCACTTGGACACAAATGAAGGATGTCATGAGAGCACGATTCGTACCAAACTACTACAACCGCGACCTCTTCAAGAAACTCCAACAACTCAAGCAAGGAACAAAGATTGTTGAAGAATACTACAAGGAAATGGAGATAGCCAAGATTCGAGCCAATGTGAAGGAAGACGATGATCAAACAATCACACGTTTCTTGAATGGACTCAATCATCCCATCAAGAAGATCGCCGACTTCCAACCCTACTCCAACCTGATTGAGCTAGTACACCAAGCTACCAAAGCGGAACGCCAAGTGCAAGACGATTTCAAGTATGCCAAGTTCTCATCCAAGTCCCAAGGCTTCTCCAACAACCAAGCTTCAACGACTCCAACACCTTCTACCTCAACCAAGCCATCTACAAGCAACGGCGACAAGTCAACGTCCAAGAAAGCTTTGACAAGCTCAAGTCGTCCTCCTACTACAAGCAACTTCAAGCCGCGTGCTTCGTCCTCTACTCTGACCGATGAGACTGTCAAGACAAGCTCCTTCAAGTGTTTCACTTGCGGCGGCTGAGGCCACAAGTCCTTTGAATGCACAAACAAGCGCACCATGATCCTCAACAACGACGGCACCTACGACTCCATGAGTGAAGGAGAAATGGAAGCCATTGAGCAAGTGGCCATGCACCGACAAGTCAACAACGAAGACGAATATGATCAAGTATTTTGTGATGAAGATTCAAGTCCCGCTCTTGTTGTCTCCAAGGTCTTGACTCTTCAACATCAACAAGAAGAAGACCGACGATGCCATATCTTCCACACAAAGGCCGGCATCAATGGAAGGTCCGTCAAGGTCATCATCGACGGAGGTAGTTGCCACAACTTGGCAAGTGAAGAATTATGCTCCAAGCTTCAATTGGTCAAGAGGAAGCACCCGCACCCCTACAAGGTTCAATGGCTAAGTGACTCCGGCACTATACGAGTTGAGCATACGGTCCAAGTCTCCTTCAAAATTGGTGCATACGAGGACACTTTGGAGTGTGATGTGGTCCCAATGACCGTTTGCCACCTCCTTCTTGGTCGAACATGGGAATTCGACCGTGGTGTCTTCCACAACGGGCGTACCAATCACTATAGCTTCAAGATGAAAGGGAAGAAATATGTGCTACTTGATAGAGGCAAAGGTGTCCCGTCTTTCGATGAGATGGTGGCTATCGTTTTGGATGAAGTCGACTTTGACGATCTGACTACGAACGTGCGAGGATGTCGCACCTTAGCAATCGCTAAACCAACTCCGAGAGGTTATTGACCACGCCGGAGCACGATCAACCTGACCACGAAGGTCTGTTTCCTGCAAGCAAACAAAGAACAAGCAAGAAACTGAGATTGCAATCTGGATATTGCGAATATAAGATGAAAGCTTTATTGATCAAGGTGGGGTTCTGTGACGCCTTTGTCTGGTCGTTGAACACAAACGAACTACGAGAAGTTGCAGCTATGGCAAACTTTTAATCTCAACAAAACCCAAAGTCTAAATGACGCCCTAAGGGCTGTATATATGGAGGAAGAGGAGGGAATCTCGTGGCCCTTGAGGGTGGGGTCCGAAAACAACCCTAACTCTTGTTTCCTCACACATACAGACTCTAAAAATAGCCTATACTTAAGTATTTCGAAATTACATGGGCCTGGCCCAATAATAAGGTGACGCAGCACCTAGAATAACCTATGGACGAATATTATGAAGTGGCATCTTGTATATTTCGTCCAAGGCTTCATGCACTCCTTATGGTGGCTTCAAAGTCCTGAAATCATCACTTGTAACTCCGTTCTTGATCCCCTTGCGCATGCCATCAACTCCATGCGTGTACTTACTCCAATGTTCATCCTTCTCCAAGCTAGGCCCTTCATTTGTAAGCAAAATAAATGTATCCAATTTAGGCAGAATCATATTCTCATGAACATTAGAATCATTACCAAGAAACAAAAGTACCTGATAATTCAATTGGCGTGCGCGAGCTCTTGTAATTGGTCCAGTATATGTAACAGTAGGGGCTGTGGGTGTAACAATGGTATTGATGTCCTCATCAGCTACGACCTATGTCTCCTTGTCAAGTGATAGCCAACAAGCAAGCCACCCATCATGGAGAGAAGAGTGAGAAAGTGATCCACCAAAAAGTGAGTGAGAGCCACAAGCCAAACTTGAGCGCCTCTTCTCCTAGAGAGAACAACCTCATACTATTTGCCACAAAAAGTGAGAATAGAGAAGTGTGTGAGAACCCATCGAGTGTGATGCACTTTGTCCTTGTGTGCAAGGATGGAGAGCCAACAACTAACACCTCTCATGAGCTACCTTTAGTGTTTCAATCTCTTTTGCAGGAATTCCAAGATGTTTTCCCCGATGAGCTACCTCCGGGTCTACCTCCTCTTCGAGGCATTGAGCATCGAATCGACCTCATCCCCGGAGCGCCTCTCCCAAACAAAGCTCCATACCGAGTCAATCCCGAAGAAACCAAGGAGATTCAACGGCAAGTACAACAACTCATCAACAATGGTCATGTACGTGAAAGCCTAAGCCCTTGTGCCGTTCCCGTTATACTTGTGCCTAAGCCCGATGGAAGTTTCCGCTTGTGTTCCGATTGTAGACCTATAAATGCTATTACCATTCTCTATAGGCATCCCATTCCTCTCTTAGATGATATGCTTGATGAACTTAGTGGAGCCAACTTTTTCTCAAAAATTGATCTTAAAAGTGGTTATTACCAAATCCGCATTCAAGAGGGTGATGAATGGAAAACTGCTTTCAAAACCAAATTTGGCTTATACGAGTGGTTAGTCATGCCTATGGGTTTATCGGAAGCTCCCGGTACTTTCGTGCGTCTTATGCATTATGTGCTTCGCCCTTATACTGGAGTCTTTGTTGTGGGTTACTTGGATGATATCCTTGTGTTTAGCAAAACCATGAAAGAGCATCTTCATCATTTGAGGGCTGTTTTGCAAACCCTTCACAAGGAACGTCTTTATGCAAACATGAAAAAATGCACATTTGGTGTTGACAAAGTGGTTTTCTTTGGTTTCGTTGTATCCTCAAAGGGTGTCCATGTTGATGAATCTAAGATTGAAGCAATTAAAACTTGGCCCCAACCCACCAATTTGCAACAAGTGCGTAGCTTTCTTGGTCTTGCGGGTTTTTATCGTTGCTTTGTGAAAGATTTTAGCACTATTGCCGCTCCTTTGCATGCCTTGAGTAAGAAGAATACTCCTTTTGTTTCGGGATCTTTACAATCCACCGCTTTTGATGAGCTTAAGTCTTTGCTTACTCATGCTCCAATTCTTGCTTTGCCCAATTTTGACAAAACTTTTGAGGTTCATTGTGATGCAAGTGGTACCGGAATTGGCGGAGTTTTGCTACAAGAAAAACGAGCCATTGCATATTTTAGTGAAAAACTATCTGGTGCTCAACTTAACTATCCCATCTATGACAAAGAATTGTATGCTTTAGTACGTGTGCTACATGTTTGGGAACATTATCTTAGACCTCATGAGTTTCTCATACATACCGATCATGAAACACTTAAGTACTTAAAAGGTCAAACTAAGTTGAACAAGCATCATGCCAAATGGAGTGAATTTTTTGAATCTTTCCCCTATGTGATCAAGTACATTAAGGGTAAGGAAAATGTAGTTGCGGATGCACTTTCACGCATATGCGCGCTTGTCACTACATTTGAGTTAAATGTTATTGGTTTTGAGCACATAAAAGACTTGTATGAACATGATCCTACTTTTGCTATTCCTTATGCCAAGTGTTTGACGCATACTTCTTGGGATCGATACTACATCAAAGATGGATATCTCATGAGAGCTAACAAACTTTGCATACCCGAGTCCTCTCTTCGCTTATTGCTTTTGCAGGAATCTCATGGAGGCGGACTCATGGGACACTTTGGACGCGACAAGACATTTGCTACGCTCTCAAAGAACTACTTTTGGCCCAAGATGGATCGCGACGTCAATCGCTTCACCAACCGATGTTCTACATGTCGCAAAGCTAAGTCTAAAGCCCAATCTCATGGCCTCTATATGCCACTTCCAATTCCATATCTACCATGGGAAGATATTAGCATGGACTTTGTGCTTGATTTGCCTAGAACTCAAAATGGCAAGGATTCCGTTTTTGTTGTTGTGGACCATTTCTCCAAAATGGCTCATTTCATTCCTTGCAACAAGATAGACGATGCTTCACATGTTGCCAATCTTTTTTGTAGGGAAATCTTGCAACTTCATGGAGTGCCAAAGACGATTGTCTCGGACCGCGACGTCAAGTTCTTGAGTTACTTTTGGAGAACCTTATGCGCCAAGCTCGGAATCAAGCTACTATTCTCCACGGCATATCATCCACAAAACGACGCCCAAACGGAGGTGAAAAACCATACGCTCTCCACCCTTCTTCGCGTGCTAATCAAGAGGATCATCAAGGAGTCGGAGGAGTGCCTACCTATCGCCGAGTACGCCTACAACCGAGCAAGACACAAGACTACCGGCAAGTCCCCCTTCGAGGTCGTCTATGGTTTCAACCCATTGTCCCCATTAGACATCCTACCCCTACCACTCCAAGAGCGCACAAACATGGACGCGAGTGCCCGAGTCAACCACCTCAAGAAAATGCATGAAGATACAAGGCACACCATTGAGCGCCAACGACAACGACTCACGACCAAGCTCAATGTCAACAAGCAACCCATGATATTCAACATTGGAGATCTTGTGTGGCTACACCTTCGCAAGGAACGCTTCCCCAACGAACGCAAGTCCAAGCTTCTACCACGAGCCGATGGACCATTCAAGGTGCTTGCACGCTACAACAACAACACATACAAGATCGACATCCCACGTGACAAGTACTCCGTGAGCGACATCTTTAACGTCAAAGATCTCTCCCCGTACCATGGTGATGAGGATTTCGATCCGAGGTTGGATCTTTCCCAAGGGAGGGGAGATGATGCGGAGCATCCCAAGGTCATCCCCATGGACCTACCATCGTCTCATCAAGTTCCTATTGGACCCATGACTCGATCACGTGCAAGAGCTCTCGAGACCGAGGTGACATCTCTCCTCTCACAATTCCACTTCGATGACCATGAGACATGGCTACTACCTCAAACGGAGACATTGTGTATACTCGGGTATCAAGGAGTTAGCCATGGAGACGCCAAGGAGCAAGGAGAATCCGAAGAGGAAGATGGACGTGAAGACGGAGAAGGAAAAGGGCTAAGTCAGCAGAAGCCCGGACGATCCAGACCGCCGTCCGGACGATCCGGCCTCAGCCCGGATGATCCGGACCCCGGCCCGGACGATCCGGCTAATTGCACCCGAAGCCAACAGAATTAACAGAATCGGCCCCCTCGAAGCCGGATCATCCGGACCCAGTCCCGGATCATCCGGCCACATCCGGACGTCCGGACCAGGACCCGGACATCCAGCCCTCCCGTAGCTGCTCCAACACTTCCGGATCATCCGGACGCCGTCCCGGTTCATCCGGACCCCTCGAAGCCCGGATCATCCGGACCAACTACCGGATCATCCGGCCACCGCCTGCGTGCGTGACTTTGGGCCGAGGCCCATGTACCCGTTTCGTCTCCTCACTTACCCCTTCGCCCCTTGGGCTATAAAAAGACCTCCTCCTCCCCATTTTTAGGGTTAGAAAAGTAGTAGCTCATTTGTGAGGATAACTTTAGCTCATCCATACCGGATCGTCTCTTCGAGAGTGACCGCAACCCCTCTATGGAGAAGATCCTCGTGGATTCAAGACCCCCTCTTGGGTGGCCCCCTCAAGACCACCTATACGGAGAAGAACCGGTTACCGTTTGTATCGTCCGTTGTTGACTTTGGATCTTGTATCTTGCCTTTGTGTTCATCGATCTAGCGCATGTGTGATCTATTATCGTTGGTTGAGTGATTTCTCTCGTGTTCCCCTCGCGTTTTCCTCGTGTTCCCCCTCGTGTTCATCGCGTTCCTCGTAGGGATCCGCTCCTTTCGTGAAAGATCGGGTCACTAGGGTTCTACCCTACATCAACCTATGTCTCCTAGTCAAGTGATAGCCGACAAGCAAGCCACCCATCATGGAGAGAAGAGTGAGAAAGTGATGCACCCAAAATTGAGTGAGAGCCACAAGCCACACTTGAGCGCCTCTTCGCCTAGAGAGAAAAACCTCATACTATTTGCCAGAAAAAGTGAGATGAGAGAAGTGTGTGAGAACCCATCAAGTGTGATGCACTTTGTCCTTGTGTGCAAGGATGGAGAACCAAAAACTAACACCTCTCACGAGCTACCTTTCGTGTTTCAATCTCTTTTGCAGGAATTCCAAGATGTTTTCCCCGATGAGCTACCTTCGGGTCTACCTCCTCTATGAGGCATTGAGCATCGAATCGACCTCATCCCTGGAGCGCCACTTCCAAACAGAGCTCCATACCATGTCAACCCCAAAGAAACTAAGGAGATTCAACGGCAAGTACAACAACTCATCGACAATGGTCATGTACGTGAAAGCTTAAGCCCTTATTCTGTTCCGGTTATACTCGTGCCTAAATCCGATGGAAGTTTCCGCTTGTGTTCCGATTGTAGACCCATAAACACTATTACCGTTTGCTATAGGCTTCCCATTCCTCGCTTAGATGATATGCTTGATGAACTTAGTGGAGCCAAGTTTTTCTCAAAAATTGACCTTAAAAGTGGCTATTATCAAATCCGCATTCAAGAGGGTGATAAATGGAAAACCGCTTTCAAAACCAAATTTGGCTTGTATGAGTGGTTAGTGATGCCTATGGGTTTACCGGAGGCTCCCGGTACATTCGTGCACCTTATGCATTATGTGCTTCGCCCTTATATTGGAATCTTTGTTGTGGTCTACTTCGACGATATTCTTGTGTTTAGCAAAACCATGAAAGAGCATCTTGATCATGTGAGGGCTGTTTTGCAAACCCTTCGCAAGGAACGTCTTTACGCGAATATGAAAAAATGCACGTTTGGTGTTGACAAAGTGGTTTTCTTGGGTCTTGTTGTATCCTCAAAGGGTGTCCATGTTGATGAAACTAAAATTGAAGCAATTAAAACTTGGCCCCAACCCACCAATTTGCAACAAGTGTGTAGCTTTCTTGGTCTTGCGGGTTTTTATCGTCGCTTTGTGAAAGATTTTAGCACTATTGCCACTCCTTTACATGCTTTGAGTAAGAAGAACACTCCCTTTGTTTGGGGATCTTTGCAATCCATCGCTTTTGATGAGCTCAAGTCTTTGCTTACTCATGCTCCGATTCTTGCTTTGCCCAATTTTGACAAAACTTTTGAGGTTCATTGTGATGCAAGTGGTACCGGAATTGGCCGCGTTTTGATGCAAGAAAAACGAACCATTGCATATTTTAACGAAAACTCTCCGGTGCTCAACTGAACTATCCCATCTATGACAAAGAATTGTATGATTTAGTGCGTGTGCTACATGTTTGGGAACATTATCTTAGACCTCATGAGTTTGTCATACATACCGACCACGAAACGCTTAAGTACTTAAAGGGTCAAACTAAGTTGAACAAGCGTCATGCCAAATGGAGTGAATTTATTGAATCTTTCCCATATGTGATCAAGTACATTAAGGGTAAGGAAAATGTAGTTGCGGATGCACTTTCACGCATATGCACGTTTGTCACTAAACTTGAGTTGAATGTTATTGGTTTTGAGCACATCAAAGACTTGTATGCCAGTGATCCATCTTTTGCTATTCCCTATGCTAAGTGTTTGATGCATACTTCTTGGGAACAATCTTACATCAAGGATGGTTATCTTATGAGAGCTAACAAACTATGCATTCCTGAGTCTTCTCTTCGTTTGCTCCTTTTGCAAGAGGCTCATGGAGGCGGACTCATGGGACACTTTGGACGGGACAAGACATTCGCCACACTCTCCAAGAACTACTTTTGGCCCAAGATGTTTTGAGACGTCTCACACTTCACCAACCGATGCTCTACATGTCGCAAAGCTAAGTCTAAAGTTCAATCTCATGGTCTTTACATGCCTCTTCCTATCCCCTATCAACCTTGGGAAGACATTAGCATGGATTTTGTACTTGGTTTGCCTAGAACTCAAAATGGAAAGGATTCCGTGTTTGTTGTTGTGGATAGATTTTCCAAGATGGCACATTTCATTCCTTGCAACAAGATAGACGATGCTTCACATGTTGCAAACCTCTTTTGTAGGGAAATCTTGCGACTCCATGGAGTACCAAAGACAATCGTCTCCGATCGTGACGTCAAGTTCTTGAGTTACTTTTGGAAGACCCTATGCGCCAAGCTCGGAATCAAGCTCTTGTTCTCATCCGCATACCATCCTCAAACCGACGGCCAAACGGAGGTGACGAACCGGACACTCTCCACTCTACTTCGCGTGTTGATCAAGAATAATCTCAAGGAGTGGGAGGCGTGTCTACCCATCGCCGAGTACGCTTACAACCGTGCAAGACATTCGATTACCGGCAAGTCCCCCTTCGAGGTCGCCTACGGCTTCAACCCGTTGTCCCCATTGGACATTCTACCTCTCCCTTTACAAGAGAGCACCAACATGGATGCGAGTGCTCGGGCAAGCTACAACAAGAGGATGCATGAGGATACAAGGCACACCATCGAGCGCCAAGTACAACGACTCGCGACCAAGCTCAACATCGTCAAGCAACCCATCGTCTTCAACATTGGTGATCTAGTGTGCGACACCTTCGCAAGGACCGCTTCCCCAACGAACGCAAGTCCAAGCTTCTCCCTCGAGTCGATGGACCCTTCAAGGTGCTAGCACGCTACAACGACAACGCCTACAAGTTCGACTTCCCACGAGACAAGTACAATGTGAGCGACATCTTCAACGTCAAGGACCTCGCGCCATACCATGGAGATGAAACTTTCGATCCGAGGTCGGATCTCTCCCAAGGGAGGGGAGATGATGCGGAGCATCCTTCCATCATCCCCATGGACTCTACACCGACACATCAAGCTCCACGTGGACCTATGACAAGAGCAAGAGCACGCGCGTTGGAAACCGAGGTGAATTCCTTCCTACTAGATTTGCATATGGACACGGATGGAACATGTTTACTACCTCACCAAAATGCGCTATGTATCATTAGGTACGAAGAGGAGCACCACCATGAGGCTAAGGAGCACCCCCATGGAGAGGAAGGACCACCCCAAGGCCACGCGGACCAAGAAAGAGTGCTACAACAGCAAAACTGGAGTTCCCAGGTGACCCCGTGCGCACGGGCCCCCAAGACCCCGTGCCCACGGGCTACTCAGGGAGTTTGCGCTGGAGCACCCCGTGTGCACGGGCTTGTACCATGCGCACAGGGCCCCGTGCGCACAGGCCCAACTTACCCCGTGCGCACGGGCTCATCAGGATGGCCGGCTGAGATCTCCTGTCCGAGCCCTTCTTCATCTCCTTCGACCCCAAGCCTATATAAGTCGTACCAAGGTCCATGTTTAGGGTTAGCAAAGTATTAGATGAGATATTTGTGAGCTTTGCTCCTTTCTACCTTCCTTTGTGGAATCAAGACCCCCTAGGGAAGAATCCTTGTGGATTTCAAGACCTCCTCAAGGAGTAGACTATCTTCAAGCCCCCATCTCCTTTGGATTTGGGATGAACTTTGCCATTGTATCTTTCCTTTGATTGTGTTTGTGACTTGTGGATCTTGTGCTGTTACTCTAGTGGATGTGTAATCGGGAATTGTTGGAGTGATTTCCCCTTTGTGTTCTTGTTGTTCTCTCCTTTCCCCCCTCCAAGTGTGAAAAGATCCCTCTTAGGGTTCTACCCTACATCATGTTGCTTTTGAAATTAAATTGAAAAGTGGATGTTTACTTGCCATCAAATCTGATATTGATGACCTAGATTGCAGCAAATCTGTTTGCTATGCTTTTGTGTGCAAAGAGGCATTATTTTCATTCGAGGACGTGCCTTCCTCGTTGCCTCCTTGATGTAGGGTAGAACCCTAGGAGGGATCTTTTCACACTTGGAGGGGGGAAAGGAGAGAAACCACAAGAACACAACAAGAACACAAAGTGGAAATCACTCCAACAATTCCCGATTACACATCCACTAGAGTACCAACACAAGATCCACAAGTCACAAACACAATCAAAGGAAAGATACAATGGCAAAGTTCATCCCAAATCGGAAGGAGATGGGGGCTTGAAGATAGTCTACTCCTTGAGGAGGTCTTGAAATCCACAAGGATTCTTCCCTAGGGGGTCTTGATTCCACAAGGGAAGGTAGAAAGGAGCAAAGCTCAGAAATATCTCATCTAATACTTTGCTAACCCTAAACATGGTCCTTGGTACGGAATATATAGCATAGGGGTCGAAGGAGATGAAGAGGAGCCGAAGAAGTGATCTCAGCCGGCCATCCTGGGAGGCCCGTGCGCACGGGGTAAGTTGGCCCCGTGCGCATGGGGTGCTCCAGCGCCAACTCCCTGAGTAGCCCGTGGGCACGGGGTCTCGGGGGCCCGTGCGCACGGGGTCGCCTGGAGCTTCCTGTGCAGCTACTGTTGCCCTTCTTCTTGGGTTGCGTGGCCTCGGGGTGGTCCTCCCACTCCTTGGTGATGCTCCTGAGCGTCTTAGTGATGTTCCTCTTCATACCTAAGGAGGCATAGAACATTTTGGTGAGGTAGTAAACATGTTCCATTTGTGTCCATATGCAAATATAGTAGGAAGGAATTCACCTCGGTTTCCAAAGAACGTGCTCTTGTTCTAGTCATGGGTCCACGTGGGGCTTGATGTGTCGGTGTAGAGTCCATGGGGATGATGGAAGGATGCTCCGCATCATCTCCCCTCCCTTGGGAGAGATCCGACCTCGGATCAAAAGCTTCATCTCCATGGTATGGCGTGAGGTCTTTGACGTTGAAGATGTCACTCACATTGTACTTGTCTCTTGGTAGGTCGATCTTGTAGGCTTTGTCGTTGTATTGTGCTAGCACCTTGAAAGGTCCGTCGGCTCGAGGTAGAAGCTTGGACTTGCATTTGTTGGGGAAGCGGTCCTTGCGAAGGTGTAGCCACACTTGATCACCAATGTTGAAGACCATGGGTTGCTTGCGGACGTTGAGCTTGGTCGCTAGTCGTTGTACTTGGCGCTCGATGGTGTGCCTTGTATCCTCATGCATCTTCTTGATGTAGCTTGCGCGTGCATTCGCATCCATGTTGGTGCGCTCTTGTAGAGGAAGAAGTAGAATGTCCAAAGGGGACAACGGGTTGAAGTCATAGACGACCTCGAAGGGGGACTTGCCGGTTATCGAATGTCTTGCACGGTTGTAAGCGTACTCGGCGATGGGTAGACACGCCTCCCACTCCTTGAGATTCTTCTTTATCAACACGCAAAGTAGAGTGGAGAGTGTCCGGTTCGTCACCTCCGTTTGGCCGTCGGTTTGAGGATGGTATGCGGATGAGAACAAGAGCTTGATTCCGAGCTTGGAACATAGGGTCTTCCAAAAGTAACTCAAGACTTGACGTCACGATCGGAGACGATTGTCTTTGGTACTCCATGGAGTCGCAAGATTTCCCTACAAAAGAGATTTGCAACAAGTGAAGCATCGTCTATCTTGTTGCAAGGAATAAAATGTGCCATCTTGGAAAATCTATCGACAACAACAAACATGGAATCCTTTCCATTTTGAGTTCTAGGCAAACCAAGTACAAAATCCATGCTAATGTCTTCCCAAGGTTGATAGGGGATAGGAAGAGGCATGTAAAGACCATGAGATTGAGCTTTAGACTTAGCTTTGCGACATGTAGAGCATCGGTTGGTGAAGCGTGAGACGTCTCGAAACATCTTGGGCCAAAAGTAGTTCTTGGAGAGTATGGCGAATGTCTTGTCCCGTCCAAAGTGTCCCATGAGTCTGCCTCCATGAGCCTCTTGCAAAAGGAGCAAACGAAGAGAAGACTCGGGAATGCATAGTTTGTTAGCTCTCATAAGATAACCATCCTTGATGTAATATTGTTCCCAAGAAGTATGCTTCAAACACTTAGCATAAGGAATAGCAAAAGATGGATCACTGTCATACAAGTCTTTGATGTGCTCAAAACCAATAACATTCAACTCAAGTTTAGTGACAAGCGTGCATATGCATGAAAGTGCATCCGCAACTACACATTCCTTACCCTTAATGTACTTGATCACATATGGGAAAGATTCAATAAATTCACTCCATTTGGCATGACGCTTGTTCAACTTAGTTTGACCTTTTAAGTACTTAAGCGTTTTGTGGTCGGTATGCATGACAAACTCATGAGGTCTAAATAATGTTCCCAAACATGTAGCACACGCACTAAAGCATACAATTCTTTGTCATAGATGGGATAGTTAAGTTGAGCACCGGAGAGTTTTTTGCTAAAATATGCAATGGTTCGTTTTTCTTGCATCAAAACTCCGCCAATTCAGGTACCACTTACATCACAATGAACCTCAAAAGTTTTGTCAAAATTGGGCAAAGGAAGAATCGGAGCATGAGTAAGCAAATTCTTGAGCTCATCAAAAGCGGTGGATTGCAAAGATCCCCAAACAAAGGGAATATTCTTCTTACTCAAAGCATGCAAAGGAGCGGCAATAGTGCTAAAATCTTTCACAAAGCGACGATAAAAACCCGCAAGACCAAGAAAGCTACGCACTTGTTGCAAATTGGTGGGTTGGCGCCAAGTTTTAATTGCTTCAATTTTAGCTTCATCAACATGGACACCCTTGGAAGATACAACAAAACCCAAGAAAACCACTTTGTCAACACCAAACGTGCATTTTTTCAAGTTTGCATAAAGACGTTCCTTGCGAAGGGTTTGCAAAACAGCCCTAACATGATCAAGATGCTCGTTCATGGTTTTGCTAAACACAAGAATATCGTCAAAGTAAACCACAACAAAGACTCCAATATAAGGGCGAAGCACATGATGCATAAGGCGCACGAAAGTACCGGGAGCCTCTGATAGACCCATAGGCATCACTAACCACTCATATAAGCCAATTTTGGTTTTGAAAGCAGTTTTCCATTCATCACCCTCTTGAATGCGGATTTGATGATAGCCACTTTTAAGATCAATTTTGAGAAAAAGTTGGCTCCACTAAGTTCATCAAGCATATCATCTAGGCGAGCAATGGGATGCCTATAGCGAATGGTAATAGCGTTTATGGGTCTACAATCGGAACACAAGCGGAAACTTCCATCGGATTTAGGCACAAGTATAACCGGAGCGGCACAAGGGCTTAAGCTTTCACGTACATGACCGTTGTCGATGAGTTGTTGTACTTGCCGTTTAATCTCCTTAGTTTCTTCGGGGTTGACACGGTATGGAGCTTTGTTTGGAAGTGGCGCTCCGGGGATGAGGTCGATTCGATGCTCAATGCCTCGTAGACGAGGTAGACCCGGAGGTAGCTCATCTGGGAAAACATCTTGGAATTCCTGCAAAAGGGATTGAAACACTAAAGGTAGCTCATGAGAGGTGTTAGTTTTTGGTTCTCCATCCTTGCACAGAAGGACAAAGTGCATCACACTTGATGGGTTCTCACACACTTCTCTCATCTCACTTTTTGTGGCAAATAGGATGAGGTTTTTCTCTCTAGGCGAAGAGGCGCTCAAGTTTGGCTTGTGGCTCTCACTCACTTTTTGGTGGATCACGTTCTCACTCTTCTCTCCATGATGGGTGGCTTGCTTGTCGGCTATCACTTGACTAGGAGACATAGGGCGTAGCACATACACCTTCCCTTTCATCTTGAAGCTATAGTGATTGGTACGCCCAATGTGGATGACACCACGATCGAATTGCCATGGTCAACCAAGAAGGAGGTGGCAAACGGTCATTGGGACCACATCACACTCCAAAGTGTCCTCATATGCACCAATTTTGAAGGAGACTTGGACCGTATGCTCGATTCGTATAGTGCCGGAGTCGCTTAGCCATTGAACCTTGTAGGGGTGCGGGTGCTTCCTCTTGACCAATTGAAGCTTGGTGCATATGATGCGCAGCATCCTACGGACATCACCATGTCAAGAGTCCATTCGGCAAGCGACACGTGCGACATCTACTTCATATACACAAAGGTGAATCATCTCCTTTACGCGTGTTCACTTGACCCCTTAAAGGATGGTATACTTCTTGACACTCCTCTCATGTGCATACATAGGTATTGTCGGAACATCATGGACGAGGAGGAGGAGTGCGAGCACAAGTGTACAACTACACCATCTGTGAGTGAAGCATGGAAGAGAAGGAAGAAGAGGACCCGCCCTCTCTGGAATGAGCGGTACTACCGCCCACACCAGGCGATACTACTGCTGAAGGCACACCGGTGGTACAACCGCTCGACTACCGCCCAACTAGCGGCCCAGCTTCTGTATTCGAGCGGTGCAAGGCTGGTACAGCCCCGGTTCTCCCCCCAGCTGCGACTAGACCGGTACAACCGGCCCTACCCTCGGTACAACCGCTCCCTACCTTCGCGAGCACCTCCAGAAACCGGTACCTGAGCTCCTAGCGGTACAACCGCTCATATATCCGGTACAACCGCCCTGCCTGTGCGCAGTGAGAGGGTTTTCACCCCATGTATCCCCCAACTTACCACTTGGACTATATATACTTGTCCCTTAGCTCCGTACTAGGGTTAGCAATAGTTTATCTCATGTTTGTGTGAGAGCTTTGCTCATCCACTTGGTTACCTTCTCCTCGGAGCTCAGGACCTCTACGGAGAAGATCCCCCAAGCGGATTCAAGACCCCCTTCTAGGGTGGACCCCATCAAGACCTCCTCATGGAGATGAACTTTACCTTGTATCTTTCCCTTTGTTGTTCATGTACCTTGTGGATCTTGTGTGTTTGATTGTCTAGTGGATGTGTGATTGGACTTGTTCTTGAGTGTTTCCCCTTGTGATTTCTCCCCGTTCTTCCCCATGTTCTTCGTGCTCTTTGAGGGATCCCACTCCAAACGTGAAAGATCGACCTACACCGGGTTATCCCCGTATCATATGGTATCATGAGCCACGTTTATCACGTATTTGGAGTCCCTCCCATCGTTTTCTAGCCTTGTTTTGTTTGATTTCGTCCTAAATTCGAAAATCCCGACAAAAAATAGCCCCAATTTTTTTTTGTGATTTGTTAGTTTTGATGAAGTTTTGTTGATTTTGATCCATGGATTTGCTTGGTTTCGAGCGGATCTAGCATCTCTCCAAGTTTCCCCACTTTCCATCCATGAAATCCATCCAATTTTGCCCCCGAAATCATCCATTTCCGCCCCAAAGTTCATCTCGTATCCAGATCTGAGAATTTTCCCGATACCAGCGGTACAACCGGCTCCCAAGGTGGTACTACCGCTCCCCCATCACCAGGCAGCCAAAACTGGTGCCCCAGGACGCTCCAAGAGCGGTACATCCGCCCCCACAAGCGGTCCAACCGCCCTCCCAGGTTCAGCCTTGGCTGATGGATAGTTTCGACCATAACTTCCACATCCGGAGTCCGATTTTCACGTTCTTTAGCTCGTTGAGAAGCTATTGACATCCCCCATCCCACATATATACTACCAACACCATTGGACTCCATCAAATTTTCCAAAATTTAGCAAGTTTACCTAGGCCCTCCACAATATCATCCGCATAGCCACCACCGACTTCCGCAACCTAATCCATTTTGCTTGCCATAGTATTAGTGGTTGATTGAGTAGTGATTCAAGTCTCCTAAGGTGTTTCAGCTACTTAGGGATGATTGCTTCTTCTTCAACCACCACCTCCACTTCCGCATAGGCTTACCCCATACACTTCCACCCCAACTTAGCCAAATTTTGTTTGAGCTTGTTTGAGTTGTGGCTTGTGTCTCCTATGGTGTTTCGGCTACTTAGGGACGGCAATTTCAACATTGACTCGTATAACCCATCATTCCACTTCCGCATTGCCTAGTGCAACACCACCACCGCATTCCACTACAACCATTTGACTTTTGCCCTTGAGATTTTGAGTTGTGGTTTTTCCGTTTCCTAAGGTGTTTCGGCTACTTAGGGACGAGTCTCCATCATCTTGGTATCTTCATCAAGAGCACCGCCACTCATCATCGCAAAGGACGGTAACCTCGACGACACCATTGTATATTCCCTTGCAACTGCATTGTTAACCCCTAGCCCATTTTGCGTTACTTGCCTATCGAGGCTAGCCATTTGAGTATTGCCGGCAACGTTACTTGTGCACATTAGTGATCATACTTCCCATTGCATACATACCATATCATATTCGTATCATATCATACATTGTGTCACAATATCGTTCCCGCATATACACAATAGCTATCTTGGTTTGTGCATTGTGCAAAGTGGCCATCCATAAAAAAAGAGAGAGAATAAGCTTTTAAGCAAAAGAGAAATAGCAAAGAGCTTGTAAGCAATAGCCATAGCATCCAAATATATCATATGGTATCATACTTGATCATTTTCGATCATTGTGTGAGAAACACCGGGAACCATACATACATAGCATACTTGGGATAGAAAGTTTATCCATTTTGCATCTTATAGGTTGTGCACAAGTGTCGTATCCGCCTATTGAGCAATCGTGCTAGCGTCTCTCTTGAGTTGTGCAACACGAGCGTTTTCCGTGGATTCCACATTTTGTGCTCATTCCTTGGTTGCACGACCCCATTTATCTATCCGTGTGTGTGTTTCCGTGTGCCACATATTGCTATTGGTCTACTTGTTTCTCTTGCGAATTTGTGAATCTCTTTCAACATTATTGCCTCTTACTAACATTTTGCATCAATTTTTTGTGCCACTATCCTCACCGAGCTCTACCATAAGCTTTACTTGATAGGTGTGAGTGAACAAGTCCGGTACCAATTCCACTATTCTTTCATCTCACATTGAGTGAAACGGGACACATTCTCAACTTTGGGAAAAGGTAACTTGGTATTGTTTATCTCATTTCCTACTCACCTCCACTCGAGTCTTGTGATGGATAGGCAAGGCATTTCACCTTCGGTCTACAACAACAACGACGAGTTCGATGCCACGAACAGCAACTCCGACGCCAAGATGCAACCTCAAATGGAGGAGATCAAAGCCCTCATCAAGTCCTACAAGCGATCTTCCTCATCTACGAGAAGACGCTCAAGAGCACATCCTTCCGAGCTACCATCTCCGGCAAGATCACATCGGCATCGACACCATCACCAACAAGAACGTGAAAGTCAAGAGCTCAACACCAACAACCGCTCAACGACTTCACCATCTCCCTTGGCATCTTCGCCAAGCGACTTCAAGGCATCTTCGCCTACGGACATACGGCATCTTCGCCAACAAGCACCCCAAGACTGCGCTCAAGAGAAGCTCCCCAAGCTCAAGTCCGCGACTTCCACGAGCTACTACGACCTCGACACCGACCACAAGATTCCTTTCTATGGGACTCAAGAACCCGAGGAGTACCTCGAGTGGGAGCGTTTAATGGACGACTACCTCAAGCTACATCAAGTTCCTCCCGAAGATCAAGTGAAGTGCGCCACAAGAAACTTACACGACTACGCCTCGACATGGTGGCTTCACACACCTTTGGAGTGCTACGAGATGAGTTGGCCCAAGACGAAGAGAGCTTTGCGGCGAGAGTTCGTGCCTCCAACCTACACGGAACAACTTCGACGCCAATTGGAGAACACCATCCAAGGATCCAAGTCCATCGACGCGTACTTCAAGGAGATGAAGATTGCCTTGCGACGAGCTGGCGTGGACGACCCCATTTCGATGAAGTTTCACTTCATGATGGTATTGAACAACGACATCTCCAAGACTATCTTCCTCGAGAACTACAAGTCCATCGACGACTACTACATTGGTGCTCTCAAGGCGGAACAAGAACTCATGAAGGCCAAGGCTTCTCCACCCCAAGCAAACTTCGCGGCGACCAAGCTCTATGACAAGCATGAGGCTAGTACCACCATGATGTCCAAGCCCGACAAGCTCCAAGACGATGCTCCGAAGTGCAACTTCACCGCCATCCCTCTTTGTGGCATTGATGATGCCGAGTCTACCATGACTCTTTTTCCAGATGGTGCGGCGACAAGTACGACTACGGAGACCTTCAAGGACCAAGCTTTGGAGGCAAGTGACAAGGTGGTGATCAAGGATGATTCTTCCATCTTAGGAGGCGAGAGTGATGTTGTGCCATCTTCGGCCTTCATCCACGACGAGAGTGATGTTGAGCCATCTTCGGCCTTCATCCACGACGAGAGCGATGATGTGCCATCTTCAGCCTTCATCCACGACGACGACTACAAGATGGCTGAGCATGGGATTTTCCCTTCGACCACGGCAACGTCCGATGACTTGAGTGACTGTTGCCACCATATTGAGAGTGAGAGTGACTTCACCACTAGCCCCATACATGATGAGCTGCCCCAATTCCCATGTGAGGAGAGCCACAACCCCCACCATTTATGTGAGATGAGTGACTCCACCATATGTGAGATTGAGTGCACCTATTTTGAGGGAGTGAGTGAACCACCACATAGAGAGAGTGAGATAGTTGATAGGTCTAGTGAGGCCATTTGCATTTCTAACAACCTGACCTCTACCTCTATTGTGTCTTCTCATTTGGTGCTAGGTCCCATTTATGATGACGCGCCGATCCTCGACGACTTCGTCCTCCCTTTGGGGTGGACTATGATGCACCCCCCACATGGTCCCATCAAGATGAAGATGACCACCATTTGGTCTTTCCCACCACACCTACACCACTTGAGTGGAATGACAAAGGTAACAAAGGTGACGGTGATGCTCTAGTCCCACTAGTGGACATTCTTGAGATTGATTGCTTGCATGATGTTGATCCACCTAGTACCATGCTTCATGCTAGTATGATTTCCCCATGTGATGATTTGCCCTTTTATGATGAATATGATGATTCTCATGTGGAGTCTATTAGTTGTGATAACATGTTACATAGGATTTCTTGTGACAATTCTTTAGGTCACATCATGTTTGCTAATCCGCTTGACTTGTCATATGCTATGCATGAGATCCATCATATGTCTTATTTGCAATCTCTTCATAGTGACTATGCATATGCCATTAAAATAAACCCAATTTGCACATATGGCATAGATGACAAGCCCATGGTTATTGGCATTTGCTTTTCTTGTGATGATATTGATATGCTTCCTTTGCATCATTTATCTCATATGCCATGCCATGCCCACCTAGCTTCGGATATGCATTGTTTTGAATGTTGTCCATTTTCTCCAAATGATGTTTCCAATGTTGCTCATGAGGAGACCCCCATAGTTTCCTCATACATGTTAGGAGAATTTGATCCATCCCATTCATTGCATGATCCCAATACTTGTGTGCACCATATGCTCCCCATGAACAAACATGCTATTGATGTGCCATATACTTGCATTCTCAATTTGTGTCCCCATAGTGTCATACATAATAACTATTCTCTCATGATGGATGACATGTTCTTATACCATGCATCAAATTTCTTTGAGCGATGCTTATCTTGTGCTAACTCACACGTGCACATACACATCATGATGGATGATGTGTACATTTACCACGCGCACAATTTCTTTGGTTTGTGTCTCTTTTGTGTAGGTACACATGAATACTTGTCGACCTCGCAATCCCACGAGTTGACAAAACAAGCTCTAGAGAGCAACAATGATTTGGGATCCCATGGATTGTCTTTCCCACCGCTCTCTTCGCGCAAAGACTTCGCGCATCACTTCTACATAGCTCTCACTTGGCTATGGGTTATTGTCCATTACATATTATATGCCCATCTTGCCATGTTCACTTTGCATGATATGCTTGTTCCTATGCCTTTGTCATGCATTTGTGACCCATGCTTTGCATTACACATGATGTACTTGTATCTGTATTTGCAAGCTTGGTGGAGATATCACTTATTGTTCCCGTGTTTGCTTTGTGCCCCATGCATATGATGATACTATGCTCTTGCTTTGTGTTCGTTCTTGTGATATGTCAAGTGCATTGTCTATGCCTATTATTTACTCACATGACATGGTTGCCATGATTTCCTCTAGTATGTTGCATCTTCGCACTACTAGTTTGCACAACTTGATTGACATGCTTGCTTGTGTTGCATCACCAATGATTCATACTTGCTTATTTCATGTGGTTGATGACAACCATCTACTTGCTTATCACATGATTGTTATTGCTTCTTGTCATACATCTCCATATGTTGCCTCCTTCATGCTCCATGATTTGCCATGTATTGAGTGCAACTATGCTTTTAATCTTGCTAATGAGATTGCCCCCATAGCATTCTCACATATGTTTGGAGATTTTGACATATTCCTTGTGACGCATGTTTGTCTTACCTCTTTGCACCGTATACCTTGTGCCATGAATATTGTTATTGTTGCATCATATTATTCATGCACTTGCGCTTCTAATGGTTATGTGCAAGAGAAGAGAACCATCATGATGGATGATGTGTTTGTCTACCATGCGCATACTTTCTTTGTTTTGTTTTGTGCATGTGTAGGATACTTGGACTTTGTGTCGACTTCCACTTCACGTGAGTTGACCATTCGAGCTCTTGAGAGCGAGCCTCATACGTTCTACCACGAATCGCTTCTACACCGCATTTGCTTCCACTTTGGCATTGTGAAGAATGCACAAGGACACGCCTTCAAGGTGACATCCTTCTTGAGCTTGGATATTGTGGATCATACTTCATGTGTTGCTTGCACCATTTGCACGCATGCTTGAGATATTGCTTTCACCCATGATTGCCACATTTCCATGCTTCATGACATATATACCTTGTGTGTTGCATCCAATTCTTGGATTAGTTTCTCCTATCACATGTTTGGTTGCAACAATGTCATTCCTTCACATATGCCATGTCCCATTGATTGCTACATGCTTGACTTGATTGCCTCACACATGATGAACAATTGCTCTTTCTATTGTGTTGAGTACCACAATATGTTCACTACACCCTATGCACATTATGCTTGGATTGTCTTGCACTTGACCCATGTGTTTAGACATCCCATCTTCTTAGGTGTTGTGAATGATTCCTATGCCTACCATAGACCTTTCATTGAGCACTTTCCCATGCTTGCTATGAACTTGAGGTAGATGCTTATTATCTTGACACACATATTTGCATCACTACCTCACATTTGCATACTTGTCCCCATGATGACCTTGATTTTGCTCAATTTATGTGCTTACATGCCATGCCACAATCCTTTGTCACACCCTATGCTATGCTTAATGACAACACTTGTTTGGTACCTCTTGAATGCTTGGTTTTGCACTAACGCTAACCACATTTGTTTTTCCAAGTGTTTGTTCTAATTGCCTCTTTTGAAGGAATCACAAGACGGTGCGACATTGGAGATTGCCCGTTTCGAGCTTCAAGATGACAAGTACTTGGTGATCGTCCACTTCAACACGGCGACGCTATCTCTTTCCCATGGTGATTTGGTTTTCGATCCGAGGTCGGATCTTTCCCAAGGGGGAGGGGATGATGCGGAGCATCCTACAGACATCACCATGTCAAGAGTCCGTTCGGCAAGCGACACGTGCGACATCTACTTCATATACACAAAGGTGAATCATCTCCTTTACGCGTGTTCACTTGACCCCTTAAAGGATGATATACTTCTTGACACTCCTCTGTGTGCATACATAGGTATTGTCGGAACATCATGGACGAGGAGGAGGAGTGCGAGCACAAGTGTACAACTACACCATCCGCGAGTGAAGCATGGAAGAGAAGGAAGAAGAGGACCCGCCCTGTCTAGAACGAGCGGTATTACCGCCCACACCAGGCGGTACTACCGCTGAAGGCACACCGGCGGTACAACCGCTCGACTACCCCCCAACTACCGGCCCAGCTTCTGTATTCGAGGGTGCAAGGCCGGTACAGCCCTGGTTCTCCCCCCAGCTACGACTAGACCGGTACAACCGGCCCTACCCTCGGTACAACCGCTCCCTACCTTCGCGAGCACCTCGATAAACCGGTACCTGAGCTCCTAGCGGTACAACCGCTCATATATCCGGTACAACCGCCCTGCCTATGCACAGTGAGAGGGTTTTCACCCCATGTATCCCCAAACTTACCCCTTGGACTATATATACTTGTCCTTTAGCTCCGTACTAGGGTTAGCAATAGTTTAGCTCATGTTTGTGTGAGAGCTTTGCTCATCCACTTGGTTACCTTGTCCTCGGAGCTCAGGACCTCTACGGAGAAGATCCCCCAAGCGGATTCAAGACCCCCTTCTAGGGTGGACCCCATCAAGACCTCCTCATGGAGATGAACTTTACCTTGTATCTTTCCCTTTGTTGTTCATGTACCTTGTGGATCTTGTGTGTTTGATTGTCTAGTGGATGTGTGATTGGACTTGTTCTTGAGTGTTTCCCCTTGTGATTTCTCCCCGTTCTTCCCCGTGTTCTTCGTGCTCTTCGAGGGATCCCACTCCAAACGTGAAAGATCGACCTACACCGGGTTAGCCCCGTATCAGCATAGTTCTTCACTTGCCAAGTTGTGGCAACTACCTCCATCGATGATGACCCTGACGGACCTTCCATTGATGCTGGACTTTGTGTGGAAGATGTGGCATCGTTGGTCTTCTTCTTGTTGATGTTGGAGAGTCAAGACCTTGGAGACAACGAGAGCGGGACTTGAATCTTCATCACAAAAGACTTGATCATCTTCGTCTTCGTTGTTCACTTGGCGTTGCATGGCCACTTGCTCAAGGGCTTCCATTTCTCCTTCACTCATGGAGTCGTAGGTGCCGTCATCGTTGAAGATCATGGTGCGCTTGTTTGTGCACTCAAAAGACTTGTGGCCTCGGCCGCCGCACGTGAAACACTTGAAGGAGCTTGTCTTGACGGTCTCATCAGTCGGAGTAGAGGACGAAGCATGCGGCTTGAAGTTGCTTGAAGTAGGAGGAGGACGACTTGAACTTGTCGAAGTTTTCTTGTAACTTGACTTGTCGCCGGTACTTGGTGAGGCTCTAGATGATGTAGGAGTTGCCGGAGTCGCGGGAGCTTGATAAGAGGAGCCGTAGGTCTTGGACGAGTACTTGGCATATTTGAAGTCATCTTGGACTTGTCGCTCGGCCTTGGTCGCTTGATGAACTAGCTCGAGGAGGTTTGAGTATGGTTGGAAGTCTGTAATCCGCTTGATTGGATGGTTGAGGTCGTTCAATAAGCGTGCCATTGTTTGCTCGTCGTCTTCTTTGACATTGGCTCGAATCATGGCAACCTCCATTTCTTGGTAGTATTCTTCCACCGTCTTCGTGCCTTGTTTGAGAAGTTGCAACTTCTTGAAGAGATCACGATTGTAGTGTGTAGGCACGAAACGAGCTCTCATGACATCCTTCATCGCCGTAAATAGAGGCAAAGGTGTCCCGTCTTTCGATGAGATGGTGGCTATCGTTTAGGATGAAGTCGACTTTGACGATCCGACTACGAACGTGCGAGGACGTCGCGCCTTAGCAATCGCTAAACCAACTCCGAGAGGTTATTGACCATGCCGGAAAATGATCAACCTGACCACGAAGGTCTGTTTCCTGCAGGCAAACAAAGAACAAGCAAGAAACTAAGATTGCAATCTGGATATTGCGAATATAAGAGGAAAGCTTTATTGATCAAGGTGGGGTTCTGTGACGCCTTGGTCTGGTCGTTGAACACAAACGAAGTGCGCGAAGTTGCAGCTATGGTGAACTTTTAATCTAAGCAAAACCCAAAGTCTAAACGGTGCCCTAAGGGCTATATATATGGAGAAAGAGGGGGAATTTCGTGGCCCTTGGGGAAGGGGTCAGAAACCAACCCCATCTCTTGTTTCCCCACACATTCGAACTCTAAAAACAGCCTATACTTATGTATTTCAAAATTACATGGTCCTGGCCCAATAATAAGGTGACGCAGCACCTAGAATAGCCTCTGGACGAAGTTTATGAAGTGGCATCTTGTATATTTCGTCCAAGGCTTCATGTACTCATTATGGTGGCTTCAAAGTCCTGAAATCATCACTTGTAACTCCGTTCTTGTTCCCCTTGCGCATTCCATCAACTCCATGCTTGTTCTTGCTCCAATGTTCATCCCTCTTATCCATGCAAGGCCCTTCATTTGTAAGCAAAACAAATGTATCCAATTTAGGCAGCATCATATTCTCATGAACATTAGAATCATTACCAAGAAACGAAAGTACCTGATAATTTAATTGGCATGCGCGAGCTCTAGTAATTGGTCCAGTATATGTTGTAGTAGGGGCTGTGGGTGTAACAATGGTACTGATGTCCTCATCACCCTCCCCTTCTTGAAATGAAGTCGTCCTCGACGGAAGCTCATCTTCCTCACCCAAATAAGGCTTCAAATCTGCAATGTTGAAAGTGGGACTACCCCAAAATCTGCAGGCAGCTCAAGTTTATATGCATTGTGATTTATTATCTCTAACACCTTAAAAGGACCATCAGCACGTGGCATTAGCTTTGATTTGTGCAAATTAGGAAACCTATCCTTACGCAAATGTAACCAAACAAGATCTCCAGGTGCAAAGACAACATGTTTTCTACCCTCATCTCCAGCAAGTTTATATTTAGCATTCATATGCTCAATGTTGTCCTTAGTTAACTCATGCATTTTTAAGATCAATTCAGCGCGTTGTTTAGCATCAAAATTAACCTTCTCCGAACATGGAAGAGGCAACAAATCAATAGGTGCACGAGGTAGGAAACCATACACAATTTCAAAAGGGCACATCTTAGTAGTAGAATGCAATGAACGATTATAAGCAAATTCAATATGAGGCAAGCATTCTTACCACATTTTCTTATTATTCTTCAAAACAGCCCTAAGCATAGTAGACAATGTTCTATTGACTACTTCAGTTTGTCCATCAGTTTGGGGGTGACAAGTAGTACTAAAAAGCAGTTTAGTCCCCAACTTAGCCCATAAACATCTCCAAAAGTGGCTAAGGAATTTAGTATCACGATCTGAAACAAAAGTATTTGGCACACCATGCAAGCGAATAATTTCCCGAAAGAACAAATCAGCAACATTAACAGCATCATCGCTTTTATGACATGGTATAAAGTGTGCCATTTTCGAAAATCTATCCACGACAACAAATATGCTATCCCTCCCCTTCTTTGTTCGAGGTAAACCTAAAACAAAGTCCATAGATATATCCTCCCAAGGAACAGTAGGTACAGGCAAAGGCATATATAAACCATGAGGATTGAGTCGTGACTTAGCTTTTTGACATGTAGTGCAGCGAGCAACAAAACGCTCAACATCCCGTCTTATTTTTGGCCAAAATAAATGTGTAGCAAGTATATCCTCTGTCTTCTTCACGCCAAAGTGTCCCATTAATCCTCCTCCATGCGCCTCCTGCAACAAGAAAAGACGAATAGAGCTAGCAAGAATGCGTAGCTTGTTAGCACGGAACACAAAGCCATCATTAATAACGAACTTGTTCCATGTCCTTCCTTCTTTACAATTCTGCATTACATCTTTAAAATCAGCATCATGCACATATTGATCTTTGATGGTCTCCAAACCAAATATTTTGAAGTCATGTTGTGAAAGCATAGTATAGCGACGAGACAAAGCATCAGCAATAACATTTTCTTTACCCTTCTTGTGTTCAATGACATAAGGGAAAGTCTCAATGAATTCCACCCATTTAGCATGTCTACGATTCAGTTTAGCTTGACTTTTAATATGTTTCAAAGATTCATGATCAGAATGTATAACAAATTCTTTGGGCCATAAATAATGTTGCCATGTCTCTAAAGTTCGAACAAGAGCATATAATTCTTTATCATAAGTAGAATAGTTCAGACTAGGCCCACTCAATTTTTCAGAAAAGTATGCAACATGTTTGCCATCTTGTAATAACACACCTCCTAATCCAATTCCACTAGCATCACATTCAAGCTCAAAAGTCTTATTAAAATCAGGAAGTTGGAGTAAAGGAGCATGTGTCAACTTATCTTTCAATACCGTGAAGGCTTCTTCCTGTGCGGTACCCCAAACAAAAGGCACATCCTTCTTTGTAAGCTCGTTGAGAGGTGCAACAATGGTGCTGAAATCTCTCACAAAACGCTGATAGAAACCAGCGAGGCCAAGGAAACTCCTCACTTGTGTGACCGTTTTGGGCTGCGGCCAACTCTCAATAGCTTCAATCTTGGCTTTATCAACTTCAATTCCCTGTGGAGTAACAACATAGCCAAGAAAAGATACTCGGTCGGTGCAAAAGGTGCACTTCCCAAGGTTACCAAACAAACATGCATCACGTAGAGCAAAAAAAAACAGCACGTAAATGTTCCAAATGTTCTTCCAAAGATTTGCTATAAATCAGTATATCATCAAAATAGACTACCACAAATCGTCCAATGAAAGCACGTAAAACTTCGTTCATTAGTCTCATGAAAGTACTAGGCGCATTAGTTAACCCAAAAGGCATGACTAACCACTCATATAAACCAAACCTAGTTTTAAATGCTGTTTTCCATTCATCTCCCAATTTCATACGAATTTGATGGTATCCACTACGCAAATCAACTTTGGAGAATATTGTAGAGCCACTCAATTCATCAAGCATATCATCTAGCCTAGGAATAGGATGACGATAACAATAGTAATATTATTAATGCCTCTACAATCAACACACATACGCGACGTACCATCCTTTTTAGGCACTAGTATAATAGGAATAGCACAAGGACTAAGAGATTCGTGTATATAACTTTTGTCGAGCAGCTCCTGTACTTGACGCATAATTTCCTTCGTCTCCTCTGGATTGGTACGGTATGGTGCACTGTTGGGTAGCGATGCACCGGGAATTAAGTTAATTTGATGCTCAGTCCCTCGAATAGGTGGTAATCCCGGTGGCACGTCTTGTGGAAAGACGTTAGCGAACTCCTGCAAAATGTTAGTGACAGAAGGGGGGAAAAGAGGAAGGCACATCCTCGAATGAAAATAATGCCTCGTTGCACACAAAAGCATAGCAACCAGATTTGCTAAAATCTAGCTCATCAATATCAGATTTGGTGGCAAGTAAACATGCACTTTTCAATTTAATTTCAGAAGCAACAGTAGATGGTTTATTATTAGGCTTTATTTGTTGCTCAAATTCTTTTACCACAATCTGATTTTCAGTCTTATTTTTTTGCTGTTTTGCTTTATTAGCTCTATTAATATCATCTTTCAAAATGGAATCAGGAGTCATAGGAAGCAAAGTAATATTTTTATCCTTATGAACAAGAGTATACTGATTGTTTCTACCATGGTGTATAGAATTTTTATCAAATTGCCATGGTCTACCAAGTAATAAGGAACATGCTTGCATAGGTACCACATCACAATCAACATAATCAGCATATGTAGAGATACTAAAATGCACACGAATAGTACGTGTTACCTTAACCTTGCCGCTGTTGTTGAACAATTGGATGTAGTAAGGATGTGGATGTGGTCTTGTGGTGAGAGATAGCTTCTCCACCATCTCCATGCTAGCCAAGTTGTTGCAGCTCCCTCCATCTATGATGACGCGAATAGAATGTTCCTTCACAACTCCCTTTGTATGGAACAAATTATGCCTCTGATTTTGCTGAGCTTGTGTAACCTGCACACTCAAAACACGTTGAGCAACTAAACATTCATAACTGTAAGCATCTTCAGCAGCCTTGTATTGTGTCTCATGATCAGAATCATCTCCACCGTGTTCCTCATTTGTAATAAGAGCCAAAGTCTCCTCATCATAGTCACTAGCAGACTCATACCCACCATCCTCAGTAGCAATCATCACACGCTGATATTTGCATTCTCTCGCAAAATGTCCTCTTCCCTTACAACGACGACAAATAATATCACTTGTGTGCCCTGTTGACACCATGGAAGAAGAAGAGCTCTGTGCAGGCCCGGCAGGTGTGCTCTTGGCAGATAGTGGTGGTTGTGCCTGCTTTCTTGTATCACGGTTGGAGGTGGCACCTGAAGGAGGTGATGGTGCAGTGGAAGTAGGTGATGCGCGTGGTGTCCATGATGAAGGTTGACCTGCAGAAAAGTTAGTGCGCGCCAATGCCTGTCGATCCTGCACTTCACGTTCAGCTTTACAAGCAAGATGGAATAAACGAGTGATATTATTATAATCCTTATAGTCTAGAATGGTGTGAATCTCTCTATTTAATCCACCCAGAAAACGTGCAAGCATAGCTTATTCTCCTCAACAATACCACATCTAATCAAGCCAGTTTGTAATTCCTGATAATATTCTTCTACCGAATTTTTTCCTTGTCTTAATCGCTGCAATTTTTGAATTAATTCACATTGATAATATGGTGTAACCCAACGAGTACGCATAGCAGTTTTCAAAGCAGCCCAAGTAGCTGGAACAGGATATAATCGACAATGTTCAGACCACCAAACACATGCAAAGCTAGTGAAAGCACAAACAGCAGCAGGAACACGTCTCTCCTCAGGATATTGTAAACATGTAAATCGTTGTTCAGTTTCTAACTCCCAAGTAAGATATATATCAGGAACATATCTACCCTTAAATGGTGGAATATTCAATTTCAGTTTAGGGAGATGGTCATGATCTCGTACCTGAAGGGGAGCCCTAAAATTGCCATTATTTGCATGTGGACGACCTGGTGGTTGTGGTGCTGGTGGTTGCACGTAGTTTTGATTTTGATCAACTTCAGCCTCGTTATCTCCCACATAATCATCCTCCTCCGCATCAGCAGCAGGAGCCACAGAAGTATCGACAACAGCACCAACAGTTTGGCCAAGCGCAAGAGGGACACGGCTCGCTCGACGGAGGGCTGTTTCGTGACGTGGAGGTAGTCGTTGCTGTTGTTGTGGTTGTAGAGGTGCGTTAGGTGCAGCCGGTGGTGGTGGTGGAAGACGCGCGAGCAATTCATTAAACTTGTTATCGAGCTTTGTTTCGAACGTCTTCTCCATGCCATCTATCTTCTCCATGGCCTCTTCAAATCTGTTTAGCACATCTTGCACCTGTCCACTCATCATTTGCTGAAATTTATCATGCAACTCTTTATTCGTCATGTTCTCCCAGTCAGTCTCGTCGGCTTGTGATCCTGGCATGGTTAGCAGCAATAGAAACACACAAGCATATGATCGTACAGACTACTAAGAAGAGGTGGTGGTGGGTGTCACAAATCCGTCAAGCAAATCTCAAATTCTTACCAGTTCTTACCCAGCAGCAGGCGGTGATCGGCAACCATTGTAGTCAAAACTCTTAAAAGCTTGGATAGAGCGATTGCCAGGGAGAGTCAAACGCACGACGTAGATGTATGTGGATCTCGGAAGGCTTATAATATGGTAGCAAAAAGGGTCAGCAATAATCAATTCAGAGATGCAAAGTTGAATAAACGCTCAACGACGGTACTGTGCTGGTCCTAGGCTAGACCGTGCTAGAGACGCGAGCCTAGAACACTAACAAAATCACGACGCTGCATGTAAACAAGGGAGAAGCACACTCTGAAAAAAATTTCTCTTTTTTTTTTCTTTTTTTTCCTCTTTTTTTTTGCTCGGCAACAATTTTTTTTCGAAAAAGTCTACAAATGGTCTAAAAACTGCCTAGCCAGAATTTTCCAGACTTAGTTTTTTTTGAGTTTGGAACTATTTTTCTACTGCGGGTAACACAGAAGTTGGGGAGTCCTTCTCTGTCGCGACTTGGAGTATGCCGTGATCTGGAAATCCAAAACAAAGCAACAATTACTGGACTCGGACTAGGACTGGTGGCGGAGAAGAATCTGGTGGAATCTCGGACTGGTGGCGGAGATGAATCTGGTGGAACTCGGAGTGGTGGCGGATATATGTTGCAGGTGGACTCGGATTGGCGTGATGGCGGCAGATATGTGGTGGCGTATATGGACTAGGATTGGCGGTGAATATGTGGTGGTGGTATATGGCAGCGGTGATGATGATGCGGTGGGGATATATGGCAGCGGCGACGTGACAACCTGTGAACAGAACTCGAAACTCTAAAGGACTAGACGCTAAGACCAGCAACTTGACACGACGATGCAACCGCAAATTCAACAAAGCAAATACAGAAAAGATTATGCAAAGGCTCAGATTGGTTCGGATGGGATGAACTAACCCTAATTTTTTTTGGCTTTTTCATGGACTATAGGTATGAAGAACAGACTCGATCTAAACTATGAAAAACTGTAAAATCTCACCGAGCAACCTGGAAATCTGATACCACTTTGAGGTAGGGTGGAACCCTATGGGGAGATATTTCACGAATTGGAGGGGGAATCCCCAAGAACAAGATGAACACAAGAGGGAAAACAAGAGGAACACTCAAGAACAAGTCCAATCACACATCCACTAGACCAACAAACACACAAGATCCACAAGGTACATGAACAATCAAAGGGAAATAAGATACATGGTAGAGTTCATCCCACATCCTATGAAGGAGATGAGGGCTTTATGATCCTATGATTGGGATCCTTCCCCTAGGAGGAGGTCTTGATGTTTGGTCGCTCCAATAGGAGGTCTTGATCTCCTAGTGGAGTGGATCCATAGAGCAAAGCTCACAAATGTGTATCAACTACTTTGCTTACCCTAACAAATGGTCTAGGTACGGAATATATAGTCATGGGGGCGAAGTGGAGGAAGAGGAGGCCCAAACAGCAATCACAGCCATCCATCCTGTAGGGCCCGTGCGCACGGGGTAAATTGGGCCCGTGCGCACGGGGGTCCCGTGGGCATGGTACAGGCCCGTGCGCACGGGGTGCTCCAGCGCAAACTCTCTGAGTAGCCTGTGCGCACGGGGTCTTCGAGGCCCGTGGGCACGGGATCGCCTGGGAGGTGCAGAGTTGGTCTCGATGCCCTCCTTCTTCCTTCTTGTGGCCTTGGGGTCCTTCTCCTACTCCTTTGGGGTGTTCCTCACCAGCTTGTGGTTGTCGGTCTTCGTACCTAAGGACACATAGAGCTCTTTGGTGAGGTAGCAAGCAAGTCCAATGGATATTCATGATATTCTCGAAGAAGAGCGGGTTCACCTTAACTCCGGTAGGTCCACTTGGGGCTTGATGTGCTATGAAGGTGTACATGGAGATGAACGTGGGATGCTCCGTATCATCTCCTCCCCCTTTGGAAAGATCCGACCTCGGATCGTAAACCGTATCACCATGTACACAGTAGGCATGGATGTAGCATAGGTTGATGTCGTGGCACTCCTCTATGTGAAGGTCCAAAGGGTCCATCTCCAATGTCGGTCCTCCATCCAATATATGTAGCATGTAGACAAGAAGAAGGAAACAACAATGAAAGTATGGCCATCCAATATGCATATGTGAGGATGGCTCAAAGAGAATGAGTTCACCTTTAGCAGATGCTCGCCAATGTTGGTGTTGCACATCATGTACGCCTTACCATAACTAAAATGTCTCTTGATGGTACTGCCTTGTGAATCCTTCAAAATAAAAGAACATGAGAAACACTTGGAAAAACAAATGAGGTTAGTGCAAAAGCAAGACCTATCATTCGAGGGGCGAGATACCCAACAAGTGTATGCATCATGCGCATAATAAGAAAGGACAAGGGAGCATTTCAAAGTATGTAAGCATATGATGCGAGAACAACCAAATACAATAGGCTCAATCAAACAAGCATGCTTCACAAGTAAAGTGTCCAAGTCTCCAAGATCAATAAGCATAGCAAGTTGGCACTCAATACAGGGTGATATGAGAGATGCAAGTAATGGAGACAATAGACAATGATCGATATAAATCATGTGAGAGGCATGAGCATAGGTGCTATCAGCCCAAGAAAGCAAGTAATAGTGGAACATTGGTGATGCAACATAGCGAGCTATCATAGCGATCAAGTCAAGCATCCTAGTAGTGCAAAGATGCAACATACTAGAAGGAATCATGGCAAACATGTCATTGGTGCAAATAGTGGGCATGAATAATCCACATGTTATAGCGCAAGCATGAAAGCAAGATAGGAGTAGAATGGCATGAATGTATTGGCGAGAGGCCATATGTAAATAGCAATGAGGCATTATGACTCTCCCAACACAACAATCATCAATAGCATGGGGCACATGATAAACATGGCAATAGCAACAAGGATCTCCACCAAGCACGCAAATACTCATAGTAGTAGCATAATGATGAAACATGGGTATATGCAAGCAAGGGTCACAATTGCATGGCAAAGGCATAGGAGCAAGCATAGCATGCAAAGTGAACACGGTAAAATGAGCATAATGTGACAAGTTATAAATGGCCCATAGCCGTGTGAGATCCAAGTAGAGGAGGTGCGCGTAGTCCTTGCGCGAAGGGGACGGTGGTAAGGATAGTCCATGGGATCCCAAATCGTCATTTCTCTCAAGAGCTCGTTTTGTCAACTCGTGGGCTTGCGATGTTGACAAGTGTTCATGGGTACCTACACAAAAGAGACACAATCCAAAGAAATTGTGCGCGTGGTAAATGTACACATCATCCATCATGATGTGTATGTGCACGTGTGAGTTAGGACAAGATAAGCAATGCTCAAAGAAATTTGAGGCATGGTATAAGAACATGTCATCCATCATGAAAGAATAGTTATTGTGTATGACACGATGGGGACATAAATTGAGAATGCAAGTATATGGCACATCAATAACATGTTTATTCATGGGGAGCATATGGTGCACATAATTATTGGGATCATGCAATGGATGGGATGGATCAAAATCTCCTAACATGTATGAGGAAACTATGGGCGTCTCCTCATGAGCAATATTGGAAACATCATATGGAGAAAATGGACAACATCCAAAACAATGCATATCCGAGGCTAGGTGTGCATGGCATGGTATATGAGATAAATGATGCAAAGGGAGCATATCAATATCATCACAAGAGAAACAAATGCCAATAACCATGGGCTTGTCATCTATGCCATATGTGCAAATTGGGTTTATTTAAATGGCATATGCATAGTCACTATGGAGAGATTGCAAATAAGACATATGGTTTATCTCATGCATAGCATATGACAAGTCAAGCGAATTATCAAACATGATGTGACCTAAAGAATTGTCACAAGAAATCCTATGTAACATGGCATCACGACTAATAGACTCCACATGAGAATCATCATATTCATCATAAATGGGTAAATCATCGCATGGGGAAATCATACTAGAATGAAGCATGTCAATAGGGTGATCAACATCATGCAAGCAATCAATGTCAAAATAGTCCACTAGTGGGACGAGAGCATCACCTTCACCCATGTTACCTTGTTCATTCCACTCAAGAGGTGTAGATGAGGTGGGAAAGACCAAATGGTGGTCAATATCATCATCTTGATGGAACCATATGGGGGGTGCATCATATTCCACCATGGCCATCATCTTGTCCAAAGGGAGGACGAAGTCGTCGAGGATCGGCGTGTCATCATATATGTAACCTAGCACCAAATGAGAAGGCACAAGAGAGGTAGAGGTCAAGTTGTTAGAAATGCAAATGGCCTCACTAGACCTATCAACTATCTTACTCTCTCTATGTGGTGGTGGCTCACTCACTCCCTCAAGGTAGGTGCACTCAATGTCGCATATGGTGGAGTCACTCAAATCACTCAAGTGGTGGGGGTTGTGGCTCTCCTCACATGGGAATTGGGACAACTCATGAGATATGGGGCTAGTGGTGAAGTCACTCTCAATCTCAATATGGTGGCGAAAGTCACTCAAGTCATCGGACGTCGCCGTGGTCGAAGGGAAAATCCCATGCTCAACCGTCTCGTAGGCGTAGCCATGGATGAAGGCCGAAGATGGCACATCACCACTATCATCGTGGATGAAGGCCTAAGATGGCACATCATCGCTCTCGCCTCCTAAGATGGAAGCTTCATCCTTGCTCGCCACCTTGTCGCTTGCCTCTAAAGCTTGGTTCTTGAAGGTCTCTGTAGTCGAACTCGTCGCCGCACCATCTTGAAAAAGAGTCGTGGAGGACTGGGCATCATCAATGCCACAAAGAGGGATGGTGGTCAAGTCAAACTTGGAAGCATCGTCTTGGAGCTCACCAGGCTTGGACATCTTGGTGGTACTAGCCTCATGCTTGTCGTTGAGCTTGGTCGCCGCGAAGTTTGCTTGGGGTGGAGAAGCCTTGGCCTTCATGAGTTCTTGTTCCGCCTTGAGAGCACCAATGTAGTAGTCGTCGATGGACTTGTAGTTCTTGAGGAAGATAGTCTTGGAGATGTCATTGTTCAATCCCATCATGAAGTGGAACTTCATCGAAATGGGGTCGTCCATGCCGGCTCGTCGCAAGGCAATCTTCATCTCCTTGAAGTACGCGTCGATGGACTTGGATCCTTGGATGGTGTTATCCAATTGGCGTCGAAGTTGTTCCGTGTAGGTTGGAGGCACGAACTCTCGCCGCAAAGCTCTCTTCGTCTTGGGCCAACTCATCTCATAGCTCTCCGAAGGTGTGTGAAGCCACCATGCCGAGGCGTAGTCGTGGAAGTTTCTTGTGGCGCACTTCACTTGATCTTCAGAAGGGACTTGATGTAGCTTGAGGTAGTCGTCCATCAAACGCTCCCACTCGAGGTACTCCTCGGGTTCTTGAGTCCCATCGAAAGGAATCTTGTGGTCGGTGTCGAGGTCGTAGTAGCTCGAGGGAGTAGTGGACTTGAGCTTGGGGAGCTTCTCTTGAGCGTAGTCTTGGGGTTCTTGTTGGCGAAGATGGCATTTGTCCGTAGGTGAAGATGCCTTGAAGTCACTTGGCGAAGATGCCAAGGGAGATGGTGAAGTCCTTGAGCGGTTGTTGGTGTAGAGCTCTTGACCTTCACGTTCTTGTTGTTGATGGTGTCGATGCCGATGTGATCTTGCCGGAGATGGTAGCTCGGAAGCATGTGCTCTTGAGCGTCTTCTCGAAGATGAGGAAGATCGCTTGTAGGACTTGATGAGGGCTTTGATCTCCTCCATGCGCTTGTCCATCTTGGCGTCGGAGTTGTTGTTCGTGGCATCGAACTCGTTGTTGTTGTTGTAGACCGAAGGTGAAATGCCTTGCCTATCCATCACAAGACTCGAGTAGAGGTGAGTAGGAAATGAGATAAACAATATCAAGTTACCTTTTTCCCAAGTTGAGGATGTATATCGTTTCACTCAATGTGAGATGAAAGAATAGTGGAATTGGTACAGGACTTGTTCACTCACACCTATCAAGTAAAGCTTATGGAGTAGCTTGGTGAGGATAGTGGCACAAAAATTTAATGCAAAATGTTAGCAAGAGTCAATAATGTTGGAAAAGATTCACAAATTCGCAAGTGAGACAAGTAGACCAATAGCAAATGTGGTACACGGAAACACACACACAGATAGATAAATGGGGTCGTGCAACCAAGGAGTGAGCTCAAAATGTGGAATCCACCAAAACGCTCGTGTTGCACAACTCAAGAGAGACGCTAGCATGATTGCTCAGTAGGCGGATACGACACTTGTGCACAACCTATAAGATGCAAAATGGATAAATTTCTATCCCAAGTATGTTATGTATGTATAGTTCCCGTTGTTTGATCCAAGATGATCAGATATGACAATCTTATATGCAATGTGGTATGATGCTATGGCACTTGCTTACAAGCTCTTTGTTCTCTTTTCTTTTGCTTAAAAGCTTATTCTTTTTTTTCTTTTTTATGGCCAATTTGCACAATGCACAAACCAAGATAGCAATTGTGTATATGCGGGAACAATCTTGTGACACAAGAGATGATATGATGATACCAATATGATATGGTATGTATGCAATGGAAGGGTGGATCACTAATGTGCACAAGTAACGTTGCCGGCAATACTCAAATGGCTAGTCTCGATAGGAAAGTGACGCAAAATGGACTAGGGGTTATCAATGCAATTGCAAGGGGAATATACAATGGTGTCTTCGAGGTTACCGTCCTTTGCGATGATGAGTGGCGGTGTTCTTGATGTAGATACCAAGATGATGTAGACTCGTCCCTAAGTAGCCGAAACACCTTAGGAAACGGAAAAACCGCGAACTCAAAGTCTCAAATGACAAATGTCAAATGGTGGTAGCGGAAAGAGGTGGTGTTGCACTAGGCAATGCGGAAGTGGATGATATGGTGGTGGACTATACACGGTGTCAGAGTTGGAGGTCACCGTCCCTAAGTAGCCGAAACACCTTAGGAGACACAACTCACAACGCAAACAAAATTGTGTTAAGTTGTGATGGTGGAAGTGGATGGTGGGTAAGGCTATGTGGAAATGGTGGTGGTGGTTGATGAAGAAGCAACCGTCCCTAAGTAGCCTAAACACCTTAGGAGACTCAAGTCACCACTCAAACAACCACAAATGCTATATGGAGCGAAACGGGTTAGGTTGCGGAAGACTATGGTGGTTTTGCGGATGATATGGTGGAAGGCCTAGGCAAAGATGCCAAAATGTCAAAATTTTGATGGATTCAAATGGTGATGGTACCTATCTAGGGGGATGGGGGATGTCAATAGCTACTCAACGATCTAAAGAACGCGAAAATCGGACTCCGGATGTGGAAGTTATGGACAAAACGGTGAACTGCTCGCGGCTGGCCTAGGGGGGCCGTGCGCACGGGGGTAGGAGCCCGTGGGCACGGGGTCCCGTGCGCACGGTACAGGCCTGAGGGCACCGGGTGTCCAGAGACTTTTCGGGGGCCCATGCGCACGGGGCCTAGGGTCCGTGGGCATGGGGTGGGCGGAAATTTCGCGATTTCGTGGCGGAAATTGGGGATTTCTTGGGGAAAATTGTGGAGATTTAGGGGATGTATCGTGGGGAAAAGATGGGGGAATGCTAGATCCACTTGAAACCAAGCAAATCCATGGATCAAATCCAACAAAACATCACCAAACCAAAAAATCACAAAAAAAATTGGGGCTATTTTTGGTGGGGAATTTTCGAATTTAGGACAAAATCAACAAAACAAGAGGGGGGCTCCAATTTCGTGATCAACCATGGCTCATGATACCAAGATGATGTAGGGTGGAACCCTATGGGGAGATCTTTCACGAATTGGAGGGGGAATCCCCAAGAACAATATGAACACAAGAGGGAAAACAAGAGGAACACTCAAGAACAAGTCCAATCACACATCCACTAGACCAACAAACACACAAGATCCACAAGGTACATGAACAATCAAAGGGAAATAAGATACATGGTAGAGTTCATCCCAAATCCTATGAAGGAGATGAGGGCTTGATGATCCTATGATTGGGATCCTTCCCCTAGGAGGAGGTCTTGATGTTTGGTCACTCCAAGAGGAGGTCTTGATCTCCTAGTGGAGTGGATCCATGGAGCAAAGCTCACAAATGTGTATGAACTACTTTGCTTACCCTAACAAATGGTATAGGTATGGAATATATAGTCATGGGGCGAAGTGGAGGAAGAGGAGGCCCAAACAACAATCACAGCCGTCCATCCTGTAGGGCCTGTGCGCACGGGGTAAGTTGGGCCCGTGCGCACGGGGGTCCCGTGGGCACGGTACAGGCCCGTGCGCATGGGGTGCTCCAGCGCAAACTCTCTGAGTAGCCCGTGCGCACGGGGTCTTCGAGGCCCGTGGGTACGGGGTCACCTGGGAGGTGCAGAGTTGGTCTCGATGCCCTCGTTCTTCCTTCTTGTGGCCTTGGGGTCCTTCTCCTACTCCTTTGGGGTGTTCCTCACCAGCTTGTGGCCGTCGGTCTTCGTACCTAAGGACACATAGAGCTCTTTGGTGAGGTAGCAAGCAAGTCCCAATGGATATTCATGATATTCTCAAAGAAGAGCGGGTTCACCTTAACTCCGGTAGGTCCACTTGGGGCTTGATGTGCTATGAAGGTGTACATGGAGATGAACGTGGGATGCTCCGTATCACACTTGATAGAGGCAAAGGTGTCCCGTCTTTCGATGAGATGATGGATATCGCTTTGGTGGAAATCGACTTTGACGATCCGACTACGAACGTGCGAGGACGTCGTGCCTTAGCAATCGCTAAACCAACTCCGAGAGGTTATTGACCACGCCAGAGCACGATCAACCTGACCACGAGGGTCTGTTTCCTGCGAGCAAACGAAGAACAAGCAAGAAACTGAGATTGCAATCTGGATATTACGAACATAAGATGAAAGCTTTATTGATCAAGGTGGGGTTCTGTGACGCCTTGGTCTGGTCGTTGAACACAAACGAAGTGCGCGAAGTTGCAGCTATGGCGAACTTTTAATCTAAGCAAAACCCAAAGTCTAAACGGTGCCCTAAGGGTTGTATATATGGAGAAAGAGGGGGGGAATTTCGTGGCCCTTGGGGAAGGGGTCCGAAACCAACCCTATCTTTGTTTCCCCACACATACGGACTCTAAAAACAGCCTATACTTATGTATTTCAAAATTACATGGGCCTGGCCTAATAATAAGGTGACGCAGCACCTGGAATAGCCTCTGGACGAAGTTTATGAAGTGGCATCTTGTATATTTCGTCCAAGGCTTCATGCACTCATTATGGTGGCTTCAAAGTCCTGAAATCATCACTTGTAACTCTGTTCTTGTTCCCCTTGTACATGCCATCAACTCCATGCTTGTTCTTGCTCCAATGTTCATCCCTCTTATCCATGCCAGGCCCTTCATTTGTAAGCAAAACAAATGTATCCAATTTAGGCAGCATCATATTCTCATGAACATTAGAATCATTACCAAGAAACAAAAGTACCTGATAATTTAATTGGTGTGCGCGAGCTCTAGTAATTTGGTCCAGTATATGTTGTAGTAGGGGTTGTGGGTGTAACAATGGTACTGATGTCCTCATCAGCCGTCCAAGTTGTGATTGGTGGTTTGCCTCTTGTACGACATCGCTCAATCACTTGTTCCCACCAAATGAGAACGTAGTCTTGGAACTCGAGTGATGCCATAGCGATCTTCTTCTCTTCATCGTAGTTGTGCAACCGGAAGATTTTGCCAACCTTCGATGCCCATGAGAGGTACTCTTCGGGGTCATTGCTTCCATTGAACTTGGGCATGGTGAACTTTAGCTTGCCGTAGCGGAGTTCTTCGTCGAAGTAGCGGTTGTGATGTCGCTCTTGCCGTGGGGGAAGATCGTCAAATGCTCGTTCCTCGAGATGTTGCTCTTGGCGTGGAGGAAGTCGATGATCCACTTGCTCTTGTTGAACTTGAGGTTGAGGAGGAGCTTTATGAGCTTGTGGATTAGCTTGAGGAGTTTGACATTGCACGCGGCGTTGGTAGTTCTGCTCGTGGATTTCTTCTCGAAGGGCTTGGTCTTGATTGCGCCATTCGCGATTGCGGTTGGCGATGGCTCGACTGGATTCTTGAAGGGCACGTTGCGCCTCAAGAGCTTGCGCTTCTCGTTGTTGTTGTTGAAGACGTTTAGCCTCGGCGTCTTGTTCTTCTTGGTGTAGACGCGCTCGTTCTTCCTCGTGGTGCCATAGTCGTTGTCGTTTTTGAGCTTGAGCAAAAGCGTCTTGGTTTGAACGCGGACGAGGAACTTTGAGGGAGTCCCGGAGTAGGGGGTGTCCGGATAGCCGAACTACCATCATCGGCCGGACTCCAAGACTATGAAGATACAAGATTGAAGACTTCATCCCGTGTCCGGATGGGACTTTCCTTGGCGTGGAAGGCAAGCTTGGCGATACGGATATGTAGATCTCCTACCTTTGTAACCGACTCTGTGTAACCCTAGCCCTCTTCGGTGTCTATATAAACCGGATGGCTTTAGTCCGTAGGGCGAACAACAATCATACCATAGGCTAGCTTCTAGGGTTTAGCCTCCTTGATCTCGTGGTAAATCTACTCTTGTAACCCACATCATCAATATTAATCAAGCAGGACGTAGGGTTTTACCTCCATCAAGAGGGCCCGAACCTGGGTAAAAACATCGTGTCCCTCGTCTCCTGTTACCATCCGCCTAGACGCACAGTTCGGGACCCCCTACCCGAGATCCGCCGGTTTTGACACCAACATTGGTGCTTTCATTGAGAGTTCCTCTGTGTCGTCACCGATAGGCTCGATGGCTTCTTCGATCATCAACGACGATGCAGTCCAGGGTGAGACCTTCCTCCCCGGACAGATCTTCATATTCGGCGACTTCGCACTGCGGGCCAATTCGCTTGGCCAGCTGGAGCAGATCGAAGGCTACGCCCCTGGCCGTCAGGTTAGATTTGGAAGTTTGAACTTCACGGCTGACATCCGCAGGGACTTGATCCTCGATGGATTCGAGCCACAGCCGAGCGTGCCATACTATCATGATGGGCATGATTTAGCTCTGCAGCCGGACAGTACCCTGGAGGCCGCACTCGAACCTGCTCCGATCTTCGACTCGGAGCCGGCTGCGCGGACCAAGGATGGATGGCTAGACACCACCTCGGGGGCTTCAACCTCTACGGTGATAGAGCCAAACACCGATCTTGTCCCCCATGAAGCTCGTGACTCCGAGGTGCCGGACTCCTTGCCGGACTCCGGACCTCCCGCGCCCCCTCCAGTCGAATCCGATTGGGCGCCGATCATGGAGTTCACCGCGGCGGACATCTTTCAACACTCACCTTTTGGCGACATCTTGAGTTCGCTAAAGTACCTCTCGTTATTAGGAGAGGCCTGGCCGGACTGCGGCCAGGACGGTTGGGATGCGGACGACGAAGAAATTCAGAGCCCACCCACCACCCACTTGGTAGCCACTGTCGACGACCTAACCGACATGCTAGATTATGACTCTGAGGACATCGACGGTATGGACAATGATGCCGGAGACGACCAAGAACCAGCGCCCACTGGGCACTGGAAAGCCACCTCTTCATACGACATATACATGGTGGATATCCCAAAGGATGGGAACGGCGAAGGAATAGCGGAGGATGACCCCTCCAAGAAACAGACCAAGCGCCGGCGTCAGCGGCGCCGCTCTAAATCCCGCCATAGCAAGAATGAGGATTCCGGCACCGGAGACAACAATACACCGGATAGCGCCGAAGACAACCCACTCCCGCAAGATCCAGCACAGGAGGAGGGGGACGCTAGCCCTCATGAGAGAGCGGCCGAAGAAGAGGTAGAGGACTATATGCCTCCCTCCGGAGACGAGGCAAGCCTCGACGACGACGAATTCGTCATGCCTGAGGATCCCGTCGAACAGGAGCGTTTCAAACGCAGGCTTATGGCCACAACAAACAGCCTCAAGAAAAAGCAGCAGCAGCTTAGAGCTGATCAAGATCTGCTAGCCGACAGATGGACCAAAGTCCTCGCTGCCTAAGAGCATGAACTCGAATGCCCCTCCAAAAGCTACCCCAAACGTAAGCTGCTCCCCCGATTAGAGGTGGAGGCATATGATCCCGCTTCACCAGGAGACAATACGGCTGATCGACCACCCCGTGGTCGCGACAGAGAGGCCTCAAGGCCCTTCACTAGACCCGTACCCCGGCATCGCTCGAAAAGCACAAGGCCACAGGGGAACAATCCGGACCTGCGCGACATATTGGAGGATAAGGCAAGACAATCAAGATCGATCTATGGATCACGTGGGCGCCCCACGATACATGACGATCACTGTCACCCCGGACACAGTAAGTCCGGCCGGGCCGAACACAACAGACAAAGCTCTTTTGAGCTCCGTCGTGATATCGCCCAGTACAGAGGCGCCGCACACCCACTGTGCTTCACAGATGAGGTAATGGATCATCAAATCCCAGAAGGGTTTAAACCCGTCAATATTGAATCTTATGATGGCACAACAGACCCCGCGGTCTGGATCGAGGACTATCTCCTCCACATCCACATGGCCCACGGAGACGATCTCCACGCCATCAAATATCTCCCACTCAAACTTAAAGGACCATCCCGGCACTGGCTTAACAGCTTGCCAGCAGAGTCAATCGGGAGTTGGGAGGACCTGGAAGCCGCATTCCTCGATAACTTCCAAGGCACGTATGTGCGACCACCAGATGCAGATGACCTAAGCCACATAATTCAGCAGCCAGACGAATCGGCCAGACAATTCTGGACACAGTTCTTAACCATGAAAAACCAAATCATCGACTGTCTGGATGCCGAGGCCCTCGCGGCCTTCAAGCATAACATCCGCGACGAGTGGCTTGCCCGGCACCTGGGACAGGAAAAGCCGAAATCCATGGCAGCCCTTACATCACTCATGACCCGCTTCTGTGCGGGTGAGGACAGCTGGCTAGCACGCAGCAACAACCTCAACAAAAATTTTGGCAGTCCGGATATCAAGGACCGTAGTGGCAGGTCTTGTCGCAACAAAAACAAACGCCGCATCAACGGCGATAACAGTGAGGATACGGCAATCAATGCCGGATTCAGAGGCTCTAAACCCGGTCAACGGAAAAATCCATTCAAAAGAACAACTCAGGGTCCATCCAATTTGGACCGAATTCTGGACCGCTTGTGCCAGATACATGGCACCCCCGAAAAGCCAACTAGCCACACCAATAGGGACTGTTGGGTGTTCAAGCAGCCAGACAAGTTAATTGCCAAAAACAGCGACAATGGGCTACATAGCGACGATGAGGAAGAGACCCGACCGCCGAACAATAGAGGACAGAAGGGTTTCCCCCCACAGCTGCGGACGGTGAACATGATATATGCAACGCACATACCCAAAAGGGAGCGGAAGCGTGCACTCAGGGATGTATACGCGATGGAGCCAGTTGCCCCGAAGTTCAATCCATGGTCCTCTTGCCCGATCACCTTTGACCGAAGGGACCACCCCACCAGCATTCGCCATGGTGGGTTCGCCGCATTGGTTCCAGACCCAATCATCGATGGATTTCATCTCACCGGAGTCCTGATGGACGGTGGTAGCAGCCTAAACCTGCTTTATCAGGACACGGCGCGCAAAATGGGCATAGACCCCTCAAGGATTAAACCTACCAAGACGACCTTTAAAGGCGTCATACCAGGTGTAGAAGCCAATTGTACAGGCTCAGTTACATTGGAAGTGGTCTTCGGATCCCCGGATAACTTCCGAAGCGAGGAGTTAATCTTCGACATAGTCCCGTTCTGCAGCGGCTATCATGCCTTGCTCGGACGTACCGCGTTCGCAAAGTTCAACGCGGTGCCGCACTATGCATACCTCAAGCTCAAGATGCCAGGCCCTAGAGGAGTCATCACGGTCAACGGAAACACTGAACGCTCCCTCCGAACGGAGGAACATACAGCGGCTCTCGCGGCAGAAGTACAAAGCAGCCTTTTAAGGCAATTCTCGAGTCCGGCTGCCAAGCGGCCGGACATAGCTAAGCGTGCCCGGAGTAACCTACAACACGACCACCTGGCATGTTCCGGGCACGCGTAGCAGTGCGGCCCTAACCCCAGCCCCTGTAAAACATTAAGACAGACCCTTCGCGTACTCCATTACGCTCTGAAGATACCATGGGCATGGGGCAAGGGGCTCGACCACGATAAGCCCAAACTGCGGCTCAACCACACCAGGGGCTCTTAAGTGTGTCGTTTCTTTTTCTTTTCCTTTTATTTTTTACCTATAGGACTCCGTTCGTCAGAGGCCCTGTCTGGCAGCAGACATGCCGAACCCACGATACAACAGCCAGGGAAGGAGAAAGGCTACAACGAAAATCCAGGTGGTCTCCATTATGAGCATTAAATCTGTTTTATGCATTATTCCGTAGCCTACCCCTGGAGGGGGACATGTTAAACAGTCCCATCCCTTGCTTACCGCACCACTTGTATCGTCCTGCACTTACAGCATTTTTTATTTGAATAAAGCAATGCAGCACATTTTTGCTTCCAATTGCATTTCTTTCTTACACATATGTTCATCTATGACATGTTGCATCCGTACGTTTTGGTATGGCTAAATACACCAGGGGCTTATGTTTCCCGCGTTATGGTGTGATAAGTCCGAACACTTTCACAAGTGCGGCACCCCGAACTTATAACATTATATGCATCGGCTCCGAATCATGTTCTTGGGTCAATAGTTGGGTTTGCCCGGCTCCCATGTTTTGGTACCTTACGTTCCGTTTTATCGGCTAAGGTAGCACTGGGAGAACCACTGCGATTGCGCCCCAGTTGAGCTGGGTTAACGCCTCAGTGGAGAAAGCTAAAACTGACCGTCATGATGAGGCAAGAGCTGGTCGCTGTTCGAGAGGTTCTTTGCGAGTCCCTAAATACTTATGCCGCTTCGAGCGAGGAGCCGGATTCTGTCCGGCCAAGGCGTGGATAGCGCCCCAAATTCGGCCTTCCGAAAACTAGGGGCTTCGCCGAAATTTAAAATTATAGAATTCTATGGCTAAGTGAGAGTGTTCAAGCATTATAAGTCCGGTTGCCTTGTTCGTTGTGTTGAGCGCCTCCCTAGATGGACCCAAAAATGGGAACAAGAGCGCTCAAGTTTATCCCGAACACCCCAGCACTCGTGGCATGGGGGCTGAAGCCGACGACTTGCCATCTCTCAGATTTGATAAACAGCCGCACAGAAGGTAATATTTTAAATTAACAAGCGTTGCTTAGCGCATATGAACCAAGTTTTCAGCGCACAGGATAACAAAATGCGAGTCTACTCAAATATTACATCTTTGGAGCACTCACCCGCAATAGTGCGGGCGCCCTTCAGCACACTCCTATAATACATCTCGAGCGTGCGATGCTCCTTGCCCTCTGGTGGGGGGTCCGTCACAAGCTTCTGGGCATCCATCTTGCCCCAGTGCACCTTTGCGCGGGCAAGGGCCCGACGCGCACCCTCAATACAGGCGGAGTGCTTGATAACTTCATCCCACGGGCACATGTCCACCAGCCGCCGCACCAGACCGAAGTAGCTCCTAGGCATAGCCTCCTTAGGCCACAGCCAAACTATGAGGCCCTTCATGGCCTGTTCGGCCGCCTTGTGGAGCTCGACCAGCTGCTTCAGCTGGTCGCTAAGGGGCACCGGATGTCCGACCTCAGCATACTGAGACTAGAAGACCTTCTCCGTTGTGCTCCCCTCCTCGGCCCGGTAGAATGCGGCAGCATCGGACACGCTGCAGGGAAGATCTGCGAACGCTCCCGGAGAGCTCCGAATTCGGGTAAGCGACAGGTAGTTAACACTCACATGCTTACTTTGCATGAAAAATGCCTTACCCGCTGCTATTTTCTTCACCGCCTCTATCTCCTGGAGGGCCTTGTAGGCTTCGGCCTTAGCGGCTTTGGCACTCTCAAGAGCCGTTGCAAGCTCAGACTCTCGAGTCTTCGAGTCACGCTCCAGGCTCTCATGTTTCCTCACGAGATCCTGGAGCTCTTGATGTACCTCCGCCACCCGCGCCTCCTGTTTCTCTCGCTCGGTGCGCTCCACAGCCGCATTGCGTTCGGCCGCAGCCACCGCCTCCTTAAGGGTCGCCACCTCGTTAGTGGCCCCTGCAATACCCCAGTTATCCTTGTCATTTTTCTTGCAACCAAAATCCTTTTCTGTAAGGTACAATTTTCATAAGGTATTACTCACCTTCTTTTTCCTCGAGCTGCTTCTTGGCATGGCCGAGCTTGTTCTCGGACCGCTCGAGGTTTTCCTTCAAAGTTTTGACCTCCGCAGTCAGTGCGGCAGAGGTCAGCAGCACAGCCTGCAATCCCATATTGACATATTTTCATGACTCTTGCGATTATCTTTCTAAAGATCCTCAGTCCGGCTTTTCTTTCCGAACACCGAACCGAGCATCAGGGGCTACTGTCTATGCGGTACCATTTTACATATATTGAAATTCTTACCTCAAAGCCTGTTAGAAGGCTACTGCAGGCTTCGGTCAGCCCGCTCTTGGCGAGCTGAACCTTCTGAATCACCGCATTCATAACCGTGCGGTGTTCCTCTTTGATGGAGGTGCCGTTGAGCGCCTCCAGCAAATTATCCGGCACCTCCGGTTGGACGGAGGCAGCCGGCGTCGCGGTCTTGCCCTTCTTCCGAAGGGGTCGCCCGCCGGACTCTGGAGCCACTATGGGTTCCAGGGCTGAGTCCGGTGCAAAGTCCGGGAGGTTGTCCTGCGACACCTCCGGGGCCCTCTCCTCCTGGTGGGTCCCTTCCTGGGATCCCACCTCGGCATCGTCCGCATCACGGGGGGTGGAGGCATTCGGAAGAGAATCCATATCCGACGCCCCTAAGGACCCGCTCGACGAAGTGGGGAGATCATCCTTAGGCGGACTGCAGGGTTGTATGCGGCATTAGAAAGACATAATGTGGCGGAAAACGAAAACCTTGAAGTTATTCGGGAGTCCGGATACTTACGATCTCGCCAGAGGCTTGGCCCTTGGAGGCCAGTCCTCGTCGTCGTCACTGGCGTTGGCGGAACAATCCGGGGGAAGAGTTTTTCCCCTCTTGGACCCTTCGGCCTCCCTTGTTGGGGAGGCATTCCTTTTCTTCCCTCCCCCCGCTGGGGGAGAGGCTTTCTTCTTCTCCTCGCCTTGGTGGGAGGAGTAGGCCTCGGATTCATCGTCCGATAGCACCTGAAAATGGGAACTCCTCCGAGTCCCCGAGGCCTTCTTCTTGGCCTTCTTCTCCGGCACCACGTGGGGTGCCGGAGCCAGCAGCCCCGTTAGGCGGGCGTCAGCTGGGTCCTCTGGCAATGGGGCCGGATAGATAGCCTGTGCGGCCTGCTTCAGCCAGTCCTGTCAAAGGAAAGGGAGTTTAGATCCCGCATAGAGTCAAACTATGAATAACAAGCGTCCCGTAAAGGACAATATCACTTACCTCATCAGCTGGACGCTGCGAGCTGAATCCACGATCTTTGGTTGCGGATGCGGGAGCCTCGGCGCCCTTGAACAACACCTTCCAAACCTCTTCGTACGTAGTGTCGAAGAGCCCATTCAAAGTCTGGTGCTGCGCGGATCGAACTCCCACATATTGAAGCCCCGTCGTTGGCACGGGAGAATCCGGCGGATGAGCATGACCTGGACTACGTTGACAAGCTTGAGCTTCTTGTCCACCAGCTTTTGGACGCAGGCTTGGAGTCCGGTCAGCTCCTCCGAATCGTCCCAAATCCGGCCACTCTCTTTCCAGGAGGTGAGCCGTGTGGGGATGCCAGATCTGAATTCGGGGGCCGCTGCCCATTCGGGATCACGCGGCTCGGTGATGTAGAACCACCCCGATTGCCACCCCTTGATGGTTTCCACAAAGGTGCCCTCCAGCCACGTAACGTGGGACATCCTGCCCACCATGGCGCCTCCGCACTCCGCTTGGCTGCCCTTCACAACTTTCGGCTTGACACTGAAGGTCTTGAGCCACAAGCCGAAGTGGGGCTGGATGCAGAGGAAGGCCTCGCACACGACGATAAACGCCGAGATGTTGAGAATAAAATTTGGGGCCAGATCATGGAAATCTAGGCCGTAGTAGAACATGAGCCCCCGGACAAAGGGATGAAGTGGGAAGCCCAGTACGCGGAGGAAATGGGGAAGGAATACTACCCTCTCATGGGGCCTGGGGGTGGGGATGAGCTCTCCCTCGTCGGGGAGCCGATGCGCGATGTCGCTGGAAAAGTATCCGGCGCTGCACAGCTTCTGGATATGCCCCTCCATAATGGAGGAGGCCATCCACTTGCCTCCCGCTCCGGACATATTTGGAGAAGGTTGAGGTGAGATGTGCGGGCTTGGGCGCTAGAGCTCGAGTTCGCAGAGATGGATAAGCCAAGGAGGAAGAAGGCGCAGGTAAAAAGGTTGGATCTTTATCCCCTTATATGGGCGGACAGAAACACGCGTCCCCACCGGCCTGGTAAAACTCGCTTATCTCCCAAGCGTCACAATCAATGGCACGGTTGGGTTACCCACGTCCTTATTGATGGGAATCCCGGAATAAGGGGAACACGATCTCTGCTTCGACAAGACGTGCCAAGAAAACCGCCTCACTAAACGCGTTGAGATGGAACAATCAAAACAATTTGAAGGCTTGGTAGTGGTATGACGTTACGCCACAAAATACGTCAGCAGATTGAACTTGTGTAATATTATTCTCTCTACGGTTGTATGTGGAATTTATTTTGCAGAGCCGGACACTATCCTGGTGTTCACAATCTTCTAAAAATTATTCGGAGGAGGAACCCGCCTTGCAATGCCGAAGACAATATGCGCGTCGGACTCGTCGTCATTGAAGCCTGGTTCAGGGGCTACTGAGGGAGTCCCGGACTAGGGGGTGTCCGGATAGCCGAACTACCATCATCGGCCGGACTCCAAGACTATGAAGATACAAGATTGAAGACTTCGTCCCGTGTCTGGATGGCACTTTCCTTGGCGTGGAAGGCAAGCTTGGCGATACGGATATGTAGATCTCCTACCTTTGTAACCGACTCTGTGTAACCCTAGCCCTCTTCGGTGTCTATATAAACCGGATGGCTTTAGTCCGTAGGACGAACAACAATCATACCATAGGCTAGCTTCTAGGGTTTAGCCTCCTTGATCTCGTGGTAAATCTACTCTTGTAACCCACATCATCAATATTAATCAAGCAGGACGTAGGGTTTTACCTCCATCAAGAGGGCCCGAACCTGGGTAAAAACATCGTGTCCCTCGTCTCCTGTTACCATCCGCCTAGACGCACAGTTCGGGACCCCCTACCCGAGATCCGCCGGTTTTGACACCAACATTGGTGCTTTCATTGAGAGTTCCTCTGTGTCATCACCGATAGGCTCGATGGCTTCTTCGATCATCAACGACGATGCAGTCCAGGGTGAGACCTTCCTCCCCGAACAGATCTTCATATTCGGCGGCTTCGCACTGCGGGCCAATTCGCTTGGCCAGCTGGAGCAGATCGAAGGCTACGCCCCTGGCCGTCAGGTTAGATTTGGAAGTTTGAACTTCACGGCTGACATCCGCGGGGACTTGATCCTCGATGGATTCGAGCCACAGCCGAGCGTGCCATACTATCACGATGGGCATGATTTAGCTCTGCAGCCGGACAGTACCCTGGAGGCCGCACTCGAACCTGCTCCGATCTTCGACTCGGAGCCGGCTGCGCAGACCAAGGATGGATGGCTAGACAGCACCTCGGGGGCTTCAACCTCTACGGTGATAGAGCCAAACACCGATCTTGTCCCCCATGAAGCTCGTGACTCCGAGGTGCCGGACTCCTTGCCGGACTCCGGACCTCCCGCACCCCCTCCAGTCGAATCCGATTGGGCGCCGATCATGGAGTTCACCGCGGCGGACATCTTTCAACACTCACCTTTTGGCGACATCTTGAGTTCGCTAAAGTACCTCTCGTTATCAGGAGAGGCCTGGCCGGACTGCGGCCAGGACGGTTGGGATGCGGACGACGAAGAAATTCAGAGCCCACCCACCACCCACTTGGTAGCCACTGTCGACGACCTAACCGACATGCTAGATTATGACTCTGAGGACATCGACGGTATGGACGATGATGCCGGAGACGACCAAGAACCAGCGCCCACTGGGCACTGGAAAGCCACCTCTTCATACGACATATACATGGTGGATATCCCAAAGGATAGGAACGGCGAAGGAATAGCGGAGGATGACCCCTCCAAGAAACAGACCAAGCGCCGGCGTCAGCGGCGCCGCTCTAAATCCCGCCATAGCAAGAATGAGGATTCCGGCACCGGAGACAACAATACACCGGATAGCGCCGAAGACAACCCACTCCAGCAAGATCCAGCACAGGAGGAGGGGGACGCTAGCCCTCATGAGAGAGCGGCCGAAGAAGAGGTAGAGGACTATATGCCTCCCTCCGGAGACGAGGCAAGCCTCGACGACGACGAATTCATCATGCCTGAGGATCCCGTCGAACAGGAGCGTTTCAAACGCAGGCTTATGGCCACAACAAACAGCCTCAAGAAAAAGCAGCAGCAGCTTAGAGCTGATCAAGATCTGCTAGCCGACAGATGGACCAAAGTCCTCACTGCCGAAGAGCATGAAATCGAATGCCCCTCCAAAAGCTACCCCAAACGTAAGCTGCTCCCCCGATTAGAGGTGGAGGCATATGATCCCGCTTCACCAGGAGACAATACGGCTGATCGACCACCCCGTGGTCGCGACAGAGAGGCCTCAAGGCCCTTCACTAGACCCGTACCCCGGCATCGCTCGAAAAGCACAAGGCCACAGGGGAACAATCCGGACCTGCGCGACATATTGGAGGATAAGGCAAGACAATCAAGATCGATCTATGGATCACGTGGGCGCCCCACGATACATGACGATCACTGTCACCCCGGACACAGTAAGTCCGGCCGGGCCGAACACAACAGACAAAGCTCTTTTGAGCTCCGTCGTGATATCGCCCAGTACAGAGGCGCCGCACACCCACTGTGCTTCACAGATGAGGTAATGGATCATCAAATCCCAGAAGGGTTTAAACCCGTCAATATTGAATCTTATGATGGCACAACAGACCCCGCGGTCTGGATCGAGGACTATCTCCTCCACATCCACATGGCCCACGGAGACGATCTCCACGCCATCAAATATCTCCCACTCAAACTTAAAGGACCATCCCGGCACTGGCTTAACAACTTGCCAGCAGAGTCAATCGGGAGTTGGGAGGACCTGGAAGCCGCATTCCTCGATAACTTCCAAGGAACGTATGTGCGACCACCAGATGCAGATGACCTAAGCCACATAATTCAGCAGCCAGACGAATGGCCAGACAATTCTGGACACAGTTCTTAACCAAGAAAAACCAAATCATCGACTGTCTGGATGCCGAGGCCCTCACGGCCTTCAAGCATAACATCCGCGACGAGTGGCTTGCCCGGCACCTGGGACAGGAAAAGCCAAAATCCATGGCAGCCCTTACATCACTCATGACCCGCTTCTGTGCGGTTGAGGACAGCTGGCTAGCACGCAGCAACAACCTCAACAAAAATTTTGGCAGTCCGGATATCAAGGACCGTAGTGGCAGGTCTTGTCGCAACAAAAACAAACGCCACATCAACGGCGATAACAGTGAGGATACGGCAATCAATGCCGGATTCAGAGGCTCTAAACCCGGTCAACGGAAAAATCCATTCAAAAGAACAACTCAGGGTCCATCCAATTTGGACCGAATTCTGGACCGCTTGTGCCAGATACATGGCACCCCCGAAAAGCCAACTAACCACACAAATAGGGACTGTTGGGTGTTCAAGCAGCCAGACAAGTTAATTGCCAAAAACAGCGACAATGGGCTACATAGCGACGATGAGGAAGAGACCCGACCGCCGAACAATAGAGGACAGAAGGGTTTCCCCCCACAGCTGCGGACGGTGAACATGATATATGCAACGCACATACCCAAAAGGGAGCGGAAGCGTGCACTCAGGGATGTATACGCGATGGAGCCAGTTGCCCCGAAGTTCAATCCATGGTCCTCTTGCCCGATCACCTTTGACCGAAGGGACCACCCCACCAGCATTCGCCATGGTGGGTTCGCCGCATTGGTTCTAGACCCAATCATCGATGGATTTCATCTCACCGGAGTCCTGATGGACGGTGGTAGCAGCCTAAACCTGCTTTATCAGGACACGGTGCGCAAAATGGGCATAGACCCCTCAAGGATTAAACCTACCAAGACGACCTTTAAAGGCGTCATACCAGGTGTAGAAGCCAATTGTACAGGCTCAGTTACATTGGAAGTGGTCTTCGGATCCCCGGATAACTTCCGAAGCGAGGAGTTAATCTTCGACATAGTCCCGTTCTGCAGCGGCTATCATGCCTTGCTCGGACGTACCGCGTTCGCAAAGTTCAACGCGGTGCCGCACTATGCATACCTCAAGCTCAAGATGCCAGGCCCTAGAGGAGTCATCACGGTCAACGGAAACACTGAACGCTCCCTCCGAACGGAGGAACATACAGCGGCTCTCGCGGCAGAAGTACAAAGCAGCCTTTTAAGGCAATTCTCGAGTCCGGCTGCCAAGCGGCCGGACATAGCTAAGCGTGCCCGGAGTAACCTACAACACGACCACCTGGCATGTTCCGGGCACGCGTAGCAGTGCGGCCCTAACCCCAGCCCCTGTAAAACATTAAGACAGACCCTTCGCGTACTCCATTACGCTCTGAAGATACCATGGGCATGGGGCAAGGGGCTCGACCACGATAAGCCCAAACTGCGGCTCAACCACACCAGGGGCTCTTAAGTGTGTCGTTTCTTTTTCTTTTCCTTTTATTTTTTACCTATAGGACTCCGTTCGTCAGAGGCCCTGTCTGGCAGCAGACATGCCGAACCCACGATACAACAGCCAGGGAAGGAGAAAGGCTACAACGAAAATCCAGGTGGTCTCCATTATGAGCATTAAATCTGTTTTATGCATTATTCCGTAGCCTACCCCTGGAGGGGGACATGTTAAACAGTCCCATCCCTTGCTTACCGCACCACTTGTATCGTCCTGCACTTACAGCAGTTTTTATTTGAATAAAGCAATGCAGCACATTTTTGCTTCCAATTGCATTTCTTTCTTACACATATGTTCATCTATGACATGTTGCATCCGTACGTTTTGGTATGGCTAAATACACCAGGGGCTTATGTTTCCCGCGTTATGGTGTGATAAGTCCGAACACTTCCACAAGTGCGGCACCCCGAACTTATAACATTATATGCATCGGCTCCGAATCATGTTCTTGGGTCAATAGTTGGGTTTTCCCGGCTCCCATGTTTTGGTACCTTACGTTCCGTTTTATCGGCTAAGGTAGCACTGGGAGAACCACTGCGATTGCGCCCCAGTTGAGCTGGGTTAACGCCTCAGTGGAGAAAGCTAAAACTGACCGTCATGATGAGGCAAGAGCTGGTCGCTGTTCGAGAGGTTCTTTGCGAGTCCCTAAATACTTATGCCGCTTCGAGCGAGGAGCCGGATTCTGTCCGGCCAAGGCGTGGATAGCGCCCCAAATTCGGCCTTCCGAAAACTAGGGGCTTCGCCGAAATTTAAAATTATAGAATTCTATGGCTAAGTGAGAGTGTTCAAGCATTATAAGTCCGGTTGCCTTGTTCGTTGTGTTGAGCGCCTCCCTAGATGGACCCAAAAATGGGAACAAGAGCGCTCGAGTTTATCCCGAACACCCCAGCACTCGTGGCATGGGGGCTGAAGCCGACGACTTGCCATCTCTCAGATTTGATAAACAGCCGCACAGAAGGTAATATTTTAAATTAACAAGTGTTGCTTAGCGCATATGAACCAAGTTTTCAGCGCACAGGATAACAAAATGCGAGTCTACTCAAATATTACATCTTTGGAGCACTCACCCGCAATAGTGCGGGCGCCCTTCAGCACACTCCTATAATACATCTCGAGCGTGCGATGCTCCTTGCCCTCTGGTGGGGGGTCCGTCACAAGCTTCTGGGCATCCATCTTGCCCCAGTGCACCTTTGCGCGGGCAAGGGCCCGACGCGCACCCTCAATACAGGCGGAGTGCTTGATAACTTCATCCCACGGGCACATGTCCACCAGCCGCCGCACCAGACCGAAGTAGCTCCTAGGCATAGCCTCCTTAGGCCACAGCCAAACTATGAGGCCCTTCATGGCCTGTTCGGCCGCCTTGTGGAGCTCGACCAGCTGCTTCAGCTGGTCGCTAAGGGGCACCGGATGTCCGACCTCAGCATACTGAGACTAGAAGACCTTCTCCGTTGTGCTCCCCTCCTCGGCCCAGTAGAATGCGGCAGCATCGGACACGCTGCAGGGAAGATCTGCGAACGCTCCTGGAGAGCTCCGAATTCGGGTAAGCGACAGGTAGTTAACACTCACATGCTTACTTTGCATGAAAAATGCCTTACTCGCTGCTATTTTCTTCACCGCCTCTATCTCCTGGAGGGCCTTGTAGGCTTCGGCCTTAGCGGCTTTGGCACTCTCAAGAGCCGTTGCAAGCTCAGACTCTCGAGTCTTCGAGTCACGCTCCAGGCTCTCATGTTTCCTCACGAGATCCTGGAGCTCTTGCTGTACCTCCGCCACCCGCGCCTCCTGTTTCTCTCGCTCGGTGCGCTCCACAGCCGCATTGCGTTCGGCCGCAGCCACCGCCTCCTTAAGGGTCGCCACCTCGTTAGTGGCCCCTGCAATACCCCAGTTATCCTTGTCATTTTTCTTGCAACCAAAATCCTTTTCTGTAAGGTACAATTTTCATAAGGTATTACTCACCTTCTTTTTCCTCGAGCTGCTTCTTGGCATGGCCGAGCTTGTTCTCGGACCGCTCGAGGTTTTCCTTCAAAGTTTTGACCTCCGCAGTCAGTGCGGCAGAGGTCAGCAGCACAGCCTGCAATCCCATATTGACATATTTTCATGACTCCTGCGATTATCTTTCTAAAGATCCTCAGTCCGGCTTTTCTTTCCGAACACCGAACCGAGCATCAGGGGCTACTGTCTATGCGGTACCATTTTACATATATTGAAATTCTTACCTCAAAGCCTGTTAGAAGGCTGCTGCAGGCTTCGGTCAGCCCGCTCTTGGCGAGCTGAACCTTCTGAATCACCGCATTCATAACCGTGCGGTGTTCCTCTTTGATGGAGGTGCCGTTGAGCGCCTCCAGCAAATTATCCGGCACCTCCGGTTGGACGGAGGCAGCCGGCGTCGCGGTCTTGCCCTTCTTCCGAAGGGGTCGCCCGCCGGACCCTGGAGCCACTATGGGTTCCGGGGCTGAGTCCGGTGCAAAGTCCGGGAGGTTGTCCTGCGACACCTCCGGGGCCCTCTCCTCCTGGTGGGTCCCTTCCTGGGATCCCACCTCGGCATCGTCCGCATCACGGGGGGTGGAGGCATTCAGAAGAGAATCCATATCCGACGCCCCTAAGGACCCGCTCGACGAAGTGGGGAGATCATCCTTAGGCGGACTGCAGGGTTGTATGCGGCATTAGAAAGACATAATGTGGCGGAAAACGAAAACCTTGAAGTTATTCGGGAGTCCGGATACTTACGATCTCGCCAGAGGCTTGGCCCTTGGAGGCCAGTCCTCGTCGTCGTCACTGGCGTTGGCGGAACAATCCGGGGGAAGAGTTTTTCCCCTCTTGGACCCTTCGGCCTCCCTTGTTGGGGAGGCATTCCTTTTCTTCCCTCCCCCCGCTGGGGGAGAGGCTTTCTTCTTCTCCTCGCCTTGGTGGGAGGAGTCGGCCTCGGATTCATCGTCCGATAGCACCTGAAAACGGGAACTCCTCCGAGTCCCCGAGGCCTTTTTCTTGGCCTTCTTCTCCGGCACCACGTGGGGTGCCGGAGCCAGCAGCCCCGTTAGGCGGGCGTCAGCTGGGTCCTCTGGCAATGGGGCCGGATAGATAGCCTGTGCGGCCTGCTTCAGCCAGTCCTGTCAAAGGAAAGGGAGTTTAGATCCCGCATAGAGTCAAACTATGAATAACAAGCGTCCCGTAAAGGACAATATCACTTACCTCATCAGCTGGACGCTGCGAGCTGAATCCACGATCTTTGGTTGCGGATGCGGGAGCCTCGGCGCCCTTGAACAGCACCTTCCAAACCTCTTCGTACGTAGTGTCGAAGATCCCATTCAAAGTCTGGTGCTGCGCCGGATCGAACTCCCACATATTGAAGCCCCGTCGTTGGCACGGGAGAATCCGGCGGATGAGCATGACCTGGACTACGTTGACAAGCTTGAGCTTCTTGTCCACCAGCTTTTGGACGTAGGCTTGGAGTCCGGTCAGCTCCTCCGAATCGTCCCAAATCCGGCCACTCTCTTTCCAGGAGGTGAGCCGTGTGGGGATGCCAGATCTGAATTCGGGGGCCGCTGCCCATTCGGGATCACGCGGCTCGGTGATGTAGAACCACCCCGATTGCCACCCCTTGATGGTTTCCACAAAGGTGCCCTCCAGCCACGTAACGTGGGACATCCTGCCCACCATGGCGCCTCCGCACTCCGCTTGGCTGCCCTTCACAACTTTCGGCTTGACACTGAAGGTCTTGAGCCACAAGCCGAAGTGGGGCTGGATGCAGAGGAAGGCCTCGCACACGACGATAAACGCCGAGATGTTGAGAATAAAATTTGGGGCCAGATCATGGAAATCTAGGCCGTAGTAGAACATGAGCCCCCGGACAAAGGGATGAAGTGGGAAGCCCAGTCCGCGGAGGAAATGGGAAGGAATACTACCCTCTCATGGGGCCTGGGGGTGGGGATGAGCTCTCCCTCGTCGGGGAGCCGATGCGCGATGTCGCTGGAAAAGTATCCGGCGCTGCACAGCTTCTGGATATGCCCCTCCATAATGGAGGAGGCCATCCACTTGCCTCCCGCTCCGGACATATTTGGAGAAGGTTGAGGTGAGATATGCGGGCTTGGGCGCTAGAGCTCGAGTTCGCAGAGATGGATAAGCCAAGGAGGAAGAAGGCGCAGGTAAAAAGGTTGGATCTTTATCCCCTTATATGGGCGGACAGAAACACGCGTCCCCACCGGCCTGGTAAAACTCGCTTATCTCCCAAGCGTCACAATCAATGGCACGGTTGGGTTACCCACGTCCTTATTGATGGGAATCCCGGAATAAGGGGAACACGATCTCTGCTTCGACAAGACGTGCCAAGAAAACCGCCTCGCTAAACGCGTTGAGATGGAACAATCAAAACAATTTGAAGGCTTGGTAGTGGTATGACGTTACGCCACAAAATACGTCAGCAGATTGAACTTGTGTAATATTATTCTCTCTACGGTTGTATGTGGAATTTATTTTGCAGAGCCGGACACTATCCTGGTGTTCACAATCTTCTAAAAATTATTCGGAGGAGGAACCCGCCTTGCAATGCCGAAGACAATATGCGCGTCGGACTCGTCGTCATTGAAGCCTGGTTCAGGGGCTACTGAGGGAGTCCCGGACTAGGGGGTGTCCGGATAGCCGAACTACCATCATCGGCCGGACTCCAAGACTATGAAGATACAAGATTGAAGACTTCGTCCCGTGTCCGGATGGGACTTTCCTTGGCGTGGAAGGCAAGCTTGGCGATACGGATATGTAGATCTCCTACCTTTGTAACCGACTCTGTGTAACCCTAGCCCTCTCCGGTGTCTATATAAACCGGATGGCTTTAGTCCGTAGGACGAACAACAATCATACCATAGGCTAGCTTCTAGGGTTTAGCCTCCTTGATCTCGTGGTAGATCTACTCTTGTAACCCACGTCATCAATATTAATCAAGCAGGACGTAGGGTTTTACCTCCATCAAGAGGGCCCAAACCTGGGTAAAAACATTGTGTCCCTCGTCTCCTGTTACCATCCGCCTAGACGCACAGTTCGGGACCCCCTACCCGAGATCCGCCGGTTTTGACACCGACAAACTTGCTCATAGACTTGCTCTTGTGAATGCTTGACGTGTAGCGGGTTGCGAGATGCATGACGGTCTTGACGCGTGGCTCGTCGAAGAGTGTTCAAAGACGGTGTACTTGAGCCGAAGAAGGTGTCGTCGGAGTGTCGCCTTGAGTGCCTCCGTCTTGAGTAGGAAGTAGTTGAAGGAGGATGGTTGACCAGCAAAGCGCGGATCTCGTCCATTATTGCATCATTCTCTTGCTTGTGCGCGTCGAGCTTATTGTCGAAGTAGTCCCGTGTACGTTGCTCGGAAAGTCGCAAGTCGGTGGCGAGGTTGTCGATGCGGTCGTTCATTGCTTGTTGCTCTTGATGTAGCGCTGGTTGTGCGCCAAAGAGGTGGCTCTTGGTGACGAATGATGACATGTCGTCGTCTTGCTCAATGAAGAGTGGGTTGGTAGAGGTACTTGGCCTATCCATCATATGAAAGTGGTTGTGAGTAGGAAAATGAGAGAACAAAACCAAAGTTACCTTTCCCGAAAATTGTGGATGTAACAAGTACGATACCACGTGATGTTACAATAGGAGAATTGGTATCGGGAATTGTTTCTCACACCTACAAGTAAATGGCTTAAGGAGGAGCTCGGTTAGGAAAGGCACAAATAATTCAAGCAAATGTTAGTCAAGATGTTGATAAAGTTGAGAAGATTCACAAATGCCTAGCAAGACAAATAGATCAACCTCCAAAGGCAACACGAGGAACACACACACGGAAGATAAATGGGATCCACACAACCAAGGGTGAGCTTTAAGATGTCGAACCATGGGAAAAGCTCTTGTCGTACGGATACTAGAGAGACGCTAGCTCGATTGCACTAATGGGTGAGATACGCTAGTGCACCAATCTAATAGAGAAACTGCTCGTCTCACTATCCCAAGTATGCTTATGTATGTGATGACCAAGATGATGCCCGTATGCTAAGAGGCTCGATGCTATTGCTCATAAGCTCTTTGCTTCTCTTCTCTTTTACTTAAAATCTTTTTTTACTATGCCACGATGCTTGATATACGAGCCACACAACGAGGTAACAAGTAGTAAATGAACGGGATGGACGGAACACTAAATGGTGCACTAAGGCGTGGCCCCGCAATACTCAACAAGCTAGTCTCGATGGGTAAGCTACGCGAAATGGCTCGAGTTATCAATGCAAAAGCAAGGGTGAGAGTCGTCGAGGTTACCGTCCGAGTTGATGATCGAGTGGCGATGATGTCCCAAATGCGCCTAAGTAGCCAAAACACCTTAGGACACAAGAGAATTCGCGGTCTGAAACTCAAACAACCACGAGAAATAGTGCGGAAGAACACAAGAGGTGGTGGGGAAGGAAATGGGGAAAAACAGAAAAATGGCCGAAGTTCCTCCATAGCCCGTGTGCACGGGGTCCCGTGTGCACGGGGTCCTCCGAGGGCGGATGAACTGCTCTGGATCCGTGGGCATTTCCAAGTTTTTGGTCAAATTCAAGGATTTAGAGGGTGGGGAAGATGGTGGTGGGGGGGGGGGGCTAGATCCACTTGCCAAACTCCAAATTCGTGGATCAAAACAACCAAATCTCACAAGATCAAACAAATTGCAAGAAAAATTTTGGGGCTATTTTTTGGTGGGGATTTTCGGATTAGGACGAAAAACAACGAAATCAAGCTAGAAAGTGGAAGGTAGGGACTCAAGGATGTGAATAAACGTGGCTCATGATACCAAGATGATGTAGGGTAGAACCCTAGGAGGGATCTTCTCACACTTGGAGGGGGAAAAGGAGAGAAACCACAAGAACACAACAAGAACACAAAGAGGAAATCACTCCAACAATTCCCGATTACACATCCACTAGAGTACCAACACAAGATCCACAAGTCACAAACACAATCAAAGGAAAGATACAATGGCAAAGTTCATCCCAAATCCCAAGGAGATGGGGGCTTGAAGATGGCTGATCTTTCACGAAAGGAGCGGATCACTACGAAGAACGTGATGAACACGAGGGGAAACACGAGGAAACACAAGGGGAACATGAGAGAAATCACTCAACCAACAAGAATAGATCACACATGTGCTAGATCGATGAACACAAAGGTAAGATACACGATCCAAAGTCAACAAAGGACGATACAAGAGGTAACCGGGTTCTTCTCCGTGAGGAGGTCTAGATGGTCTTCCCTTGAAGGGGTCTTGAATCCGCTTGGGGGATCTTCTCCGTAGAGGTCCTGAGCTCCGAGGAGAAGTAACCAAGAGGATGAGCAAGGCTCTCACACAAAATATGAGCTAATCCTTTGCTAAACCTAACTAGGAGGAGGTGGGGGTCTATATATAGTGTTAGCACACGAAGGGGTAAGTGAGAGGGGGGATACTGATAGAGGCAAAGGTGTCCCGTCTTTCGATGAGATGATGGATATCGCTTTGGTGGAAATCGACTTTGACGATCCGACTACGAACGTGCGAGGACGTCGCGCCTTAGCAATCGCTAAACCAACTCTAAGAGGTTATTGACCACGCCAGAGCACGATCAACCTGACCACGAGGGTCTGTTTCCTGTGAGAAACCGAAGAACAAGCAAGAAACTGAGATTGCAATCTGGATATTGCGAATATAAGATGAAAGCTTTATTGATCAAGGTGGGGTTCTGTGACGCGTTGGTCTGGTCGTTGAACACAAACGAAGTGCGCGAAGTTGCAGCTATGGCGAACTTTTAATCTAAGCAAAACCCAAAGTCTAAACGGTGCCCTAAGGGCTGTATATATGGAGAAAGAGGGGGGGGGGGATTTCGTGGCCCTTCGGGAAGGGGTCCGAAACCAACCCTATCTCTTGTTTCCCCACACATACGGACTCTAAAAACAGCCTATACTTATGTATTTCGAAATTACATGGGCCTGGCCCAATAATAAGGTGACGCAGCACCTAGAATAGTCTCTGGACGAAGTTTATGAAGTGGCATCTTGTATATTTCGTCCAAGGCTTCATGTACTCATTATGGTGGCTTCAAAGTCCTGAAATCATCACTTGTAACTCCGTTCTTGTTCCCCATCTGCATGCCATCATCTCCATGCTTGTTCTTGCTCCAATGTTCATCCTTCTCCAACCTAGGCCCTTCATTTGTAAGCAAAACAAATGTATCCAATTTAGGCAGCATCATATTCTCATGAACATTAGAATCATTACCAAGAAACAAAAGTACCTGGTAATTTAGTTGGCGTGCGCGAGTTCTAGTAATTGGTCCAGTATGTATAGCAGCAGGGGTTGTGGGTGTAACAATGGTATTGATGTCCTCATCATCCTCCCCTTCTTGAAATGAAGTCGTCCTCGACGGAAGTTCATCTTCCTCACCCAAATAAGGCTTCAAATCTGCAATGTTAAAAGTGGGACTAACCCCAAAATCTGCAGGCAGCTGAAGTTTATATGCATTATCATTTATTTTCTCCAACACCTTAAAGGGACCATCAGCACGTGGCATTAGCTTTGATTTGCGCAAATTAGGAAATCTATCCTTACGCAAATGTAACCAAACAAGATCTCCAGGTGCAAACACAACATGTTTTCTACCTTTATCTCTAGCAAGTTTATATTTAGCATTCATACGCTCAATCTTTTCCTTAGTTAACTCATGCATTTTTAAAATCAATTCAGCACGTTGTTTAGCATCAAAATTAACCTTCTCCGAAGATGGAAGAGGCAACAAATCAATAGGTGCACGAGGTAGGAAACCATACACAACTTCAAAAGGGCACATCTTAGTAGTAGAATGCAATGAACGATTATAAGCAAATTCAATATGAGGCAAGCATTCCTCCCACATTTTCTTATTATTCTTCAAAACAACCCTAAGCATAGTAGACAATGTTCTATTGACTACTTCAGTTTGTCCATCAGTTTGGGGGTGACAAGTAGTACTAAAAAGCAGTTTAGTCCCCAACTTAGCCCATAAACATCTCCAAAAGTGGCTAAGAAATTTAGTATCACGATCAGAAACAATAGTATTTGGCACACCATGCAAGCGAATAATTTCACGAAAGAACAAATCAGCAACATTAACAGCATCATCGCTTTTATGACATGGTATAAAGTGTGCCATTTTCAAGAATCTATCCATGACGACAAATATGCTATCCATCCCCTTCTTTGTTCTAGGTAACCCTAAAACAAAGTCCATAGATATATCCTCCCAAGGAACACTAGGTACAGGCAAAGGCATATATAAACCATGAGGATTGAGTCGTGACTTAGCTTTTTGACATGTAGTGCAGCGAGCAATAAAACACTCAACATCCCGTCTCATCTTTGGCCAAAAGAAATGTGTAGCAAGTACATCCTTCGTCTTCTTCACGCCAAAGTGTCCCATTAGTCCTCCTCCATGCGCCTCCTGCAACAACAAAAGACGAACAGAGCTAGCTGGAATGCATAGCTTGTTAGCACGGAACACAAATCCATCATTAACGACGAACTTGTTCCACGTTCTTCCTTCTTTACAATTCTGCAATACATCTTTAAAATCAGCATCATGCATATATTGATCTTTGATGGTCTCCAAACCAAATATTTTGAAGTCAAGTTGTGAAAGCACAGTATAGCGACGAGACAATGCATCAGCAATAAAATTTTCTTTACCCTTCTTGTGATTAATGACATAAGGGAAATTCTCAACGAATTCAACCCATTTAGCATGTCTATGATTCAGTTTAGCTTGACTTTTAATATGTTTCAAAGATTCATGATCAGAATGTATAAAAAATTCTTTGGGCCATAAATAATGTTGCCATGTTTCTAAAGTCCAAACAAGAGCATATAATTCTTTATCATAAGTAGAATAATTCAGACTAGGCCCACTCAATTTTTCAGAAAAGTATGCAACAGGTTTGCCATCTTGTAATAACACACCTCCTAATCCAATTCCACTAGCATCACATTCAAGCTCAAAAGGCTTATTAAAATCAGGAAGTTGGAGTAAAGGAGCATGTGTCAACTTATCTTTCAATACTGTGAAGGCTTCTTCCTGTGTGGTACCCCAAACAAAAGGCACATCCTTCTTTGTAAGCTCGTTGAGAGGTGCAGCAATGGTGCTGAAATCTCTCACAAAACGCCTATAGAATCCAGCGAGGCCAAGAAAACTCCTCACTTGTGTGACCGTTTTGGGCTGCGGCCAACTCTCAATAGCTTCAATCTTGGCTTTGTCAACTTCAATTCCCTGTGGAGTAACAACATAGCCAAGAAAAGATACTCGGTCGGTGCAAAAGGTGCACTTCCCAAGGTTAGCAAACAAACGTGCATCACATAGAGCAATAAAAACAGCACGTAAATGTTCCAAATGTTCCTCCAAAGATCTGCTATAAATCAATATGTCATCAAAGTAAACTACCACAAATCATCCAATGAAAGCACGTAAAACTTCGTTCATTAATCTCATGAAAGTACTAGGTGCATTAGTTAACCCAAAAGGCATGACTAACCACTCATATAATCCAAACTTAGTTTTAAATGATGATTTCCATTCATCTCCCAATTTCATACGCATTTGATGGTATCCACTACGCAAATCAACTTTGGAGAATTTTGTAGAGCCACCCAATTCATCAAGCATATCATCTAGCCTAGGAATAGGATGACGATAACGAATAGTAATATTATTAATGCCTCTACAATCAACACACATACGTGATGTACCATCCTTTTTCGGCACTAGAATAATAGGAACAGCACAAGGACTAAGGGATTCGCGTATATAACCTTTGTCGAGAAGCTCCTGTACTTGACGCATAATCTCCTTCGTCTCCTCTGGATTGGTACGGTATGGTGCACGGTTGGGTAATGATGCACCGGGAATTAAGTCAATCTGATGCTCAATCCCTCGAATGGGAGGTAATCCCGGTGGCACGTCTTGTGGAAAGACATCAGCGAACTCCTGCAAAATGTTAGTGACAGCAGGAGGGAAAGAGGAAGGCACGTCCTCGAATGAAAATAATGCCTCTTTGCACACAAAAGCATAGCAAACAGAATTGTTGAAATCTAGCTCGTCAATATCAGATTTAGTGGCAACTAAACATGCACTTTTCAATTTGATTTCAGAAACAACACTAGATGGTTTACTATTAGGCTTCATTTGTTGCTCAAATTCTTTTGCCACAATCTGATTTTCACTCTTATTTTTCTCCTGTTTTGCTTTATTAGCTCTATTAATATCATCTTTCAAAATGGAATCAGGAGTCATAAGAAGCAAAGTAATATTTTTATCCTTATGAACAAGAGTATACTGATTGTTTCTACCATGGTGTACAGAATTTTTATCAAATTGCCATGGTCTACCAAGTAATAAGGAACATGCTTGCATAGGTACCACATCACAATCAACATAATCAGCATATGTAGAGATACTAAAATGCACACGAACAGTACGTGTTACCTTAACCTTTCCGCTGTTGTTGAACCATTGGATGTAGTAAGGATGTGGATGTGGTCTTGTGGTGAGAGATAGCTTCTCCACCATCTCCATGCTAGCCAAGTTGTTGTAGCTCCCTCCATCTATGATGACGCGAATAGAACGTTCCTTCACAACTCCCTTTGTATGGAACAAATTATGCCTCTGATTTTGCTCAGCTTGTGTAACCTGCACACTCAAAACACGTTGCGCAACTAAACATTCATACCTGTCAGCATCTTCAGCAGCCATGTATTGTGTCTCATGATCAGAATCATCTCCATCGTGTTCCTCATGTGTAATAAGAGCCAAAGTCTCCTCATCATAGTCACTAGCGGACTCATACCCACCATCCTCAGTAGCAATCATCACACGCTGAGATTTGCATTCTCTCGCAAAATGTCCTCTTCCCTTACAACAACGACAAATAATATCACTGGTGTGCCCTGTTGACGCCATGGAAGAAGAAGAGCTCTGTGCAGGTCCGACAGGTGTGCTCTTGGCAGATAGTGGTGGTTGTGCCTGCTTTCGTGTACCACGGTTGGAGGTGGCACCTGAAGGAGGTGATGGTGCAGTGGAAGTAGATGATGCACGTGGTGTCCATGATGAAGGTCGACCTGCAGAAAAGTTAGTGCGCGCCAATGCCTGTCGATCCTGCACTTCACGTTCAGCTTTACAAGCAAGATGGAATAAACGAGTGATATTATTATAATCCTTATAGTCTAGAATGGTCTGAATCTCTCTATTTAATCCACCCAGAAAACGTGCAAGCATAGCTTCATTCTCCTCAACAATACCACATCTAATCAAGCCAGTTTGTAATTCCTGATAATATTCTTCTACCGAATTTTTTCCTTGTCTTAAGCGCTGCAATTTTTGAAGTAATTCACGTTGATAATATGGTGGAACCCAACGAGTACGCATAGCAGTTTTCAAAGCAGCCCAAGTAGCTGGAACGGGATATAACTGACAATGTTCAGACCACCAAACACATGCAAAGCTAGTGAAAGCACAAATAGCAGCAGGAACACGTCTCTCCTCAGGATATTGTAAATATGTAAATCGTTGTTTAGTTTCTAACTCCCAAGTAAGATATATATCAGGAACATATCTACCCTCAAATGGTGGAATATTCAATTTCAGTTTAGGGAGATGGTCATGATCTCGTACCTGAAGTGGTGGTGCAGGCCTACCATTGCGATTATATACCTGAGGTCGACCTGCTGGTGGTGGTGCTGGTGGCTGCACATAGTTCTGATTTTGATCAACCTCATCCTCATAATCGCCCGCATACTCATCATCCTCCTGGGTACCAGCAGCAGCAGTAGCAGGAGCCAAAGAAGCATGAACAACAGGTACAACAGCACCAGAAGTTTGGCCATCCTCAAGAGGAACACGCTGCGCTCGTCCATACTGATTCAGAAGGGGGCGTTGTTGTTGTCGTTGCAGAGGTGCAATAGGTGCAGCCGGCGGTGGTTGTGGAAAACGCGCGAGCAATTCATTAAATTTGTTATCAAGCTTTGTTTCGAACGTATTCTCAATGCCATCTATCTTCTCCATGGCCTCTTCAAATCTGTTTAGCACATCTTGCACCTGTCCACTCAACATTTGCTGAAATTTATCATGTAGTTGTTTGTTTGTCAAGTTCTCCCAATCAGTCTCATCGGCTTGTGATCCTACCATGGTTAGCAGCAAATAGAAATAAACAAGAATATGATCCTATAGGCTACTAGGAATAGGTGGTGGTGTATCACAAACCCGTCAAGCAAATCTCAAATTCTTACCAGTTCTTACCCAACAGCAGGTGGTGATCGGCAACCGTTGTAGTCAAAACTCTCAAAGGTTGGATAGAGAAATTACCAGGGAGATTCAAACGCCCGACGTAGATGTATGTGGAGCTGGGAAGGCTTATAATATGGTAGCAAAAAGGGTCAGCAATAATCAATTCAGAGACGCAAAGTTGAATAAACGCTCAATGACGGTACTGTGCTGGTCCTAGGCTAGACCGTGCTAGAGACGCGAGCCTAGAACACTAACAAAATCACGGCGCTGCACGCAAACAAGGGAGGAGCAAACTCTGAAATTCTTTTTCCTTTTTTTTCACTTTTTTCCTCTTTTTTTTTGCTCCGCAACAATTTTTTTTCGAAAAAGTCTACAAATGGCCTAAAAACTGCCTAGCCAGAATTTTCCAGACTTAGTTTTTTTTTTGAGTTCAGAACTATTTTTCTACTGCGGGTAGCACGGATGTTGGGGAGTCCTTCTCTGTCACGACTCGGAGTATGGCGTGATCTGGAAATCCAAAGCAGAGTAACAAAATGCTGGACTCGGAATAGGACTGGTGGCGGAGATGAATCTAGTGGAACTCGGACTGGTGGCGGATATATTTTGCAGGTGGACCGGATTGGCGTGATGGCAGCGGATATGTGGTGGCGTATATGGACTCGGATTATTAGTGAATATGTATGTGGTGGTGGTATATGGCAGCGGTGATGAAGTTGGTGCGGTGGTGGTATATGGCAGCAGCGATGATGATGATGCGGTGGTGATATATGGCAGCAGCGACGTGACAACTTGTGAACAGAACTCGAAACTCTAAAGGACTAGACGCTAAGACCAGCAACTTAACACGACGATGCAACCGCAAACTCAACAAAGCAAATACAAAAAAGATTATGCAAAGGCTCAGATTGGTTCGGATGGGATGAACTAACCCTAATTTTTTTTGGCTTTTTCGCGGACTATAGGTATGAAGAACAGACTCGATGTAAACTACGAAAAACTGTAAAATCTCACCGAGCAACCTGGAGCTCTGATACCACTTGATAGAGGCAAAGGTGTCCCGTCTTTCGATGAGATGATGGATATCGCTTTGGTGGAAATCGACTTTGACGATCCGACTACGAACGTGCGAGGACGTCGCGCCTTAGCAATCGCTAAACCAACTCCGAGAGGTTATTGACCACGCCAGAGCATGATCAACCTGACCACGAGGGTCTGTTTCCTGCGCGCAAACGAAGAACAAGCAAGAAACTGAGATTGCAATCTGGATATTGTGAATATAAGATCAAAGCTTTATTGATCAAGGTGGGGTTTTGTGACGCCTTGGTCTGGTCATTGAACACAAACGAAGTGCGAGAAGTTGCAGCTATGGCGAACTTTTAATCTAAGCAAAACCCAAAGTCTAAACGGTGCCCTAAGGGCTGTATATATGGAGAAAGAGGGGGGAATTTCATGGCCGTTGGGGAAGGGGTCCGAAACCAACTCTATCTCTTGTTTCCCCACACATACGGACTCTAAAAACAGCCTATACTTATATATTTCGAAACTACATGGGCCTGGCCCAATAATAAGGTGACGCAGCACCTAGAATAGCCTCTGGACGAAGTTTATGAAGTGGCATCTTGTATGTTTCGTCCAAGGCTTCATGTACTCATTATGGTGGCTTCAAAGGCCTGAAATCATCACTTGTAACTCTGTTCTTGTTCCCCTCGCGCATGCCATCATCTCCATGCTTGTTCTTGCTCCAATGTTCATCCTTCTCCGAGCTAGGCCCTTCATTTGTAAGCAAAACAAATGTATCCAATTTAGGCAGCATCATATTCTCATGAACATTAGAATCATTACCAAGAAACGAAAGTACCTGGTAATTTAGTTGGCGTGCGCGAGCTCTAGTAATTGGTCCAGTATATATAGCAGCAGGGGTTGTGGGTGTAACAATGGTATTGATGTCCTCATCAGATACATGGGCCCTTGGCCCGTTCACTGTGCGCAGACAGGCATCGGATGTCCGGGCTAGGGGCCGGATGTCCGGGCGCTCGCGGGAGGCCGGATGTCCGGGGCGCGGGCCGGATGTCCGGGCTGGTGTGGCCGGTCTCGGAGCTCTCTGGATAGCGGGGTCTGGATGTCCGGGCTGGGGGGCGGATATCCGGCGGCTCGGGAAGAGCCAGATGTCCGGGCCTCTGGCCGGATGTCCAGGCGGAAGTGGTTCAGCTATGGGTGTCTTCTGCGATGAGCATCGCATTTCCGGGCTGGGGCCGGATGTCCGGGCTTGCGGGAGGGGCCGCATGTCTGGGGCCTGGCCGGATGTCCGGGCCCTGTAGCCTTTCTCCGGTTCCTCTCGTCGTGCTCCTTCATCCTTGTACTTGGGGACTTGTCCATCATTCCGAGCATCACCGAGAGGGTCTCCTTGGTACCTAGGCATGTGTAGTGTCCTTGCATTAGGTAGTAACCATGTCTCACATGAATGGAAAGGAGAAGCATTTAGGAGCGGGTTGACCTTAGGTCCAATGACGTAGGCTCGAGTGTACATGGGGATGATCGTCGGATGCTCCGCATCATCTCCCCTCCCTTGGGAAGGATCCGACCTCGGATCAAAAAGCTCATCACCATGGAAACGGTTGTCGTGGACGAACTTGTAGTTGGATGTAGTGGAAGTCATGGTGCAATCCAAGTACTCTCCAAGGTGTCTCCGGAGTGATAGACATGCAAAAAGACCAAACACAAGCAACACTCCGAAATACAATGGTTAGCACACACAAAGTGTCCATCATGTAAGAATGAGTCCGTGAGGCAAGATTGTTCATGACAAAGCACATGAAGCTTAGCAAGATGATATGGAATGAGATGTAGAGCATTCATGGGAGCAAAAGCATTCATTGTGCACACAAATGTGTTGTAAATATGATCAATGCAACCACGGTGCAAAGTGATGTCATAGTGAGACAGTTTATCAATAGCATGAATATGGCAATGGATGCTCAAGATGTGTATGTTATCATGCAATTTATGGTAGGCAATATGATTACGATGTATGAATATGCCATCAAGAAAGATCACAACAAATTTGCTAAGAAAATGCACAAGCTCATATATCATGGATGACATGGGAATAGGTGCAACAAGACAATCATAATGTGTGTCAAGCCATGCATATGGTGCAAATTTGTCATGGGTGGTGTTGTACCATAGCTCGATGTCGTGGCACTCCTCAACTTGAAAGTCCATAGGGTCCATCTCCAATGTCGGTCCTCCATCCAATAGATGTATCATGTAGACAACAAGAAGGAAACAACAACGAAAGTATGGCCCATCCAATATGCATATTTGAAGATGGCTCAAAGGGAAGGAGGTCACCTTTAGGAGGTTCTCAAGAATGATGGAGTTGCGCATCTTGTATGCCTTCACATAACCAAGTTGTCTCATGATGTTACCGCCTTGTGAATCCTTCAAAATGAAAGAACATGACAAACACTCGGAAAAACAAATGAGGTTAGCGGAAGTGCAAGACCTATCATTCGTGTGGTAAGATACCCAACAAGTGTATGCATCATGCTCATCATGAGAAAGGGCAAGGGAGCATTTCTTAGTATGGAGGCATATGATGCGATAACAACCAAATGCAATAGGCTCAATCAAACAAGCATGCATCACAAGTGAAGTGTCCAAGTCTCCAATATCATTAAGCATAGAGGCAACTATAGGAGGCAAGCGACAATAAACAAGATATATCATGTGAGAGGCATGAACATATATGTCATCAACCCAAGAAAGCAAGTGATAGTGGAACATGGGTGATGCAACATAGCAAGCAATCATAGAGATCAAGTCAAGCAAGCTAGTAGTGCGAAGATGCAATGTACTAGAAGGAATCATGGCAAGCATGTCATGTGTGCAAATAGTGGGCATACAAAATGCACATTACATTTCACAAGCATAAAGGCAAGATATGAGCAAAATAGCATCAATAGAATGGGGCACATGATAAACATGGCAATAGCAACAAGGATCTCCACCAAGCATGCAAATACACATAGGAGTATCATAATGGTGCATCATGGGTAAATGCAAGCAAGGGTCACAATTGCATGGCAAAGTCATGTAAAGATGCATAACATGCAAAGTGAACACGATAGAATGGGCATAATGTGACAAGTGGTAAATAGCCCATAGCCGTGTGAGAGACAAGTAAAAGAGATGTGCGTAGTCTTTGCGCAAAAGGAATGGTGGGAATGATAGTCCACGGGATCCCAAGTCATCGTTGCTCTCAAGAGCTCGTTTCGTCAACTCATGGGATTGAGAAGTTGACGAGTATATGTGAGTACCTACACAAAACAAAGACAAAGGGAAAATTGTGTGTGCGGGGTAGATGTACACATCATCCATCATGATGCGCACATGCATGTATCGGTTAGCACAAAATATCCAATGCTCGAATAAATGAGATGCGTGATATAGAAACATGTCATCCATCATGATAGGTTTGTTGTTATGCATGGCATAATGGAGACTCAAAGGATGTAATGCATCATGAGAAATATCTAGAGAATTGTTATTCATGGAATGCATATGGTGTACACTATCATGGGAATCATGCAGAAGTATGAAATGCATCAAGATCTCCTAATATGTATGAGGAAACTATGGGGGTCTCCTCATGAGCAAGAGTAGAAACATCACGTGGAGAATATTGACAACATCCAAAACAATGCATATTTGGAACAATGTGATCATGGCATGTAATAGTAGATGAATTGAGCAAATCATGTAAAGGAAGCATGGCAATATCATCACAAGAGAAGCAAAAGCCAATGACCATCATTTCGTCATCTATGCCATAAGTGCAAATGGGATTTATTTCAATGGGGCATGCATAGTTACCATGTTGAGATTGAAATGATGCAATATGGGAGATCTCACTCATAGCATATGACAAGTTCAATGGATTGTCAAACATGAAGTGACCAATAGAATTTTCACAAGATATCCTATGGAGCATGACATCACAACTAGGCAACTCAACATGCTCATCATGATATTCATCATAAATAGGTAAGTCAAGGCATGAAGAAGTCTCACTAGCATGAAGCATGGGAATAGGTGGGTCAACATCATGGGAGCAATCGATGGTAAGAGAGTCCACTAGTGGGACAAGAGAAGCACCATCACCTATGTTACCTTTGGAAGGTCGCTCATGAGTTGTAGGTGAGGTGTTGAAGATCGTCTCGTTGTCATCTTCATCTTGATGGAACCATGTGGGGGGTGCATCATCATCCACCATGGCCATCGTCATCTCCATTGGAGGTATGGACTCGTCGAGGATAGGCATATCATCATGTAGGAGACCTAGCACCAAAGAAGAAAACACACTAGGAGTAGAGGTTAAGTCGTTAGAATTCATGGTGGCCTCACATGCCGTGTCAACTACCTCACTCACTATGTGTTGTGGCTCACCCACTCCCTCAAGGATGATCTCACTCAAATGATTGGTGGAGTCACTCAAATGGTGCTCAACCTCACATAGGATGTGTGGCATGCTCTCATGTGTGGGGCTAGTGGTGGTCACACTCATCCTCTCATAGGAAATGCTCTTAGTGTCACGTATGGTGGAGTCACTCATCTCTCTCATGTGGTGGTGGCTCTCCTCACATGGCACTTGGGGCATCTCGACATATGTGGGTGTCGGAGAGATGTAGGTGCAAATGTCTCCATGCTCAACTCCTATCGCCGCCTTGGTTGAAGGGATAGTCCCATGCTCAACCTTCTTGTCACCGTCTTGTTGTTGGAGGCCCATATGATGTGGCACCTCGTAGCTCGTCTCCATGACCGAAGGGAGTGTCCCATGCTCGGCCATCTTCCTTGGGGGGCTTCCAAAGATGGAAGTGTAGCCCTCGCTCGTAGGTGGTCGCCTTGGACTTGATGAAGTCGTTGTAGGCATACTCGTGGGAAGTAGGCGAAGACGTCGTACGTCCAAAGGCGAAGATGCCTTGAGAACACTTGGCGAAGATGCCGAAGTGGGTGATGTAGCCGTAGCGCCGTCTTGGTGGTGGTCGTCTCGCGGTCTTCTTTTGTGCTCTTGAAGCTTGGACTTGGTGCGAAGTAGGGCTTGTTGGGACTTGTGCCTTTGCGCTTGTTGAGCATCTTCATTATGATGGTGTCGTTGTCGCACTTGAGCTCGTAGTAGATGTCGTTCGTCGTCGTCGTGCACATGATGCTTGGAGGTGACTTGCCCTTCATGACGATGTGGATCACGAACGTGATGGTGGTCGCCATGGAGATGTGGACGACTTGCGCTTGCATCGCTTGGGCGCTCCGAAGACTTGTGGTTTGAACGTCGTCGTCTTGACGATGATGAAGGGGAAGTAGACTAGAGAAAGGTTCAAATCTCCTCCATCATTGCATCTTGCTCCTCTTTATGTGCGGCAAGCTTCTTGTCGAAGTAGTCCCTTCTCCTTGCTTTGGAGAGATGAATGTCGATGGAGAGGTTCTCGATGCGCTCTCGCAATCTTGATTGTGCGCCTTGCACTTGTCGTTGTAGATCGAAGATGGACGCTTTGGTGATGTAGTTGTTCACGCCGTCGTTGTTGTCAAAGACCGGAGATGACATGCCTTGCCTACCCATCACAAAACTCAAGCAAATATGAGTGGGAGAAAGAGAAGAACTAGACCAAATGTACCTTGACCGATGTTGAAAATGGATCAATGATCACTCAATGTGTAACAAGGAAATAGCACAATTGGTACCAATTCTTGTCGGTTTCTCACACCTACACAAGTAAAGTTTATGGTGGAGCTCGGTGAGGATAGTGGCACAAAAATTTGATGTAAAATGTTAGCAAGAGTCAATAATGTTGAAAGAGATTCACAAATTTGCAAGCGAAACAAGTAGACCAATAGCAATGAATGGCACACGGAAACGCACACAAGGATAGATAAATGGGGTCGTGCAACCAAGGAATGATCTCAAAATGTGGAATCCACCAAAACGCTCGTGTTGCACAACTCAAGAGAGATGCTAGAACGATTGCTCAATAGGCGGCTTGTGCACAACCAATAAGATGCAAAATGGATAAACTTTCTATCCCAAGTATGCTATGTATGTATGGTTCCCTGTGTTTCTCAAGATGATCGGATATGACAATCTTATATGCAATGTGGTATGATGCTATGGCACTTGCTTACAAGCTTCTTTGCTCTTTCTCTTTTTCTTAAAAGCTTATTCTTTTTTTTGTATGGCCACTTTGCGAAATGCACAAACCAAGATAGCAATTGTGTATATGCGGGAACAATCTTGTGACACAAGGGATGATATGATACCAATATGATATGGTATGTATGCAATGGAAGGTGTAGACCACTAATGTGCACAAGTAACGTTGCCGGCAATACTCAAATGGCTAGTCTCGATAGGCAAGTAAGCAAAATGGGCTAGGGGTTAACAATGCAATTGCAAGGGGAATATACAACGGTGTTGTCGAGGTTACCGTCCTTTGATGATGATGAGGGGCGGTGTTCTTGATGTAGATACCAAGATGATGGAGACTCGTCCCTAAGTAGCCGAAACACCTTAGGAAACGGAAAAACCGCGAACTCAAAATCTCAAACGTCAAATGTCAAAATGGTGGTAGCGGGAATGCGGTGGTGGTTTGCACTTGGCAATGCGGAAGTGGAATGACGGGCTATACATGTGTCAAAGTTGAAGTTTCCGTCCCTAAGTAGCCTAAACGCCTTAGGAGACACAAGCCACAACTTGAAAAAGCTCAAACAACAATTGGGTTATTTGGGGTGTCGGAAGTGTATGGTGGGCAAGGTTATGTGGAAGTGGTGGTTGTGGTTGATGAACAAGCAACCGTCCCTAAGTAGACGAAACACCCTAGGAGACTCAAGTCACTACTCAAACAACCTCAAATGCTATGGGGAACAAAATGGGTTAGATTGCGGAAGTCGGTGGTGGCTATGCAGATGATATGGTGGAGGGCCTAGGCAAAGATGCCAAAATTCACAAACTTTTATGGAGTGAAATGATGTTGGTGGTATTTTTGTGCGATGGGGGATGTCAATAGCTTCAAAACGAGCTAAAGAACGTCAAAAACGGACTTCGGATGAATTAGTTATGACCGAAACGGTGAAACGGGGAGGCTGAAATCTACAAGGCCGGACATCCGGGGGTCGGGCCGGATTTCCGGGCCTGATGTCCAGAAACTTGCGCGAAAATGCGCTCCAGGAGCCGGATGTCCGGGCTAATGGCCGGATTTCCGGGATGGCCGGATGTCCGGGGGTCGGGCCGGATGTCCGGGCTCCAAATCCGAGGATAAACTCGAGGAACTCGATTTTGGGGCGGAAATTAAAGATTTCAAGGTCAAAATTGGAGAGATTTCGTGGATGGGAAGTGGGGAAACTTGGGGAAGTGCTAGATCCACTCGAAACCAAGCAAATCCATGGATCAAAATCAACAAAACATCATCACACCAACAAATCACAAAAAAATTTGTGGCTATTTTTGGTGGGGATTTTCGAAATTGGGACAAAATCAACAAAACTAGGCTAGAAAACACAACGGGGAGGCTCCGAAATCATGATCAACGTGGCTCATGATACCAAGATGATGTAGGGTGGAACCCTAGATGGCCGATCTTTCACGAAAGGAGCGGATCCCTACGAAGAACGTGATGAACACAAGGGGAAACACGAGGGGAACACGAGGGGAACACGAGAGAAATCACTCAACCAACAAGAATAGATCACACATGCGCTAGATCGATGAACACAAAGGTAAGATACACGATCCAAAGTCAACAAAGGACGATACAAGAGGTAACCGGGTTCTTCTCCGTGAGGAGGTCTTGATGGTCTTCCCTTGAAGAGGTCTTGAATCCGCTTGGGGGATCTTCTCCGTAGAGGTCCTGAGCTCCGAGGAGAAGTAACCAAGTGGATGAGCAAGGCTCTCACACAAAATATGAGCTAATCCTTTGCTAACCCTAACTAGGAGGAGGTGGGGGTCTATATATAGTGTTAGCCCACGAAGGGGTAAGTGAGAGGGGGGATACATGGGCCCTTGGCCCGTTCACTGTGCGCAGACAGGCGCCGGATGTCCGGGCTGGGGGCCGGATGTTCGGGCGCTCGCGGGAGGCCGGATGTCCGGGGCGCGGGCCGGATGTCCGGGCTGGTTGGTGTGTGATACGGGGTTAACCCGGTCTAGGCCGATCTTTCACGATTGGAGTGGGATCCCTCGAAGAACACGATGAACACGGGGAAGAATGGGGAGAAATCACAAGGGGAAACACTCAAGAACAAGTCCAATCACACATCCACTAGACAATCAAACACACAAGATCACAAGATACATGAACAACAAAGGGAAAGATACAAGGTAAGGTTCATCTCCAAGAGGAGATCTTGATGATATCCTAGATGGATCTTCCCACAAGGGGGTCTTGATGATATCCCGCAGGATCTTCTCACATGGAGGTCTTGAACTCCATGGGAGTGGTAGTCTCTCTCTCTGAAGAGTAGAGGTCGGAGCAAAGCTCACCTAAGAATGAGCTATCATATTTGCTAACCCTAACTAGAGGAAGGGGATGGAGAATATATAGGCTAGTCCACGAAGTGGTAAGTGAGGAGGGGATACATGGGCCTTTGGCCCGCCTCTGCGCGCAGGCAGGCGCCGGATGTCCGAGCTGGGGGCCGGATGTCCGTGCGTTGGTGGGAGGCCAGATGTCCGGGGCATGGGCCGGATGTCCGGGCTGGTGAGGTCGGCCTCGGTGCTCTCTGGATAGGGGCGTCGGATTTCTGGGCTTATGGCCGGATGTCCGGGCTGTCGGGAGGCGCCGGATGTCCGGGCTTGCAGGCCGGATGTCCGGGGCCTGTAGGTACTTGGCGGCTGGGCGGCTGCTGTGGGTGATGCTCCAGGGGCCAGATGTCCGGGGTCCTGGCCGGATGTCCGGGTCCTGGGGGTTGTCTCCGTCTTCTTTCGTCGTCACTTCCAGGCTTCCCTTGCGGATGGTGTAGTTGTTCCTTGGCGCTTGCACTCCTCCTCAACATCCGTGAAGCTCCGACAATACCTATGCATGCACACGGGAGAAGTGTCAAGTAGTATACCATCCTCGAAGGGGTCAAGTGAGCACGTGTAAAGGAGAAGATTCACCTTTATGTATGAGAAGTAGAGGTCGGACGTGTCACTTGCCAAACGGACTCTTGACATGGTGATGACCGTAGGATGCTCCGCATCATCCCCTCCCCCTTGGAAAAGATCCGACCTCGGATCGAAAACCAAATAACCATGGGAAAGAGATGGCGGTGCTATGTCGAAGTGGTCGGTCACCAAGCACTCATCATCTTGAAACTCGAAATGGGCACTCTCCAATGTCGCACCGTCTAGTGATTCCTTCAAAAGAAGCCAGAACAACAAACACTTGGAAAAACAAATGTGGTTAGCGTTAGTGCAAAACCAAGCATTCAAGAGGTGGTTCACCAAACAAGTGTCGTCATCAAGCATAGCATCGGGTGTGACAAAGGATTGCGACATGGGATGTAAGCATATCAATTGAGCACAAGCAAAGATATCATGGGGACAAGTATGCAAATGTGAGGTAGAGATGCAAATATGTGTGACAAGAGCATAAGCATCCACCTCAAGGTCATAGCAAGCATGCATAAAGCGCTCGACAAATGGTCGATGGTAGGCATAGGAATCATTCACAACACCAAATAAGATGAGATGTCTAAACACATGGGTCAAGTGCAAGACAATCCAAGCATAATGTGCATAGGGTGTAGTGAATATAGTGTGGCACTCAACACAATAGAAAGAGCAATTGTTCATCACGTGTGAGGAAATCAAGTCAAGCATGTAGCAATCAATGGGACATGGCATATGTGATGTAATGACATTGTTGCAACCAAACATGTGAGAGGAGCAAGTAATCCAAGAATTGGATGCAACACACAAGGCATATATATCATGATGCATGGAATGGTGAAATGACAAGTTGAAGCAAAATCTCTAACAAGTGTGCAATCAAGTGATCCAAGATGAACAATAAGTCTCATCGTGCAAGCAACACAAGTAGTATGATCCGCAATATCCATCCTCAAGAAAGATGTCACCTTGAAGGCGTGTCCTTGTGCATCCTTCCCAATGCCGAAGCACAAACAAGTGCGATGTAGAATCGTCGTGGTAGAAGGTGGTTTGCTCTCAAGAGCTCGAATGGTCAACTCACGTGACGTGGAAGTCGACACAAAGTCCAAGTATCCTACACATGCACACAACAAAACAAAGAACGTATGCGCATGGTTGATAAACACATCATCCATCATGATGGTTCTCTTCTTTTGCACATAACCATTAGAAGCACAAGTGCATGAATAATATGATGCAACAATGGCTATATTCATGGCACGGGGTATATGTTGCAAAGAGGTAAGACAAGCATGCTTCACAAGGAATATGTCAAAATCTCCAATTATATGTGAGAATGCTATGGGGGCAAACTCATTATCAAGACTAAGGGCATTGTTGCACTCAATACATGTCAAATCATCTAGGATGAGAGAGACAACACATGGAGATAAATGACAAGAAGCAATAACAATCATGTGCAAAGCATGGAAATGGTTGTCATCAACCGCATGAATTGAGCAAGTATGAATCATCGGTGATGCAACAAGGCAAGCAATCATAGTAATCAAGTCTTGCAAACTAGTGGAGCAAAGATGCAACACACTAGAGGGAATCATGGCAATCATGTCATGTGAGCAAAGAATAGACATAGGCAATGTACATGACATATCGCAAGCACGAACACAAATCAAGATCATAGTGTCATCATAGGCATGGGCACAAAGCAATCATGGCAATAACAAACAATATCTCCACTACGCTTGCGAATACACATACAAGTACTAGAATCAATCATCATGTGTAATGCAAAGCATGGGTCACAAATGCATGGCAAAGGCATAGGAATGGGCATATCATGCAAAGTGAACATGGCAAGATGGGCAAAGGATATATAATGGACAACAACCCATAACCATGTGAGGGCCATGTAAAAGAAATGCGCGAAGTGTTTGCGCGAAGTGAGCGGTGGGAAAGGCAATCCATGGGATCCCAAGTCATCATTGCTCTCTATAGCTCGTTTTTTTAACTCGTGGGATTGCGAAGTTGACAAGTATTCATGGGTACCTACACAACAGAGACATAAAGGAAAGAAATTGTGTGTGTGGTAAATGTACACATCATCCATCATGATGTGTATGTGCAAGTGAGTGTTAGCACAAGATAAGCATCGCTCAAAAAAATTTGATGCATGGTACAAGAACATGTCATCCATCATGAAAGAATAGTTATTGTATATGACACGATGGGGACACAAATTGAGAATGCAAGTATATGGCACATCAATAGCATGTTTATTCATGGGAAGCATATTGTGCACACAAGTATTGGGATCATGCAATGGATAGGATGAATCAAAATCTCCTAAAATGTATGAGGAAACTATGGGGGTCTCCTCATGAGCAATATTGGAAACATCATATGGAGAAAATGGACAACATCCAAAACAATGCATATCCGAAGCTAGGTAGTCATGGCATGGCATATGAGATAAATGATGCAAAGGAAGCATATCAATATCATCACAAGAAAAACAAATGCCAATAACCATGGGCTTGTCATCCATGCCATAAGTGCAAATTGGGTTTATTTTAATGGCATATGGATAGTCACTATGAAGAGATTGCAAATATGACATATGATTGATCTCATGCATAGCATATGACAAGTCAAGCGGGTTGTCAAACATGATCTGACCTAAAGAATTTTCACAAGAAATCCTATGTAACATGGCATCACAACTAGGCAACTCAACATGCTCATCATCATATTCATCATAAATTGGCAAGTCAAGACATGAGGGAGTCGCACTAGCATGAAGCATGGAAATAGGTTGATCAACATCATGCAAGCAATCAATGTCAAGAATGTCCACTAGTGGGACAAGAGCATCACCTTCACCTATGTTACCTTGTTCATTCCACTCAAGTTGTGTAGGTGAGGTGGCAAAGACCAAGTGGTGGTCATCTTCATCTTGATGGAACCATGTGGGGGGTGCATCGTATTCCACCATGGCCATCATCTTGTCCAAAGGAAGGACGTAGTCGTCGCGAATCGGCGCGTCATCATATATGGGACCTAGCACCAAATGAGAAGACACAATAGAGGTAGATGTTAAGTCGTTAGAAATCGAAGTGGCCTCACTCTCTCTATGTGGTGGTTCACTCACTCCCTCAAGGTAGGTGCACTCAAAGTCACATATGGTGGAGTCACTCATCTCAATCAAGTGGTGGGTGTTGTGGCTCTCCTCACATGGGAATTGGGGAAACACATCACATATGTGGCTAGTGGTGAAGTCACTTTCACTCTCAATATGGTGGCACAAGTCACTCAAGTCATCATACGTCGCCTTGGTCGAAGGGAAAATCCCATGCTCAACCATCTCGTCGTTGTTACCATGGATGAAGGCCGAAGATGGCACATCATCGCTCTCGCCTCCTAAGATGGAAGCATCATCCTTGCTCGTCACCAAGTTGCTCGCCTCCAAAGCATGGTCCTTGATGGTCTCCGTAGTCGTACTCGTTGCCGCACCATCTTGAAAAAGAGTCGTGGAGGACTCGACATCATCAATGCCACAAAGAGGGATGGCGGTTAAGTCGAACTTGGGAGCATCGTCTTGGAGCTCATCGGGCTTGGACATCTTGGTGGTACTAGCCTCATGCTCGTCGTCTTTGAGTTTGGTCTTCGAGAAGTGTGCTTGGGGTGGAGAAGCCTTGGCCTTCATTAGTTCTTGTTCCGCCTTGAGAGCACCAATGTAGTTGTCGTCGAGGGACTTGTAGTTCTCGAGGAAGATAGTCTTGGAGATGTCGTTGTTCAATCCCATCATGAAGTGGAACTTCATTGACATGGGGTCATCCACGCCGGCACGTCGCAAGGCTTTCTTCATCTCCTTGAAGTACTTGCCGATAGACTTGGATCCTTGGATGGTGTTCTCCAATTGGCGTAGAAGTTGTTTCGAGTAGGTTGGAGGACAAACTCTCGCCGCAAAGCTTTCTTCGTCTTGGGCCAACTCATGTCGTAGCTTTCCGAAGGTGTGTGAAGCCACCAGGTCGAGGCGTAGTCGTGGAAGTTTCTTGTGGCGCACTTCACTTGATCTTCGGGAGGAACTTGATGTAGCTTGAGGTAGTCGTCCATCAAACGCTCCCACTTGAGATACTCCTCGGGTTCTAGAGTCCCATAGAAAGGAATCTCATGGTCGGTTTCGAGGTCGTAGTAGCTCGTGGAGGTCGTGGACTTGAGCTTGGGGAGCTTCTCTTGAGCATAGTCTTGAGGTGCTTGTTGGCGAAGATGCCATATATCCAAAGGCGAAGATGCCTTGAAGTCGCTTGGCGAAGATGCCAAGGGTGATGGTGAAGTCACTGAGCGGTTGTTGGTGTTGAGCTCGTGACCTTCACGTTCTTGGTGGTGATGGTGTCGATGCCGATGTGATCTTGCCGGAGATGGTAGCTCGGAAGCATGTGCACTTGAGCGTCTTCTCGAAGATGAGGAAGATCTCTTGTAGGACTTGATGAGTGCTTTGATCTCCTCCATTTGAGATTGCATCTTGGCATCGTTGGAGTTGTTCGTGGCATCGAACTAGTTGTTGTTGTTGTAGACCGAGGGTGAAATGCCTTGCCTATCCATCACAAGACTCGAGCAAATATGAGTGGGAGAAAGAGAAGAACTTATACCAAATGTACCTTGACCGATGTTGAAGATGGATCAATGACCACTCAATGTGTAACAAGGAAATAGCACAATTGGTACCAATTCTTGTCGGTTTCTCACACCTACACAAATAAGGCTTATGGTGGAGCTCGGTGAGGATAGTGGCACAAAAATTTGATGCAAAATGTTAGCAAGAGTCAATATGTTGAAAAAGATTCACAAATTCGCAAGTGAAACAAATGGACCAATAGCAAAGAATGGCACACGGAAACACACACACGGATAGATAAATGGGGTCGTGCAACCAAGGAATGAGCACAAAATGTGGAATCCACGGAAAACGCTCGTGTTGCACAACTCAAGAGATACGCTAGCACGATTGCTCAATAGGCGGATACGACACTTGTGCACAACCTATAAGATGCAAAATGGATAAACTTCTATCCCAAGTATGCTATGTATGTATGGTTCCCGGTGTTTCTCTCAAGATGATCCAAGATGATCGGATATGACAATCTTATATGCAATGTGGTATGATGATATGGCACTTGCTTACAAGCTTCTTTGCTCTCTTTCTTTTGCTTAAGAGCTTTATTTTTTTTCTATGGCCGCTTTTGCACAATGCACAAACCAAGATATCAATTGTGTATATGCGGGAACAAGCTTGTGACACAAGAGATGATATGATGATACCAATATGATATGGTATGTATGCTATGGGAAGTATGATCACTAATGTGCACAAGTCACGTTGCCGGCAATACTCAAATGGCTAGTCTCGATAGGCAAGTAACGCAAAATGGGCTAAGGGGTTATCAATGCAATTGCAAGGGTAATATACAATGGTGTCGTCGAGGTTACCGTCCTTGGCGATGATGAGTGGTGGTGTTCTTGATGTAGATAACAAGATGATGGAGACTCGTCCCTAAGTAGCCGAAACACCTAAGGAAACAGAAAAACCACAACTCAAAATCTCGAGGACAAATGTCAAAATGGTGGTAGCGGGAATGCGGTGGTGGTTTGCACTTGGCAATGAGGAAGTGGAATGGTGGGCTATACACGTGTTGGAGTTGAAGTTCCCGTCCCTAAGTAGCCAAAACACCTTAGGAGACACAAGCCACAACTCAAACAAGCTCAAACAACTATTGGGTTAAGTTGGGGGTGGCAGAAGTGTATGGGGGCACGCCTATGCGGAAGTGGTGTTGGTGGTTGATGAAGAAGGAATCGTCCCTAAGTAGCCGAAACACCTTAGGAGACTCGAATCACTACTCAAGCAACCACTAATACTATGGGGAACAAAATGGGTTAGGTTGCGCAAGTCGGTGGTGGCTATGCAGATGATATGGTGGAAGGCCTAGGCAAACTTTCCAAATTTTCAAAAATTTGATGGAGTCAAATGATGTTGTTTGTATTTTTGTGGGATGGGGGATGTCAATAGCTTCAAAACGAGCTAAAGGACGTCAAAATCGGACTCCGGATGAATTAGTTATGGCCGAAACGGTGAAACGGGGAAATCAGAAATCCCAGGGGCTGGACATCCGGGGGCCGGGCCGGATTTCCGGGACCTGATGTCCAGAAACTTGTGCGAAAATGCACTCCAGGAGCCGGATGTCTGGGCTATTGGCCGGATTTACGGGCTGGCCGGATGTCCGGGGCTCGGGCCGGATGTTCGGGCTCCAAATCCGAGGATGAACTCGAGGAACTCGATTTTTGGGCGGAAATTGATGATTTCGGGGGCAAAATTGGGGAGATTTTGTGGATGGAAAGTGGGGAAACTTGGGGAGATGCTAGATCCACTTGAAACCAAGCAAATACATGGATCAAAATCAACAAAACATCATCAAACCAACAAATCACAAAAATTTTGGGGGCTATTTTTGGTGGGGATTTTCGGATTTAGGACGAAATCAAGAAAATCAAGCTAGAAAACACGGGGTAGGGGCTCCAAAAACGTGATCAACGTGGCTCATGATACCATATGATACGGGGTTAACCCGGTGTAGGCCGATCTTTCACGATTGGAGTGGGATCCCTCGAAGAACACGATGAACACTGGGAAGAACGGGGAGAAATCACAAGGAGAAACACTCAAGAACAAGTCCAATCACACATCCACTAGACAATCAAACACACAAGATCACAAGATACATGAACAACAAAGGGAAATATACAAGGTAAGGTTCATCTCCAAGAGGAGGTCCTGATGATATCCTAGATGGATCTTCCCACAAGAGGGTCTTGATGATATCCCACAGGATCTTCTCACATGGAGGTCTTGAACTCCATGGGAGTGGTAGTCTCTCTCTCTCAAGTGTAGAGGTAGGAGCAAAGCTCACCTAAGAATGAGCTATCATATTTGCTAACCCTAACTAGAGGAAGGGGATCGAGTATATATAGGCTAGTCCACGAAGGGGTAAGTGAGGAGGGGATACATGGGCCTTTGGCCCGCCTCTGCGCGCGGCTAGGCGCCGGATGTCCGGGCTGGGGGCCGGATTTCCGGGCGTTCGTGGGAGGCCGGATGTCCGGGGCATGGGCCGGATGTCCGGGCTGGTGAGGTCGGCCTCGGTGCTCTCTGGATAGGGGCGTCGGATTTCCAGGCTTATGGCCGGATGTCCGAGCTGTCGGGATGCGCCGGATGTCCGGGCTTGCGGGCCGGATGTCCGGGGCCCGTAGGTACTTGGCGGCTAGGCGGCTGCTGTGGGTGATGCTCCAGGGGTCGGATGTCCGGGTCCTGGGGGTTGTCTCCGTCGTCGCTTCTAGGCTTCCCTTGCGGATGGTGTAGTTGTTCCTTGGCGCTTGCACTCCTCCTCAACATCCGTGAAGCTCCGACAATACCTATGCATGCACACGGGAGAAGTGTCAAGTAGTATACCATCCTCGAAGGGGTCAAGTGAGCACGTGTAAAGGAGAAGATTCACCTTTATGTATGAGAAGTAGAGGTCGCACGTGTCACTTGCCAAACGGACTCTTGACATGGTGATGGCCGTAGGATGCTCCGCATCAGTGTGGCCGGTCTCGGAGCTCTCTGGATAGCGGGGTCCGGATGTCCGGGCAGGGTGCCGGATATCCGGCGGCTCGGGAAGAGTCGGATGTTCGGGCCTCTGGCCGGATGTCCGGGCTGAAGTGGTTCAGCTACGGGTGTCTTCTGCGATGAGCGCCGGATTTCCGGGCTGGGGCCGGATGTCTGGGCTTGCGGGAGGGGCCGGATGTCCGGGGCCTGGCCGGATGTGTGGGCCCTGTAGCCTTTCTCCGGTTCCTCTCGTCGTGCTCCTTCATCCTTGTACTTGGGGACTTGTCCATCATTCCGAGCATCTCCGAGAGGGTCTCCTTGGTACCTAGGCATGTGTAGTGTCCTTGCATTAGGTAGTAACCATGTCTCACATGAATGGAAAGGAGAAGCATTTAGGAGAGGGTTCACCTTAGGTCCAATGACGTAGGCTCGAGTGTACATGGGGATGATCGTCGGATGCTCCGCATCACTACTCCTTGAGGAGGACTTGAAATCCACAAGGATTCTTCCCTAGGGGGTCTTGATTCCACAAGGGAAGGTAGAAAGGAGCAAAGCTCACAAATATCTCATCTAATACTTTGCTAACCCTAACTTGGTCCTTGGTACGGAATATATAGCATAGGGGTCGAAGGAGATGAAGAGGAGCCGAAGAAGTGATCTCAGCCGACCATCCTAGGAGGCCCGTGCGCCCGGGGTAAGTTGGGCCCATGCGCACGGGGTGCTCCAGCGCCAACTCCCTGAGTAGCCCGTGGGCACGGGGTCTCGGGGGGCCATGCGCACGGGGTCGCCTGGAGCTTCCTGTGCAGCTGTTGTTGCCCTTCTTCTTGGGTTGCGTGGCCTCGGGGTGGTCCTCCCACTCCTTGGTGATGCTCCTGAGCGTCTTGGTGATGTTCCTCTTCATACCTAAGGAGGCATAGCTGATGTAGGGCGGAACCCTAATCGGGGATCTTTCACGTTTGGAGGGGATCCTACGGGGAGAACACGACGAACGAGCGGAAGAACACAAGGAAAACACACAAGAGGAACACGAAACCGACAAGTATCGATCACACAAGGGCTAGATCATCGAACACATAAGGTAGCACAAGATTCAAAATCAACAAAGGAAAGATACACGAGTAGCCGTTCTTCTCCGTGAGGAGGTCTTGATGGGGTCCACCCTAGAAGGTGGTCTTGAATCCGCTTGGGGGATCTTCTCCGTAGAGGTCCTGAGCTCCGAGGAGAAGGTAACCAAGTGGATGAGCAGAGCTCTCACACAAACATGAGCTAAACTATTGCTAACCCTAGAAAGGTGGGGAAGAAAGAGTATATATAGTCTAGGGAGCGAAGGGGTACAAGGGCTGCGGCCCAATCAAAGTCAACACACAGGCGTCGGACGTCCAAAAGTCATCGGTCGTCCGGAGGTTCGCGAGTGTCCGGACGTCCGATGGCCTTCGGACATCCGTAGATTCGGTTCGGGCGTGCATTGGTCTGATGTCCGGAGGCTTCGGTCGTTTGTGAGTTTCCATTCGGGTGCCCAGCTGCCGGACGTCCGGAGGGCGTCGGTCGTCCGTGGCCTGGGAGTCGTAGGACGTACGGACTTGGTCGGACGTCCGATGCCTGTAGCTTCAGCACCTTCTCTTCTTCTTCTTCAACATGCTTGGGGTCCTGGTCGTCTTGGCTCTTGCAGGTAGTTTTCCCTTGGCTCGTCTACATGTACCTGATTACAAATAGAGTTTCCGAATGAGGTAGTATCCATGTCTCGTGAGTAGGAAGAGGGAGCTCGGAGAGGAGCGAGTTCACCTTTTCTTTGATAGCCTTAGCTCGGGCTCGAGTCATGGGTCCACGTGGTGTTGAGGAAGATGTAGGTGCGTCCATGGGGATGAGTGAGGGATGCTCCGCATCATCTCCCCCCCCCTTGAGAGAGATCCGACCTCGGATCAAAAGCTTCATCTCCATGGTATGGTGCGAGGTCCTTGATGTTGAAGATGTCGCTCACATTGTACTTGTCTCGAGGTTGGTCGATCTTGTAGGCGTTGTCGTTGTAGCGTGCTAGCCGTAGAAGAAGCCGTAGAGGAAGAGGTAGAATGTCCAATGGGGACAACGGGTTGAAGCCGTAGACGACCTCGAAGGGGGACTTGCCGGTAGTCGAATGTCTTGCACGATTGTAGGCGTACTCGGCGATGGGTAGACATGCCTCCCACTCCTTGATGTTCTTCTTAATCAAGACGCGAAGTAGACTGGAGAGTGTGCAGTTCGTCACCTCCGTTTGGCCGTCGGTTTGAGGATGGTATGCTGATGAGAACATGAGCTTCATTCCGAGCTTGGCGCATAGGGTCTTCCAAAAGTAACTCAAGAACTTGACGTCACGACCGGAGACGATTGTCTTTGGTACTCCATGGAGTCGCAAGATTTCCCTACAAAAGAGATTTGCAATGTGTGAAGCATCGTCTATCTTGTTGCAAGGAATGAAATGTGCTATCTTAGAAAATCTATCCACAACAACAAACACGGAATCCTTTCCATTTTGAGTTCTAGGCAAACCAAGTACAAAATCCATGCTAATGTCTTCCCAAGGTTGATAAGGAATAGGAAGAGGCATGTAAAGACCATGAGATTGAGCTTTAGACTTAGCTTTGCGACATGTAGAGCATCGGTTGGTGAAGCGTGAGACGTCGCGGAACATCTTGGGCCAAAAGTAGTTCTTGGAGAGCGTGGCGAATGTCTTGTCGCGTCCAAAGTGTCCCATGAGTCCGCCTCCATGAGCCTCTTGCAAAAGGAGCAAACGAAGAGAAGACTCGGGAATACATAGTTTGCGAGCTCTCATAAGATAACCATCTTTGATGTATATTGTTCCCAAGAAGTATACGTCAAACACTTAGCATGAGGAATAGCAAAAGATGAATCATTAGCATACCAGTCTTTTATGTGCTCAAAGCCAATAACATTCAACTCAAGTTTAGTGACAAGCGTGCATATGCGTGAAAGTGCATCGGCAACTACATTTTCTTTACCCTTAATGTACTTGATCACATAGGGAAAAGATTCAATAAATTCACTCCATTTGGCATGACGCTTGTTCAACTTAGTTTGACCTTTTAGGTACGTAAGTGTTTCATGATCGGTATGGATGACAAACTCATGCGGTCTAAGGTAATGTTCCCAAACATGTAGCACACGCACTAAAGCATACAATTCTTTGTCATAGATGGGATAGTTAAGTTGAGCACCGGAGAGTTTTTCACTAAAATATGCAATGGCTCGTTTTTCTTGCATCAAAACTCCGCCAATTCCGGTACCACTTGCATCACAATGAACCTCAAAAGTTTTGTCAAAATTGGGCGAAGCAAGAATCAGAGCATGAGTAATCAAAGACTTGAGCTCATCAAAAGCGGTGGATTGCAAAGTTCCCCAAACAAAAGGAGTATTCTTCTTACTCAAAGCATGCAAAGGAGCGGCAATGGTGCTAAAATCTTTCACAAAGCGACGATAAAAACCCGCAAGACCAAGAAAGCTACGCACTTGTTGCAAATTAGTGGGTTGGGGCCAAGTTTTAATTGCTTCAATTTTAGATTCATCAACATGGACACCCTTTGAGGATACAACAAAACCCAAGAAAACCACTTTGTCAACACCAAATATGCATTTTTTCATGTTTGCATATAGACTTTCCTTGCAAAGGGTTTGCAAAACAGCCCTAACATGATCAAGATGCTCTATCATGGTTTTGCTAAACACAAGAATATCGTCAAAGTAAACCACAACAAAGAGTCCAATATAAGGCCGAAGCACAAAATGCATGAGACGCACAAAAGTACCAGGAGCTTCCGATAAACCCATAGGCATGACTAACCACTCATATAAACCAAATTTGGTTTTGAAAGCAGTTTTCCATTCATCACCTTCTTGAATGCGGATTTGATAATAGCCACTTTTAAGATCAATTTTTGAGAAAAAGTTGGCTCCAGTAAGTTCATCAAGCATATCATCTAAGCGAGGAATGGGATGCCTATAGCGAACAGTAATAGCATTGATGGGTCTACAATCGGAACACGAGCAGAAACTTCCATCGGGCTTAGGAACAAGTATAACGGGAACGGCACAAGGGCTTAAGCTTTCACGTACATGACCGTTGTCCATGAGTTGTTGTACTTGATGTTGAATCTCCTTGGTTTCTTCGGGATTGACTCGGTATGGAGCTTTGTTTGATAGAGGCTCTCCGGGGATGAGGTTGATTCAATGCTCAATGCCTCGAAGAGGAGGTAGACCCGGAGGTAGCTCATCGGGGAAAACATTTTGGAATTCCTGCAGAAGAGATTGAAACACTAAAGGTAGCTCATGAGAGGTGTTAGTTGTTGGCTCTCCATCCTTGCACACAAGGACAAAGTGCATCACACTTGATGGGTTCTCACACACTTCTCTCATCTCACTTTTGGTGGCAAATAGGATGAGGTTTTTCTCTCTAGGCGAAGAGGCGCTCAAGTTTGGCTTGTGGCTCTCACTCACTTTGTGGTGGATCACTTTATCACTCTTCTCTCCATGATGGGTGGTTTGCTTGTCGGCTAACACTTGACTAGGAGACATAGGTCGTAGCACGTATTCCTTCCCTTTCATCTTGAAGCTAGAGTGATTGGTACGTCCATTGTGGAAGACACCACGGTCGAATTTCCATGGTCGACCAAGAAGGAGGTGGAAAACCGTCATTGGGACCACATCACATTCCAAAGTGTCCTCATATGCACCAATTTTGAAGGAGACTTGGACCGTATGCTCAACTCGTATAGTGCCGGAGTCACTTAGCCATTGAACCTTGTAGGGGTGTGGGTGCTTCCTCTTGACTAATTGAAGCTTGGAGCATAGTTCTTCACTTGCCAAGTTGTGGCAACTACCTCCATCGATGATGACCTTGATGGACCGTCCATTGATGCCGGCCTTTGTGTGGAAGATGTGGCATCTTTGGTCGTCTTCTTGTGGATGTTGAAGAGTCAAGACCTTGGAAACAACGAGAGCGGGGCTCAAATCCTCATCACAAACGACTTGATCATCTTCATCTTTGTTCACTCGCCGGTGCATGGCCACTTGCTCAAGAGCTTCCATCTCCTCATCACTCATTGAGTCATAGGTGCCATCGTCGTTGAGGATCATGGTGCGCTTGTTGGTGCATTCGTAGGACTTGTGGCCTCGGCCGCCGCAAGTGAAACACTTGAAGGAGCTTGTCTTGACGGTCTCATCGGTCGGAGTAGATGACGAAGCACGCGGCTTGAAGTTGCTCGTAGTAGGAGGAGGATGACTTGAACTTGTCGAATTTTTCTTGTAACTTGGCTTGTCGTCGTTGTTTGGAGAAGGTTTGGTTGATGTAGATGTTGGAGGAGGTGTTGAAGCTTGGTTGTTGGAGAAGCCGTAGGTCTTGGACGAGTACTTGGCGTACTTGAAGTCATCTTGCACTTGACGTTCCGCCTTTGTAGCTTGACGCACGAGCTCAATGAGGGTGGTGTATGGTTGGAAGTCGACGATCTTCTTGATGGGATGATTGAGTCCATTCAAGAAACGTGCAATTGTTTGTTCATCATCTTCCTTGACATTGGCTCGAATCATGGCTATCTCCATTTCCTTGTAGTATTCTTCGACACTCTTTGTTCCTTGCTTGAGGAGTTGGAGTTTTTTGAAGAGGTCGCGGTTGTAGTAAGTTGGCACAAAACGTGCTTGCATCACATCCTTCATTTGAGCTCAAGTGATGATTGGGGGTTCAGCTCTTGCTTGTCGCCTCTCAAGGATTTGTTCCCACCATATGAGCACATAGTCTTGGGACTCAAGTGATGCCATGGCGATTTTCTTCTCTTCATCATAGTTGTGCAAATGAAAGATTTTGTCGACCTTCAATGCCCATGAGAGATATTCTTCGGGGTCATTGCTTCCATTGAACTTGGGCATGGTGAATTTGAGCTTTCCATATCGTTGCTCTTCATTGTGTTGTTGGCGATGGTGATGATGACGCCCTTGACGTGGATGACAATCATCTTCCTGTTGCTAATGGCGTGGAGGAAGTCCATGATCAACTTGCTCTTGTTGAACTTGAGGTTGAGGTGGGGCTTGAGGAGCTAGAGGAACTTGACGTTGCACGTGCGGTTGATAGTTCCTCTCTTGTATTTCTTCTCAAAGGGCTTCTTCTTGATTGCGCCGTTCACGATTGCAGTTGGCGATGGCTCAACTTGATTCTTGAAGGGCACGTTGCGCCTCAAGAGCTTGCGCTTCTCGTTGTTGTCGTTGAAGACGTTGTGCCTCGGCGTCTTGTTCTTCTTGGTGTAGACGCGCTCGTCCTTCCTCTTGGCGCCGTAGTCGTTGTCGTTCTTGTGCTTGGGCAAAAGCGGCTTGGTTTAATTGAGGACGAGGGACTTGCTCATCGACTTGCTCTTGTGAATGCTTGTCATGTAGCGGGTTGCGAGATGCATGACGGTCTTGGCGCGCGGCTCGTCGAAGAGTGTTTGATGATGGTGTACTTGAGTCGTAGAAGGTGCCGTCGGAGTGTCGACTCGAGCGGCTCTGTCTTGAGGATGAAGAAGTGGAATGATGCCGGTTCCTCATCAAGGCGCGGATCTCGTCCATTCTTGGATCATTCTCTTGCTTGTGAGCGTCGAACTTGTTGTCAAAGTAGTCTCTTGTACGTTGCACGGAGAGTCGTAAGTCGGTGGCGAGGTTGTCGATGCGGTCGCTCATTGCTTGTTGCTCTTGGTGCAACGCTCGTTGTGCACCAAAGAGGTGGCTCTTGGTGACGTATGAAGACATGTCATCGTCTTGCTCGAGGAAGAGTGGGTTGGTAGAAGTACTTGGCCTATCCATCATTCCAAGCAAAATATGTGAGTGGTAGAAGGAGAAGAACTTATACCAATGTACCTTTGACCGATGTTGATGATGAATCAAGTTCACTCATGATAGAGGCAAAGGTGTCCCGTCTTTCGATGAGATGATGGATATCGCTTTGGTGGAAATCGACTTTGACGATCCGACTACGAACGTGCGAGGATGTCGCGCCTTAGCAATCGCTAAACCAACGCCGAGAGGATATGACCATGCCAGAGCACGATCAACCTGACCACGAGGGTCTGTTTCCTGTGAGCAAACGAAGAACAAGCAAGAAACTGAGATTGCAATCTGGATATTGCAAATATAAGATGAAAGCTTTATTGATCAAGGTGGGGTTCTGTGACGCCTTGGTCTGGTCGTTGAACACAAACGAAGTGCGCGAAGTTGCAGCTATGGCGAACTTTTATTCTAAGCAAAACCCAAAGTCTAAACGGTGCCCTAAGGGCTGTATATATGGAGAAAGAGGGGGGAATTTCGTGGCCGTTGGGGAAGGGGTCCGAAACCAACCCTATCTCTTGTTTCCCCACACATACGGACTCTAAAAACAGCCTATACTTATATATTTCGAAACTACATGGGCCTGGCCCAATAATAAGGTGACGCAGCACCTAGAATAGCCTCTGGACGAAGTTTATGAAGTGGCATCTTGTATATTTCGTCCAAGGCTTCATGTACTCATTATGGTGCCTTCAAAGTCCTGAAATCATCACTTGTAACTCCGTTCTTGTTCCCCTTGCGCATGCCATCATCTCCATGCTTGTTCTTGCTCCAATGTTCATCCTTCTCCAAGCTAGGCCCTTCATTTGTAAGCAAAACAAATGTATCCAATTTAGGCAGCATCATATTCTCATGAACATTAGAATCATTACCAAGAAACGAAAGTACCTGGTAATTTAGTTGGCGTGCGCGAGCTCTAGTAATTGGTCCAGTATGTATAGCAGCAGGGGCTGTGGGTGTAACAATGGTATTGATGTCCTCATCATCCTCCCCTTCTTGAAATGAAGTCGTCCTCGACGGAAGTTCATCTTCCTCACCCAAATAAGGCTTCAAATCTGCAATGTTAAAAGTGGGACTAACCCCAAAATCTGCAGGCAGCTCAAGTTTATATGCATTATCATTTATTTTCTCCAACACCTTAAAGGGACCATCAGCACGTGGCATTAGCTTTGATTTGCGCAAATCAGGAAATCTATCCTTACGCAAATGTAACCAAACAAGATCTCCAGGTGCAAACACAACATGTTTTCTACCCTTATCTCCAGCAAGTTTATATTTAGCATTCATACGTTCTATGTTTTCCTTAGTTAACTCATGCATTTTTAAAATCAATTCAGCACGTTGTTTAGCATCAAAATTAAGCTTCTCCGAAGATGGAAGAGGCAACAAATCAATAGGTGCACGAGGTAGGAAACCATACACAACTTCAAAAGGGCACATCTTAGTAGTACAATGCAATGAACGATTATAAGCAAATTCAATATGAGGCAAGCATTCCTCCCACATTTTCTTATTATTCTTCAAAACAGCCCTAAGCATAGTAGACAATGTTCTATTGACTACTTCAGTTTGTCCATCAGTTTGGGGGTGACAAGTAGTACTAAAAAGCAGTTTAGTCCCCAACTTAGCCCATAAACATCTCCAAAAGTAGCTAAGAAATTTAGTATCATGATCAGAAACAATAGTATTTGGCACACCATGCAAGCGAATAATTTCACGAAAGAACAAATCAGCAACATTAACAGCATCATCGCTTTTATGACATCGTATAAAGTGTGCCATTTTCGAGAATCTATCCACGACAACAAATATGCTATCCCTCCCCTTCTTTGTTCGAGGTAAACCTAAAACAAAGTCCATAGATATATCCTCCCAAGGAACACTAGGTACAGGCAAAGGCATATATAAACCATGAGGATTGAGTCGTGACTTAGCGTTTTGACATGTAGTGCAGCGAGCAATAAAACGCTCAATATCCCGTCTCATCTTTGGCCAAAAGAAATTTGTAGCAAGTACATCCTCCGTCTTCTTCACGCCAAAGTGTCCCATTAGTCCTCCTCCATGCGCCTCCTGCAACAACAAAAGACGAATGGAGCTAGCTGGAATGCATAGCTTGTTAGCACGGAACAAAAATCCATCATTAACGACGAACTTGTTCCATGTTCTTCCTTCTTTACAATTCTGCAATACACCTTTAAAATCAGCATCATGCACATATTGATCTTTTATGGTCTCCAAACCAAATATTTTGAAGTCAAGTTGTGAAAGCATAGTATAGCGACGAGACAATGCATCAACAATAACATTTTCTTTACCCTTCTTGTGTTTACTGACATAAGGGAAAGTCTCAATGAATTCAACCCATTTAGCATGTCTACGATTCAGTTTAGCTTGACTTTTAATATGTTTCAAAGATTCATGATCAGAATGTATAACAAATTCTTTGGGCCATAAATAATGTTGCCATGTTTCTAAAGTCTGAACAAGAGCATATAATTCTTTATCATAAGTAGAATAATTCAGACTAGGCCCACTCAATTTTTCAGAAAAGTATGCAACAGGTTTGCCATCTTGTAATAACACACCTCCTAATCCAATTCCACTAGCATCACATTCAAGCTCAAAAGGCTTATTAAAATCAGGAAGTTGGAGTAAAGGAGCATGTGTCAACTTATCTTTCAATACCGTGAAGGCTTCTTCCTGTGTGGTACCCCAAACAAAAGGCACATCCTTCTTTGTAAGCTCGTTGAGAGGTGCAGCAATGGTGCTGAAATCTCTCAAAAACGGCTATAGAATCCAGCGAGGCCAAGAAAACTCCTCACTTGTGTGATAGTTTTGGGCTGCGGCCAACTCTCAATAGCTTCAATCTTGGCTTTGTCAACTTCAATTCCCTGTGGAGTAACAACATAGCCAAGAAAAGATACTCGGTCGGTGCAAAAGGTGCACTTCCCAAGGTTACCAAACAAACGTGCATCACGTAGAGCAATAAAACAGCACGTAAATGTTCCAAATGTTCCTCCAAAGATCTGCTATAAATTAATATGTCATCAAAGTAAACTACCACAAATCGTCCAATGAAAGCACGTAAATCTTCGTTCATTAATCTCATGAAAGTACTAGGTGCATTAGTTAACCCAAAAGGCATGACTAACCACTCATATAATCCAAACTTAGTTTTAAATGTTTTTTTCCATTCATCTCCCAATTTCATAAGAATTTGATGGTATCCACTACGCAAATCAACTTTGGAGAATATTGTAGAGCCACTCAATTCATCAAGCATATCATCTAGCCTAGGAATAGGATGACGATAACGAATAGTAATATTATTAATGCCTCTACAATCAACACACATACGTGATGTACCATCCTTTTTCGGCACTAGAATATTAGGAACAACACAAGGACTAAGGGATTCGCGTATATAACCTTTGTCGAGCAGCTCCTGTACTTGACGCATAATCTCCTTCGTCTCCTCTGGATTGGTACGGTATGGTGCACGGTTGGGTAATGATGCACCGGGAATTAAGTCAATCTGATGCTCAATCCCTCGAATGGGAGGTAATCCCGGTGGCACGTCTTGTGGAAAGATGTCAGCGAACTCCTGCAAAATGTTAGTGACAGCAGGAGGCAAAGAGGAAGGCACGTCCTCGAATGAAAATAATGCCTCTTTGCACACAAAAGCATAGCAAACAGAATTGCTGAAATCTAGCTCATCAATATCAGATTTAGTGGCAAGTAAACATGCACTTCTCAATTTAATTTCAGAAACAACACTAGATGGTTTAATATTAGGCTTCATTTGTTGCTCAAATTCTTTTGCCACAATCTGATTTCACTCTTAGTTTTCTCCTGTTTTGCTTTATTAGCTCTATTAATATCATCTTTCAAAATGGAATCAGGAGTCATAGGAAGCAAAGTAATATTTTTATCCTTATGAACAAGAGTATACTGATTGTTTCTAGCATGGTGTACAGAATTTTTATCAAATTGCCATGGTCTACCAAGTAATAAGGAACATGCTTGCATAGGTACCACATCACAATCAACATAATCAGCATATGTAGAGATACTAAAATGCACACGAACAGTACGTGTTACCTTAACCTTGCCGCTGTTGTTGAACCATTGGATGTAGTAAGGATGTGGATGTGGTCTTGTGGTGAGAGATAGCTTCTCCACCATCTCCATTTCACGTCAAAAAGAGAAAAAAAAGGAAAGAAAAAAAAAGAAAAAAAAAGAGAGAAAAAAAAATTGGATCTATCTAGAATCAATCTCGTACCTGAATTCGGATTGAAATCTGTTTTGCGCACTGTTCAGTAAAACAGGTGTATCTTCCTCATACGAAGTCCGTTTTGGCTTCGTGAGTACTCAAATTGAAGCTAGCGACGAGCCACATCTAAATAGTTGCAGAAGCTAGTTCAATATTTGACACCTCAAAATCGGCTTCTAAATAGGTCTTTTTGCCCTTTGAAATTCGTGAACACAGCTTGTTCCAATTTTTCAGGCCAGTTTTAGAATTCTTTGACTCCTCATATCAACTCGGAATTGAGTGATTCTTTTTGCATTGGAAAGCTTGAGTTAGTAGCATTCTTTGAAAGAATTTATCAGAAAATTGTCTCAAACTTTTCAAGAGGAAAGTTGGAGAGAGAGTTGTTGTATATCCTGCTTGGCAGTTGTTTTTCATCATTATTTTCACTGCCATTGTGATCCTCACTTATATCTTGCTGTCAAGAGCTACTTAGTATCCTTCATTGATGCTAGTTGTGCTACGTCGTGACCTCATTAGTGTTCTAGGCTCGCGTCTCTAGTCCGGTCTAGCCTAGGACCAGCACAGTACCGTCGTTGAGCGTTTATTCAACATTGCATCTTTGAATTGATTATTGCTAATCTTTTGCTACCATATATAGCCAACCCAGCTCCACATATTTCTACACCGTGTATACGTACGCTCCCCTGGCAATCGCTTTACTCAATATTCGGAGTTACTTGACACCGCTGGTTGCCGATCACCGCCTGCTGCATGGTAAGAACTTATAAGACATTGATATTTGCTTTACTGTGAGCGTTTTACCACCACATCCTAGTAGTTATAGGAACATTATTTTTGGGTTTTATTTCTTGTTCTACTAATCATGACAGGATCCAGAGTTAATTCATGGGCTTTGTCGATCGCGGGAGACGTGCCACCACCTTTGCAAATACCACAACCGTCACGAGAGGTGCACAAACATCCAAATGCACATGATCAGATTAATGTATCTATACCACCATTTAATGGCCATTTTAAACCTGCTTTATATATTGAATGGGAGTTCGACATAAAAAATATATTTGCTTCCCATAATTTCGATGAACATAAAAAGGTTAAGGTTGCGGTTGGTTCTTTCACTGGTTATGCTTTGGTTTGGTGGAGTGAATATTGTCGGTTACACCCTGATTATATACCTACTACTTGGGATGATTTGAAACTTGCCATGCGACATACTTTCATCCCTGCTTATTATACTCGTGACATGATTAAGAAGTTGCAACACTTAAAACAAGGTAGTGAAACTGTAACAAAATATTATGATGATTTACAAACTACCTTGTTGCATTCCTCTTTAGAAGAAAGTGAAGATGATTTTATGGATAGATTTTGGGGAGGATTAAACCGTGATATTCAAGAGATACTAATTCATGAAGAGTGTTATCCTATGGACCATTTGTTTTATCTTGCTTGCAAAGCTGAACAGGAAATAAAACGACGTGTTGGCCACGAGGAGAACAAGCGCACGGTGCACATTCCAAGAGTTGATATGATTGTTCCTTCAACTACTAGGCATACTATGACAACCACATCCGTTGTTGTCAGGACTACATCACCTCCACCATGTGACACATCGCCTCCGAGAGTGGCTACATCATCTGAGTTGATCATAAGAGGTAATGACATAGGTACTGATCTTCCATCTCTACATGAGAATGATGAATGCCTTGTCAATTTGAATGCACCATCTGATGAGCTACCCACTACTTTGATCACACCACCTATTTTAGAGGACTATGTTGATAATTTGACTTTGCCATGTGATCAAACAACTGAAATACCAACAATTTTGAGTACACCCATTGAATTAACTATTGATGCAAAAGAACCAATGTTTAATCATTTTGATATGACCTCTAATCTTGGTGATGATTCTGTGTTGAATGACTTATTGCATGTTTGCTTATTTAAGCATGTTGTAGCATGTAAATTTGATGCAAGTAAGGTTTATTCACCAATGTTGGGATGGTTTAATGATGAACATTGTCAATCTTTTGAAATGAATAAGAGCTTCACTTATATGTGCAAACTGAGTTGCAATAGTTTCATGCCTTCTACTTCTTGTGCTAATTTTTTGGCTTTAGATTTTATGAACTATGCAAGTTACTCATCTATTCATGTGTCATATATGCAAAAATCAAGGGAAGTAAAAATGGATGACATATACATATACAACATGTACACCTTGTCTCTTTTGTTAGCCACATTTCAGATTAAGCAATGCCGAGGACGGCTTTATTTTCAAGAAGGGGAGGATGATGAGGACATGACTACCTTGGATATGACCAAAAATATTGCATATATGCATATTTGTGAGGTGATTTCTAGTGCAAACTATTCAATAATCTATTTATGTTATCCAGAACAAAAATACTTCACACACTTTTGTGTTTTGTCTAATTGCAGGTGTATGGGACATTTGTACAATCCACATATGAAGATAAGGAAGAAAGAGATGTTTATTTGCTGTCCAAAAAGTTCTCTCACGTCACTTTTGGCCCAAGAGAAGATAGAGTCCAAGTCTCTCACGTTCTGGATTCAGATTCGGACTGCATAGACATACCTGACTCAAAACGCACACAAGTTTTTCATACGGACTCCGAATTGAGTGATTCTTTTTTTGTTGGAAACTAGATTTCGTGCACTTTCCAACCCAATTGGAATCACCTTCAAATTAGTCCGGAGCATTGAGTTGTGGACGAAACAATCTGATGCTGTAGCAGAATCCGAGTCAAACTACAAGTCCAAAGGTGTTACATCACCTCCACTTGGGCCCATTGGCCTTGTATGACCTAGATTTAGTTTTAGGCTGCCTTGGGACGTCCTCCCACCTCCTTGGCCGCCACCCCTTGCTCCTATATAAGTAGATCCATCTAGTAGCTTTTCCTTGGGATTTGTTTAGTTAAAAGTTAGCCATTGCAACTTCGTGTACTTCGTTTGTGTCCAACGACCAGACAAAGACCGCTTCCGGATCCCCACCATTATCAATACTTCATATATATTTGCAATATTCAGATTGTTTTATCATATTCTTGCTCGTTCTTCGATTGCTTGCAGGAATAGACCTTCGTGGTCAGGCTAACCGTGCTTCCAGCATCGTCAGTAACCTCAGGAGATTGGTTTAGCGATTGCTAAGGCGCAACGTCGTGCACGTTTGTAGTCGGATCGTCAAAGTCGTCTCCACCAAATCGATAGTTATCATCTCATCGAAAGATCGGGACCCTCGCCTCTATCACTCCCTCCATCTATGATGACGCGAATAGAATGTTCCTTCACAACTCCAATTGTATGGAACAAATTATGCCTCTGATTTTGCTCAGCTTGTGTAACCTGCACACTCAAAACACGTTGAGTAACTAAACATTCATACCTATCAGCATCTTCAGCAGCCATGTATTGTGTCTCATGATCAGAATCATCTCCACCGTGTTCCTCGTGTGTAATATGAGCCAAAGTCTCCTCATCATAGTCACTAGCGGACTCATACCCACCATCCTCAGTAGCAATCATCACACGCTGAGATTTACATTCTCTCGCAAAATGTCCTCTTCCCTTACAACGACGACAAATAATATCACTTGTGTGCCCTGTTGACGCCATGGAAGAAGAAGAGCTATGTGTAGGTCCGGCAGGTGTGCTCTTGGCATATAGTGGTGGTAGTGCCTGCTTTCGTGTATCACGGTTGGAGGTGGCACCTGAAGGAGGTGATGGTGCTGTGGAAGTAGATGATGCACGTGGTGTCCATGATGAAGGTCGACCTGCAGAAAAGTTAGGGCGCGCCAATGCCTGTCGATCCTGCACTTCACGTTCAGCTTTACAAGCAAGATGGAATAAATGAGTTATATTATTATAATCCTTATAGTCTAGAATGGTCTGAATCTCTGTATTTAATCCACCCAGAAAACGTGCAAGCATAGTTTCATTCTCCTCAACAATACCACATCTAATCAAGCCAGTTTGTAATTCCTGATAATATTCTTCTACCGAATTTTTTCCTTTTCTGAAGCGCTGCAATTTTTGAAGTAATTCACGTTGATAATATGGTGGAACCCAACGAGTACGCATAGCAGTTTTCAAAGTAGCCCAAGTAGCTGGAACAGGATATAATCGACAATGTTCAGACCACCAAACACATGCAAAGCTAGTGAAAGCACAAACAGCAGCAGGAACACGTCTATCCTTAGGATATTGTAAAGATGTAAATCGTTGTTCAGTTTCTAACTTCCAAGTAAGATATATATCAGGAACATATCTACCCTCAAATGGTGGAATATTCAATTTCAGTTTAGGGAGATGGTCATGATCTCGTACCTGAAGTGGTGGTGCAGGCCTACCATTGTGATTATATACCTGAGGTCGACCTGCTGGTGGTGGTGCTGGTGGCTGCACGTAGTTCTGATTTTGATCAACCTCATCCTCATAATCGCCCGCATAGTCATCATCCTCCTGGGTACCAGCAGCAGCAGTAGTAGGAGCCAATGAAGCATGAACAACAGGTACAGCAGCACCAGAAGTTTGGCCATCCTCAAGAGGAACACGCTGCGCTCGTCCATACTGATTCGGAAGGGGGCGTTGTTGTTGTCGTTGCAGAGGTGCAATAGGTGCAGTCAGCGGTGGTTGTGGAAAACGCGCGAGCAATTCATTAAATTTGTTATCAAGCTTTGTTTCGAACGTCTTCTCAATGCCATCTATCTTCTCCATGGCCTCTTCAAATCTGTTTAGCACATCTTGCACCTGTCCACTCATCATTTGCTGAAATTTAGCATGTAGCTGTTTGTTTATCAAGTTCTCCCAATCAGTCTCATCGGCTTGTGATCCTGCCATGGTTAGCAGCAAATAGAAACAAACAAGAATATGATCCTATAAACTACTAGGAATAGGTGGTGGTGTATCACAAACCCATCAAGAAAATCTCAAATTCTTACCAGTTCTTACCCAGCAGCAGGCGGTGATCGGCAACCGTTGTAGTCAAAACTCTCAAAGGTTGGATAGAGCGATTACCAGGGAGAGTCAAACGCACGACGTAGATGTATGTGGAGCTGGGAAGGCTTATAATATGGTAGCAAAAAGGGTCAGCAATAATCAATTCAGAGATGCAAAGTTGAATAAACGCTCAACGACGGTACTTTGCTGGTCCTAGGCTAGACCGTGCTAGAGACGCGAGCCTAGAACACTAACAAAATCACGGCGCTGCACGTAAACAAGGGAAAAGCACACTCTGGAATTTTTTTTCGCTCTTTTTTTGCGCTGCTCTTTTTTTTGCGCTGCTTTTTTTTGCGCTGCTTTTTTTTTGCAAAAAATCACTATAATGGCGAGTGTCTCAAAACTCTTCCCAGGTCAAACTGACAGGATGGGCACAATTTTTTTTTTGGAAATCAGGGCAGCGACGATGAAAAAGTGCGACGAAAAATCACTATGATGGCGAATGTCTCAAAACACTCCTGGGGACCTAAAAATAGGATAGGGAAAAATATTTTCGGTCGCCAAAATTTTGGCCTAAAAACTGCCGGGGGTCGCCGAATATTTTTTTTCCGAAACCTACGCAGGCAAGGAAACACGAAACGGAAATTAGATGGATCTCGGAAAAAAACCTAATACGAAAAGAACTCGGATTGGTGGTGGATATATGGTGGTAGGATATGGATCGGTGGTATATGGTAGCGTTGGTGGTATATGGCAGCGGTGGTGGTATATGGCAGCGGTGGTGGTATAAGGCAGCGTTGGTGGGATATGGCAGCGGTGGTGGGATATGGCAACAGCGATGAAGATAGTGCGGTGGCGGCATGACAAACTGTGACAGAACTCGAAACTCTAAAGGACTAGACGCTAAGACCAACAACTTGACGCGACGATGCAACCGCAAATTCAACAAAGCAAAATACTGAAAAGACTATGCAAAGGCTCAGACTGGTACAGATAGGATGAACTAACCCTAATTTTTTTTTTGGCTTTTTCGTGGACTATAGTTATGAAGAACAAACTCGATCTAAACTACGAAAAACTATAAAATCTCACCGAGCAACCTGGAAATCTGATACCACTTGATAGAGGCAAAGGTGTCCCGTCTTTCGATGAGATGATGGATATCGCTTTGGTGGAAATCGACTTTGACGATCCGACTACGAACGTGTGAGGACGTCGCGCCTTAGCAATCGCTAAACCAACTCCGAGAGGTTATTGACCACGCCAGAGCACGATCAACCTGACCACGAGGGTCTGTTTCCTGCGAGCAAATGAAAAACAAGCAAGAAACTGAGATTGCAATCTGGATATTGCGAATATAAGATGAAAGCTTTATTGATCAAGGTGGGGTTCTGTGACGCCTTGGTCTGGTCGTTGAACACAAACGAAGTGCGCGAAGTTGCAGCTATGGCGAACTTTTATTCCAAGCAAAACCCCCAGTCTAAACGGTGCCCTAAGGGCTATATATATGGAGAAAGAGGGGGGGGATTTCGTGGCCCTTGGGGAAGGGGTCCGAAGCGAACCCTATCTCTTGTTTCCCCACACATACAGACTCTAAAAACAGCCTATACTTATGTATTTCGAAATTACATGGGCCTGGCCCAATAATAAGGTGACACAGCACCTCGAATAGCCTCTGGACGAAGTTTATGAAGTGGCATCTTGTATATTTCATCCAAGGCTTCATGTACTCATTATGGTGGCTTCAAAGTCCTGAAATCATCACTTGTAACTCCGTTCTTGTTCCCCTTGCGCATGCCATCATCTCCATGCTTGTTCTTGCTCCAATATTCATCCTTCTCCAAGCTAGGCCCTTCATTTGTAAGCAAAACAAATGTATCCAATTTAGGCAGCATCATATTCTCATGAACATTAGAATCATTACCAAGAAACGAAAGTACCTGGTAATTTAGTTGGCGTGCGCGAGCTCTAGTAATTGGTCCAGTATGTATAGCAGCAGGGGATGTGGGTGTAACAATAGTATTGATGTCCTCATCAACTCAAATGCGGACAATGAAATAGCACTATTGGTACCAATCCTTGTCGGTTCTCACACCTACACAAATAAAAGCTTATGGTGGAGCTTGGTGAGGATGGTGGTACAAAATTTGATGCAATTAGAAGTGAGCGTCAATAATGTTGGAAAAGGTTCACAAATTTGCAAATGCAACAAGTAGACCAAGAAAATAGTGGTACATAGAAACACACACACAAATAGATAAGTGGGATTGTGCAAACCAAAAGTGAGCCAAAATGTGGAATCCACGAAAATGCTCTTGTTGCACAATACTAGAGAGACGCTAGCACGATTGCACAATAGGCGGATACGGAAATTGTGCACAACCTACTAGGCAAAAATGCAACTATCTCTATCCCACGTATGCTATATGTATGGTATTTCGGTGCTATGATCCAAGATGATCCAATATGACAATCTTAATGTAGTATGATACTATGGTTCTTGCTAATAAGCTCTTTGCTTATCTTTCCTCTTTGCTTTAAAGCTTGGGTGGCTCTTTCACTTTTGAGCTCTTTTCTCATGCAAAACTTCGCGAACCAAGATAGCAATTGTGTATGCTATGACAACTTTGTGACACACAAATGGATCCCAAGATATGCACCACAGTGGTATGGTATGTATGCTATGGAGTATGATCACTAATGTGCACAAGTCATGTTGCCGGCAATACTCAATCGCTAGTCTCGATGGGTAAGCTATGCAAAAGTAAGGCCATGTGGGTAGCAATGCAATTGCAAGGTATGACAAAGATGTCGACCATGTTATCGTCCTTGGCGATGATGTGACCCTTGCGAAGATGAGTCGTGGTGATGATGATGTTGAACCATACCTAGATAGCCAAAACACAATAGGACACAGGAACCACAACTGAAAATCTCAAGGACCAAAATGGGGCATAATACTCATAGGAGGTATTGGGGAGGATGGTGGTGTAAGTGGTATTGGAAGATGTGGTGGAAGGTGGGGTGGTGGGGGTGGATAAACTGAAGAATTTCAGTTTCGTCAGGTTGGACGGACGTCCGGAAAGTGCGGTCGTTCGGTCGTCGGATGTCCGATGGGGCTCGGAAATTCGTGTAGTCGAATCGGGACAGGGGCTCCGGTCGTCCGGAAAGGTCGGACGTCCGGTGAACGAAAGTCAAATCGGGATGAACTGGGTGATTGTGAGGTGGAAGAAGGTGGTGATGTCGAAATTGAGCGGATGGATGGATGGAAAAGGGTGGGGAGGGTGGGAAAAGCTAGATCCACACGTAGCAACTCAAATCCACGGACCAAATCCAACAAAATCTCAACTCACCAACAAATTACAAAAAAAAATTGGGGCTATTTTCGGTGGTGATTTTCGAAATTAGGAAGAAAACAACAAAATCAAGCTAGAAAACACGGGGTAGGGGCTCAAAAATCGTGATCAACGTGGCTCATGATACCAAGATGATGTAGGGCGGCACCCTAATCGGGGATCTTTCACGTTTGGAGGGGATCCTACGGGGAGAACACGACGAACGAGCGGAAGAACACAAGGAAAACACACAATAGGAACACGAAACCGACAAGTATCGATCACACAAGGGCTAGATCATCGAACAAATAAGGTAGCACAAGATTCAAAATCAACAAAGGAAAGATACATGAGTAGCCGTTCTTCTCCGTGAGGAGGTCTTGATGGGGTCCACCCTAGAAGGGGGTCTTGAATCCGGTTGGGGAATCTTGTCCGTAGAGGTCCTGAGCTCCGAGGAGAAGGTAACCAAGTGGATGAGCAAAGCTCTCACACAAACATGAGCTAAACTATTGCTAACCCTAGAAAGGTGGGGAAGAAAGAGTATATATAGTCTAGGGGGCGAAGGGGTACAATGGTTGCGGCCCAATCAAAGTCAACACACAGGCGTCGGACGTCTGGAAGTCACCGGTCGTCCAGAGGTTCGCGAGGGTCCGGACGTCTGGTGGCCTTCAGACGTCCGTAGATTCGGTTCGGGCGTGCATCGGTTGGACGTCCGGAGGCTTCGGTCGTCCGTGAGTTTCCATTCGGGTGCCCAGCTGCCGGACGTCCGGAGGGCGTCGGTCGTCCGTGGCCTGCGAGTCGTAGGACGTCCGGACTTGGTCGGACGTCCGATGCCTGTAGCTTCAGAAGCTTCTCTTCTTCTTCTTCAACATGCTTGGGGTCCTCGTCGTCTTGGCTCTTGCAGGTAGTTGTCCCTTGGCTCATCTCCATGTACACGATTACACATAGAGTTTCCGAATGAGGTAGTAGCCATGTCTCGTGAGTAGGAAGAGGGAGTTCGGAGAGGAGCGAGTTCACCTTTTCTTTGATAGCCTTAGCTCGGGCTCGAGTCATGGGTCCACGTGGTGTTGAGGAAGATGTATGTGCATCCATGGGGATGAGTGAGGGATGCTCCGCATCAATAGCACATTTTGGTGAGGTAGTAAACATGTTCCATTCGTGTCCATATGCAAATCTAGTTTGAAGGAATTCACCTCGGTTTCCAAAGCACGTGCTCTTGCTCTTGTCATGGGTCCACGTGGGGCTTGATGTGTCGGTGTAGAGTCCATGGGGATGATGGAAGGATGCTCCGCATCAATCCTACTGTCACTAACATTTTGCAGGAGTTTGCTGACGTCTTTCCACAATACATGCCACCGGGATTACCACCTATTCGAGGGATTGAGGATTAGATTGACTTAATTCCCGGTGCATCACTACCCAACCGTGCACCATACCGTACCAATCCAGAGGAGACGAAGAAGTTTATGCGTCAAGTACATGAGCTGCTTGACAAAGGTTATATACGCGAATCTCTTAGTCCTTGTGTTGTTCCTATTATACAAGTGCCAAAAAAGGATGGTACATTGCATATGTGTGTTGATTGTAGAGGTATTTATAATATTAATATTCGTTATTGTCATCCTATTCCAAGGCTAGATGATATGCTTGATTAACTGGGTGGCTCTACAAAATTCTCCGAAGTTGATTTCCGTAGTGGATACCATCAAATTCATATGAAATTGGGAGATGAATGGAAAACAACATTTAAAACTAAGTTTGGATTATATGAGTGGTTAGTCATGCCTTTTGGGTTAACTAATGCACCTAGTACTTTCATGAAATTAATGAACGAAGTTTTACGTGCTTTCATTGGCCGATTTGTGGTAGTCTATTTTGATGATATACTGATTTGTGGTACGGCCAAACGGAGGTGACGAACCGGACACTCTCCACTCTAATTCGCGTGTTGATCAAGAAGAACGTCAAGGAGTGGGAAGCATGTCTACCCATCACCGAGTACGCCTACAACCGAGCAAGACATTCGACTACCGGCAAGTCCCCTTTCGAGGTCGTCTACGGCTTCAACCCGTTGTCCCCATTGGACATTCTACCTCTTCCTCTACAAGAGCGCACCAACATGGATGCGAGTGCATGGGCTAACTACATCAAGAAGATGCACGAAGATACAAGGAACACCATCGAGCGCCAAGTACAACGACTAGCGACCAAGCTCAACGTCAACAAGCAACCCATGGTCTTCAATATTGGTGATCTAGTGTGGCTACACCTTCGCAAGGACCGCTTCCCCAACGAACGCAAGTCCTAGCTTCTCCCTCGAGCCGATGGAACTTTCAAGGTGCTAGCACCCTACAACGACAACGCCTACAAGATCGACCTACCACGAGACAAGTACAATGTGAGCGACATCTTCAATGTCAAGGACCTCACGCCATACCATGGAGATGAAGATTTTCATCCGAGGTCGGATCTCTCCCAAGTGGGGGGGAGATGATGCAGAGCATCCCTCGCTCATCCCCATGGACGCACCTACATCTTACTCAATACCACTTGGACCCATGACTCGAGCTCTAGCTAAGGCTATTAAAAATAAGGTGAACTTGCTCCTCTCCGAAATCCCTCTTCCTACACTTGAGACATGGCTACTACCTCAAGCGAAGATGCTTTGTGTCATTAGGTACCAAGGAACCAACCAAGAAGAAGCTACGGTACAAGATGGACGTCGAGAGCAAGAGGAGAAGTTTCCCAGCCTGGAGCGGGCGGTACTACCGCCCCGACAAGCGGTACTACCGCTTAGTACCACAAGCGGTACTGCCGCTCTACATCCACCGCCCTACCGCCGAACCCGACAAACTCAAGTGATCGAACGGCTCCACAGCGGTACTACTGCCCATCACAGCGGTACTACCGCTTAAGCTCTGCAAGCGGTACTACCGCCCGAGGGCCGGTACTACCGCCCTGCCTGTGTGCAGCGAATCCGGGCCGAGGCCCATGTACCCTTTTCGCCCCTATTTTACCCCTTTGAAGGCTTAGACTATAAATAGACCATCCCCTCGTCCTTTCTAGGATTAGCATTGGTTTAGCTCATATTTTGTGTGAGAGCCTTGCTCATCCACTTGGTTACTTCTCCTCGGAGCTCAGGACCTCTTCGGAGAAGATCCCCCAAGCGGATTCAAGACCCCTTCAAGGGAAGACAATCAAGACCTCCTCACGGAGAAGAACGACTACTCGTGTATCTTTCATTTGTTGATTTTGAATCTTGTGCTACCTTTTGTGTTCGGTGATCTAGCCCTTGTGTGATCGATACTTGTCGGTTTAGTGATTCTCTCGTGGGTTTTCCCGTGTGTTCTTCCGCTCATTCGTCGTGTTTTCCCCGTAGGATCCCCTCCAAACGTGAAAGATCTTCGATTAGGGTTCCACCCTACATCAACTTTGTATCATGAGCCACGTTGATCACGTTTTTGGAGCCCCTACCCCGTGTTTTCTAGCTTGATTTTGTTGATTTTGTCCTAAATCCGAAAATCCCCACCAAAAATAGCCCCAAATTTTTTTGTGATTTGTTAGTTTTGATGATGTTTTGTTGATTTTGATCCGCGAATTTGCTTGGTTTCGAGTGGATCTAGCATCTCCCCAAGTTTCACCTCTTTCCATCCACAAAATCCATCCAATTTTGCTCCCAAAATCATCCTTTTCCGCCCCAAAATCGCGCCCCATTTCGATCTGCGAAAAATCCCGACACCAGCGGTACTACCGCTCCCCTAGCGGTACTACCGCTTAAGCGCGGCAAGCGGTACTACCGCCCCCAAGCGGTACTACCGCCCAACCAGTTTCAGCGTTCCGAGTTTCACCGTTTTGCCCATAACTTTCGCATCCGGAGTCCGATTTTCGCGTTCTTTAGCTCGTTGAGAAGCTATTGACATCCGCCATCCACCTAGATAGTCTACAACATCATTAGACACCATCTAATTTTCCGAATGTTGGCATCTTTGCCTAGGGCTTTCACCACATCAAACGCTATACCACCTCCGCTTTCCGCTACCAACATTGTTGTTTTTGGTCTTTGAGAATTTGAGTTGTGGTTCCCATGTCCTATTGTGTTTCGGCTATATAGGTGCGTTTCGACATCAACATCACCACCGCTCATCTTCGTCAAGGACTCATCATCGCCAAGGACGGTAACTTCGACGACACCTTTGTCATATCTCGCAATTGCATTGATAACCATCATAGCCCATCTTTTGCGTTGCTTACCCATCGAGACTAGCCTTTGAGTATTGCCGGCAATGTGGCTTGCGCACATTAGCGATCATAATCCATAGCATACATACCATACCAAAGTGGTGCATATCTTGGCATCAACTTGTGTGTCACAAAGTTGTCATCGCATACACAATTGCTATCTTGGTTCGTGAAGTTTTGCATGAGAAAAGAGCTCAAAAGAGAAAGAGTGATGTAGGGTGGAACCCTAATCGGAGATCTTTCATGTTTGGAGGGGATCCTATGAGGAGAACACGACGAACAAGTGGAAGAACACAAGGAAAACACACAAGAGAAACACTAAACCGACAAGTATTGATCACACAAGGGCTAGATCACCGAACACATAAGGTAGAACAAGATTCAAAATCAACAAAGGAAAGATACATGAGTAGTTGTTCTTCTCCGTGAGGAGGTCTTGATGAGGTCCACCCTAGAGGGGGTCATGAATCCCTTGGAAGGATCTTCTCCGAGGAGGCCCGATCTCCGAGGAGAAGGTAACCAAGTGGATGAGCAAGGGCTCTCGCACGAAATATGAGCTAAACCAATGCTAACCCTAGCTAGGAGGAGGTGGGGGAGTATATATAGTTTACCGAGCGAAAGGGTACACGGGCCTCGGCCCAAGTGGCTGCGCGCAGGCAGGGTCGGAACTTCCGGGTGGGGCTGGAAGTTCCGGGCGACGGAAGGTCCGGGCAGGGTCCGGCTTGAGCAGAGAGTTGGCGCGGGTGGAACTGGGCTGGCTTCCGGGGGCCGGAAGGTCCGTGTGGGCTGGAAGTTCCGGGGGCCGGAAGGTCCGGGCCGGGTTCCGGGCCGGTTCCGGGCTAACCAGATAGTTGGCACACCCAGGCTGGTCGATGTCGTCGGAGGCCGGAAGCTCCGGGCGGGCCGGAAGTTCCGGGCTGTGGCTGGAAGTTCCGGGCTGTCCAGAGAGTTGACACCTGTCGTTTCTTCTTCAGCTCCTGGTTCCTTGGCTTGAACGTTGTACCTGATCATGCATAGCATCTCGGACTTAGGTAGTAGCCATGTCTCACTAGAAGAAAAAGGGAACTCGAATAGGAGTGATATCACCTCGGATTGAATAGCACGAGCTCTTGCTCTT